>NW_024704769.1:3534345-3874345 GCF_018977255.1 Callorhinchus milii
GTGATCCTAGCTGGGCAATACTGGTAAGAAGCTTGCCAGGGTGGTCATTGACACTTGCACACCTTCAGGGAGGTAGAAAACATCCAGTGACTTGAGCTAAATGCAATTGGGTTCCCTCTTTCTCTCCCCAGTGTAGATTGTTGCTCTGTATTTGGTGGCCATGCTTTCAGCCACACTCATCTCTCCTCCTTGCCGCCCCTCTTTGCCCTTTTTCCAATCGTACCTGAAGACTTTCCTCTTCAAACATGCCTACGGTTACCTTCCCTGGCTCGACGTCAAACCCACGCCACTGTTAAGTGCTCCGAGACGCTACCACGCGTAAAGGGCACTGCAATAAATGCAAACTGCTCTTGCAGATACTGGGAAAGGATTTCTTCCTACTCACCCTCCGTTCGACTGCCCCACCCTGCTTGCTCCACCATTAAGCTTTCCATTTCGATGTCCAAACCTCTGGAACTACCTTCCTCACCCCTTCCTTGTCACCCCTCTCTGTCTGTCAAGTCTTCCCTTAAAACCTACCTCTTCGAACGTGTCTATGGTCACATTCTCCCCCCCCCCCCCCATCGGTGTCCGTCCTTGCTTTGTAAAGCGCTGCGAGATTTGTTCACATGAAAGACACTGTAATAAATGCAAGTTGTTGTTGTTCACCAACCCTAGTCAACTCAATTCTTCTCTCCAGGTCAGTTGATCACTGGTGACTGTCTCAGGATATCTATCAGAGTCACAGTAAACCTAAAAGCAGTGGAAGCTAGATACAATACAGGAAGTGGTACCAAACGAACTTCGAAGTCTTAACTATCCCCAAAAATCCAGCTTAAAACCCCTGCAACATTCGGCAGTAAAAACCCAGATCAAATACGCACACAAACATGATCTCCGAGAATTTCTGTGCAGTCACTTGCCACCTGTTTTAAACTTGCCCTTCAAAAGCTTGCCTGCTCTTTCTGGTAGCGCTCTAGAGGAATACTTAGAAATTTTACAGCGCAGATACAAGCCATTCAGCCCCAGCGCTGGCTATCTACCTTAAGAGCAAATCAATCCTTTCAGTCCACAGAACAAAACACATGAACACCGACTTGTCGTGTTAGCAGCGAGGAAAACATGCACTACCAGTCCGTCCATGCCTTCGAGAAGTCACTCAAATACAGGTTAAGTAAGCTACGAGACTGTACAAGCATGCTCCCCAGACATGCAGTTGGCTCTCTCTTTGGGCCAAGTCCCTTTGCCTTTTAAGTTAAGTATTTTTTCAGACAAATTAAATCCCAGACGACAGATAGATGGAAGAGTTGGGACCATTGGTGAGCCATGTTAAAAGCACATGCCCCCCCAGCTGCTGTGTCCGCGCGGACACCTCTACCTTGTTCTACGAGACCGATGGTGGTGCCAGCAGCAGCTGTCATTGTGGCGGGCGCAGTGGTCTGTCTGCCCACTATCGGTAGCAAGATGGTAATTGAGAGAAAGCAAAGGAAGAAGAGAAGCAAAACAAGTCAGCATCGATTGCGCAAACTATAATAATAATCTTCGCGTTTGACATAGCACCTTATCATGTGTTTGAGACGTCTCAAAGCGCTTCGCAGAATATACTGTAAAGTGAACGAGGTGTGCTTTGTGGGCGAAACTCGGCAGCCAATTGCACACAGCAGTGTCCCACAGTTATAGATTATATTTTAGGGGAAGGGATTATTACTCCCGGAAAAGCGATCCGTCAACAACCATGATCCTGCTTACTGCTGGGTAAGCAGAGGCGTGTGGAATAAGGAAACTTGCCTAAGGTTTCGCCCTGCTCGGGAATCGCACCCAGCTCCTCTCGGTTGTGAAGCAAGAGTGCGACAGGACTCCCAACACCGCAGTAAACGCACAAATCCCTTTCACCCTCAGGGGAGTCTTATAGGCACTGCTTGCTGTTTAGGGAACCCAGCAAGATTTTTGTGTTGACCAAAAACACAGCTAGTGTGTACAATTTCCTCTCTCTCACTCTCTCTCTCCTTTGTTTTCTCTCCCCACAGAACATCCCTGAGCCTCTGGCAGGAACCTGAAGCTGCAGAATACCACAAACGAGGCCGAGAGAGACAGACCGTGCAAAGGTAAAGAGCCGTTGCTCTCAGGGTTTGTACGTTAGTGCATTGAACGCTAGTTCCACTTGCGAGCAAGCTACTTGTTGCTTGTATTGGGAACCTGTGTGTTTGGGTCATGAGGCTGTGGTCAGTCAAACTCATTCCACAAGAGATGCCCGGTTCAATCAACCAACCAACCAAACTGGCCTGAGATTCAGGTCACCAGGCAGTCAAGGTTTCCGCTACTTCTTTACTTTGCAACACAATACAGTAAAACTGGCATAAGTCTGATCTGTATTAATCGCCTAAGTTACATCTGCCCAAGTCCTGTTCAAGAGTTGATAGTCTATGCAAGTCTGACATAACTCATACTTGGCATAAGTCCCAACCGATGGGACTTGGGTGAGGTTTACTGCACAAGAAACGTCCATTTATACATTGAGAGGATGTCCTGGCTGGGTGGGTGGGGGGGGAGGGCACAGAAAGATGACCGTAGGTGTGGTCAGAGAGGAAGATGTCTGCATTGAGGTGATTGCTCCCTGCCTGCATGTTTAACTCCGAATCCCTCCAGGGGCCGGAGGACGTCATTTATACCGGGGGGGAAACTTCCCGCTTGCGGAGCTCATGGATTGTGCTGGAGCAGAGTTCCCCCGGGTCGGTGTGACTGTGTCTAGGCAGCAGTGAACAGAAACTCACTGAGGTGCCTGGACCTCACTAGTGAGGCAGAGTTCCTCAGCAATAGATGGGACTATTACTAACTGTGTGTTCTTTTCAAACTGTGTTTACAGTGCGTGGACGGACAGGCTCACCTGAGAAGTTGCGTGTGGCCAGCATGGTGGTGAGGATCGCACCCTGGAAGAGGAAGGAGAAAAATGAAAATGAAAGCCAAGTTAATTTGGATCTGAGGCGAAAGGACTCGAGGACTGTTAAGAACTGTTAAGGTACAGGAAAGCCTCAACGCTCTTCAGGTTGGCATTTCATAATATCTCTGGGGATTTCCGTGTGTAGGTGGGACGCTTGGAATCCTCAGCTTGGTTTGGATGCTCTGAAGCACAGTGATAGGTTTCGGTATGTGTCGGAAGCCCGGCTGACCGCAAAACAAAATTCAATTCTGAGATACCTGGAGATGAGTATTTGAAGTATTTAACCATGTACCAGGAGTCACTGTTTGCTATCGGAACACGTGCTATGCCATTGAAAACCTGCCACGACTTTTGCTATTCATCCTTAGACATATATTTCAGCCCCTTGGGACGTCCTCCCGAAGTGAAAGGCGCTGTGCAAATGTAATCTTGTTGTTGTCGTCGTCGTCGTATATGATGTCTAACGACGAGCATTCAGCATATGTGTTTTGCTAAATTGCGAGCCACGGAATATGTTTCAGTGCAGTGCAAGGCACTGAGTAAGAAGCGCTCTACCTTGCTGGAGGGATGTTATATAAGTGCAAGTTTGTTGTTGGTGTGGTCATGCCATTTGACAAATGGGAGCATATTACTGAAAGCCTTTGACTATACACAAATTGTTTTACTGTTGCATTTTGTCGAATACGCTATTCTGCCAAAACCTTGGAACATGTCAGTCTTTGCAAGTGTTTGACTGAGTATTTGGGTCAAGTGTACAGTATTTTGGTCCGACAAGCTGTGGCAATGTGTCTGCAATCCCATGAATAAATGGCTGACGGTATTCTAAGCCTTAGAACATCTATTTTTCATTGCTGTGCTTGAATATTTGCGGTTGTGTAGCATTGCAAATCCCTCTTTATGTATATACCACAATACAGTACTCAACCAAAGGCGTGTGTGTGTGTATTACTTTACTAAAAGCCTCCAGCGCCTTGGCACGTCCTCCTGACGTGAAAGGCACAATACAATAACATGTTGTTGTCGACATACGCAGCCTGTTTTACAAGCATATAAATGTGTACCATTCTTTCTGCCTGTATAGAGCAATTTACACGAAAGGGGGTATTTATTTTGCATACAAAATGCGGTCACTCCACGGTACAGTAAGTCCTGTGAAGCGCTTTGAGATGTCTCAAAGACGTGATCACAGGCGCTTTATCAAATGCAAGGATTATTATCGTTATTTTGCTGTAGTGCAAGTCATTGATAATATCTGTTACTGTTTGTTTCAGCTACAGTACAAGTCTCTGAATGTCTATGTGCCTTTGGTTACCTATTGTGCTGTTTCGCAAACCTTGGGGACTCATTTTTGCTGCTACAATCCTGTTTATATGCAATCTGCTTCATTCTGAACCTTTTCAATGTGTGGGTTTTATTGTGCGGAAAACCTTAGATACCAGAACACTGATTACTTGTGATGCTATATTGCAATTGTACGCACTGCTTTCTATCACAAGGCCTTTACATGTCTATTATGCTACTAAGGTTATGTATGTACTGTGCTGCATCGTTTGGGGTTACTATCTGGTTATGCTGTATGTTTATTCAGCGCACTGGGACGTCCTCCTGACGTGAAAGGTACTATACAAATGTAATACGTTGTCGTCGTTGCACTGCAAAACTTGCAGCTATGAATGTGTCGAAAAGAAAATCGGGTACACTGTCTTAAGAAAAAGGTGTAGGTTTGTACACTGTTCTTGCAAACTGCTGTTTGCTTTGCTGCACTGCAATTCTTGAGCTGTGTATTTTGGAAACACCTGGAAATGTTATAATAATAATGATTATTGCATTTGATATAGCGCCTTATCGTGTCGCCGAGACATCCAAAGCACTTCACAAAATACACTGTAAAGTTTCAAAACTTAAGGATATGTGTTCTTTCAAAAGTAGAGGAATGTTGGGTATGAGATGTGTTTTGTTATTCCAAAAATGTGAATGTATATTTTATATGTGAGTCTCTGAAGGTATTATGTGTCGATGAGTTAATTGGAGATGTACCCAATTAATCTATAATTAATGTCTGCCTTTATATAATGTATGCCGTTATATATGTGTTATATGTTATATGTGAAGGTGCGATGCATGTCGGCTGACCAAAGAAATGGTCTATGCTACACATGGATGTTATATTGTATACTATGTCTACAAGTGTTTGAAATAGTTGGCAAAAACACTGAAATACTTGGAGATGTGCCTTTTAAATGTGTTGAATTGTAAACCTTTTAAATGTGTGTGTTACATACAGTGAATGTTGCTGCAGTCAAACCCTTTAAAATGTTCCCCCCCCTAACACTGCAGTTCCTAGGATACAAATGTTATTATTGAAAGCATTCACATCTGTACTGTATTAATTATGCCACATTGAAAAACACCTGGAAGTGTTGTAATGATGATTGTTGCATTTGATATAGCGTCTTATCAGGTCTTTGAGACTTCTCAAAGCGCTTCACACCATGTACTGTGAATTGACTGTATTTTGTGGGCGAAACGTGGAAGCCAATTGTCCCACAAACAGTGGTGGATTGAGTGACCAAACTATTATTATTGTTGTACATGTTACTAACAGAAATGCAAGAGGGTTGGTTTCTTACCTTGAGTTTTCTCCTGGCGTTGAACTTCTTCAAACATTCTACGGTCTCTTGGCGATGCATCATAGATGCCACAGTGGATCGTTGCTGAAATATTAAAGAAAAATCCATGTTAGGATATTTAACATCAGAATTGAATGCGTGTATATGACTTGTTTGTCACTGTTCATTAACCAGTTTCCCCTCCTGAAAATACAGGAGGTCTGTCTTTTGTACTGTAGATGTTATATATTTTCATGTGCTGTGAGTTTTTATAAGAACATAATAACTTGCTGGGGCGAAAGAAGACCAAGGTTCATCTAGTTCACCTTCCACCATCCTGGCAGTCGCTTGTGCATGTCGTGTCCTATACTGTATCCTCTATTATTTCCTAACTGAAATCTTATCTAATTTGTTCTTGAAACAATCAACACTTTCTGCTTCCACCATCTGTCTCCCAAGGAAGCTGTTCCATAAGTTGACTACTCGCTCACTATCGAGGGAAGTATTGCTGTGCAGGTTTGTTTTGAATTAACCCCCCCTTCAATTGCAGGCCGTGTCCTCTGGTTCTACTGTTTAGTTCCCTCGGAACTCTTATTATCTGAAATTTCATCACAAGTGCCCAGCGGCCGGGGCGGGGGACACACGACGAAATGTTATCTTAAGTGGCGTTTCAGATAATTGCTGATGTTTGTGGTGTTGTCAATGGGATGTGTTTATTTCTAATTCCCTCCTCGTCCCCTCCACCAAGGATGAGAGTTAGTTGTTGTGCACAGACAGCCACTTACGCAAACCCATGGGTGTTTGAGAGCTTCGGTTGCGGTGATGCGCTTGGCTGGATTAATGGTCAGCATCTGGTTGATGAGGTTTTTGGCCTCTGGGGTGACTGTGTCCCACTCAGGGGAAGGAAACTGTGGCAGAGCGGGGAGAGAGGAGAAAAACACACCACATTATTAATGGCAACGGGACAAAATAATTTTCAGCAAACTGGCTACGAAATACAGCCACAGTAAAGTGATGTAAGATGCTTTGAGACGTAATCCTAGCATTATATCTACCGGATAAAAAACATGCAATTGCTTGTACTTGTATCTTGCAATGTCTTCCTCTCTCTTTGTGGCTTTCAGAGCTCAGGCCTGGATGGAATAAAAATGTGCCTCCAAACCGTGACTTTGAGATGAAAACTTAACTCTAAAGAATCTTACTGAATCTTAACGTTACTCTTTGATTTCTTTCACAGCTTCACAAAGGCACTTAAGAAGGGCGTGACCATCAGGACTCCTGGTAAGTCTTGGCACAACACATTGGTTTATCTACAAATGATAGACACAGACAGTACAGTCCTCTAGGATGCTACTCTGTGCGAGGGAGGGGTACGATATAAATGTAAGTTGTAGAGTCTTTCAAGTCGGGATGACGTCCCAAAGAGCTTCACAAGACGTACTATAAAGTGCAGCAACTGTGTGTGTGTGTGTGTTGAGCAAATACTGAACTCAAATCCCTTCCCTTAAATGTTTTCAAGCAGAAATGTCCCGATGTCCGTCTCGAGACATGGCATAGCCGCTGGCAAAAAGTTGCTTTTGGTTTACGTACATCGTAAGCGCCAGCCTTGATCTGCTGGTAGAGCTTGTGCTGATCTTCATCCAGAAAGGTGGGTATCCAACCAGCAGGATGTAGAGAATGACTCCTGTAAAACATAGAGGAGGGTGTGAGCAAGCCAACAGCAGCTCAATATCAATGTAACAATAATAATCCTTGCATTTGATTCCGCACCTTATCATGTCGTTGAGACGTCTCAAAGCGCTTCACAGGGTATACTGCAAAGTGCAGTGACTGTGTACGTGACTGTCAGAACAAAGAGCGAGGTGACCAGCAGCACAAAGCTCCTGCTGCGTGTATTGTTTCTCTGTGCTGTGCCGCACTCCTTGTACAAAGCTCAGACAATCTCATTGCTTTGGTGAGCTGTTAGTTGTGTGATGATTTGTCTGGTGGGTGGGTGGGGGGGGTTTTATTTTGCTGCAGGTCCACTAGCAATGGCTGTTTTCTCGCTGTACCTCCCAGACGCCATTCTTGCCGGTTTTGGTCTCGTCCCAGGGTTTGAGACCACCTGCAAGCGTCCGTCCGGCAGGTTGGGAGAAATGGGGGGGGACGGGAAGTGGAGTGGGGCAGATTAGGTGAGGGATAAGAGCTTGGAGCAAGTGACGGAGCAAGAGAAGACGGATCATCGTGGACCACGAGAACCATTGAGGAACGACTCTGATACTCAGGGCAAGAGTTGGGCGTAAGTGGGGGATTGGGGGGTGGGGAGTGAGAATGGTAGGAAACCAGCGAGTTACTCCATTGTGTGGGGCCTGCAGCAAGAGAAAAGGGAAACCAAATTTTGTTTGAGAAAAAGTCTCGCATCATTCAACAGAACGGCTTGAAAGGCAATGGACCTGTTCAGACTTTGTGCAAGGGAGAGGCACCGAGGCAGCCCAGACTGTCCACATCTCTTGTGCCGCTGACGTTACTCTCAGTTTCGGCTCTTTAAGAGAGATAACAGTACGCCCGAATCTCTGCAGCTTCCTGCCTCAATCCCTTCGTCTTGCCCCCCCCCCCCCGCCACTCCCACCCCCACTTTGCCATCTTCAAATCGCACCTAAGGACCTTCGTCTTGGAACCGTGCCTTTGGTCACCTTCCCCTCTCCCCGGCGTCAAACCACTCTGTTAAACACTCAGAGAGCTACCCCGCATAAAGGGTGCTGTATAACTGCCCACGAAATACACAGTCACTCCACTTTAGAATATATTCTATTCATTCTTTGAAATCTTTCCAACGTGAAGGGCGCTGCTATACAAGTGTAATTTGTTGTCTCAATGTGATAAGGCACTATATCAAATGCAAAGATTATTATTATCCAGCAGGGAATTGTATTGTGTGTGTGTGTGTGTGTGTTTGAGCCTGTGTACCAACCCAGATCGATCCGAGCCTCGTCGGGCCACTTACCACATGCCCAGATATCCACTGGTTTTCCATAAGCTTCTTTCCGAAGCACTTCGGGGGAGAGGTAACCTGGTGTTCCTGCAAAACCTGGGGAACCCAAAGGAAACATTAGATTAGAACATAAGAAGTGCTCGACGTCCTCTTCCACTGTACTTTCCCGCCCCCTCCTCCCTTCTGACCCTAACTCCCAGCTCGGGGTCCAAAACCCTGATTGTCCAGCGCCCCGGGAGGTCCTTCCGACATGAATGGTGCGATACAAGTGCGATTTGTTGTTGTTTCAGATGAAAAAAAGACCAGGGTTTGTCTGTTCGCCTTCTTTTCCCGGCACTACCTGTGCACTGTATCCCATAATGTTATTTTCTAAAAGAAATGCAAGAGTCAACCCACTCTTTGGCCCAAAAAATACACATTACTTACATTAGGTACAGCATCTTTCAAGTCAGGAGGACGTACCAAAGCGCTTCACAGAATACGCTGTAAAGTGGAGTGGCTGTATCATGTGGGTGAAACGTGGCAGCAAATGGCAACACATGTATAATTAATATATAAAATGCTTAAAAAATAAATAAAATGTATAAATAAATAGATCTATAAACACATCTAAATAATAATAGATTTATAAAATATATCTAACTAAGTAATAACATAGTTTGAAAATATATCTAAATAAAATGTATAAATAACTAACTATAACTAACTATATATATATATATAGAATGGTTGTGTGCAATTGGCTGCCCTGTTTCACCCACAAAACACAGTCACTCCTCTGTGCAGCGTATCCTGCGAAGCGCTTTGCGACGTCTCAATGAGGTGATAAGGCGCTGTGCCAAATGCAAGGGCTGTCGTTCTGACTAAACAACAACGTCACCTCGCGGTAAAGCCCTGCGGAAGCGCTTCGAGGGGTTCCGAGAACGCCGTGAGGCACCGTCAGGTGGAAGGACTATTCTGATAAGGTGAAGCTCGGGACAGTGCAGGTAAAACAAGCAAATTGTCTGGAATGTCAACCTTTCGAGGCTTCAAACGCAGACGACGAACAGTCGTGTGTTTTTTTTTTGTTTTTTTTTTCCCGAGGCGGCTCCAACCGCAAACCAGCACCACCCCGAACCCTTTCCGAACCCCCAATCCTCTCCCCGAACCCCTTTCCGAACCCCCAATCCTCTCCCCCCCCTTTCCGAACCCCCAATCCTCTTCCCGAACCCCTTTCGAACCCTTCCTCCCGAACCCCCCTTTCCGAACCCCCAATCCTCCTTCCCGAACCCCCCTTTCCGAACCCCCAATCCTCTCCCGAACCCCTTTCCGAACCCCAATCCTCTTCCATCGAACCCCTAATCTTCCCCGAACCCCTTTCCGAAACCCTAATCCTCTTTCCGAACCCCCCCTTTCCGAACCCCCAATCCTCTCTCCCGAACCCCCTTTCTGAACCCCCAATCCTCTCCCAACCCCCTTTCCGAACCCCCAATCCTCTCCCGAACTCCCTTTCCGAACCCCCAATCCTCTCCCCGAACCCCCTTCTGAACCCCTAATCCTCTCCCCGAACCCCCTTTCCGAATCCCCAATCCTCTTCCCCAATCCCTTTCCGAACCCCAATCCTCTTCCGAAACCCCCTTTCCGAACCCCAATCCTCTTCCCCAACCCCCTTTCCGAACCCCCAATCCTCTCCCGAACCCCAATCTCTCTCCGAACCCCCTTTCCGAACCCCCAAACCTCTTCCCGAACGCCCTTTCCGAACCCCTAATCCTCTTCCCCAAACCCCTAATCCTCTTCCCAACCCCCTATCGAACCCGAGTCCGCTTCCGAACCCCCCTTTCCGAACCCCCAATCCTCTCCGAACCCCCCTTTCCGAACCCCCAATCCTCTTCCCGAACCCCCCCCTTTCTGAACCCCTAATCTTCCCCGAACCCCTTTCCGAAACCCTAATCCTCTTCCCGAACCCCCTTTCCGAACACCCAATCCTCTTCCGAAACCCCCCTTTCCAAACCCCCAATCCTCTCTCCCGAACCCCCTTTCCGAACCCCCAATGCTCTCCCAAACCCCCTTTCCGAACCCCCAATCCTCTTCCCGAACCCCCCTTCTGAACCCCTAATCCTCTCCCGAAACCCCCCTTTCCGAACCCCCAATCCTCTTCCCCAACCCCCCTTTCCGAACCCCCAATCCTCTCCCCGAACCCTTTTCCGAACCCCTAATCCTCTCCCCGAACCCTTTTCCGAACCCCTAATCCTCTCCCGAACTCCCTTTCCGAACCCCCAATCCTCTTCCCGAACGCCCTTTCCGAACCCCCAATCCTCTCCCCGAACGCCCTTTCCGAACCCCAATCCTCTTCCCGAACCCCCCCTTCTGAACCCCTAATCATCTCCTCGAACCCCCCTTTCCGAATCCCCAATCCTCTTCCCCAATCCCTTTCCGAACCCCCAATCCTCTTCCGAAACCCCCCTTTCCGAACCCCAATCCTCTTCCCAACCCCCTTTCCGAACCCCCAAACCTCTTCCCGAACGCCCTTTCCGAACCCCTAATCCTCTTCCCCAAACCCCTAATCCTCTTCCCCAACCCCCCTATCCGAACCCCGAGTCCGCTTCCCGAACCCCCCTTTACAAACCCCCAATCCTCTTCCCCAACCCTTTTCTGAACCCCAATCCTCTTCCCCGAACCCCTAATCCTCTCCCTGAAACCCCCCTTTCCGAACCCCCAATCCTCTCCCGAACCCCCTTTCCGAACCCCCAATCCTCTCCCAAACCCCCTTTCCGAACCCCCAATCCTCTTCCGAACCCCCTTTCCGAACCCCCAATCCTCTCCCGAACTCCCTTTCCGAACCCCCAATCCTCTTCCCAAACCTCCTTTTCCGAACCCCAAATCTTCCTCCCTGAACCCCCTTTCTGAACCCCCAATCCTCTCCCGAACCCCCCTTTCTGAACCCCAATCCTCTTCCCGAACCCCTAATCCTCTTCCCAAACCCCTAATCCTCTTCCCCAACCCCCCTATCCGAACCCCGAGTCCGCTTCCCGAACCCCCTTTCCGAACCCCCAATCCTCTCCCCGAACCCCCTTTCTGAACCCCCAATCCTCTTCCCGAACCCCCCCTTTCTGAACCCCTAATCTTCCCCGAACCCTTTCCGAACCCTAATCCTCTCCCCGAACCCCCTTTCCGAACACCCAATCCTCTTCCGAAACCCCCCTTTCCAAACCCCCAATCCTCTCTCCCGAACCCCCTTTCCGAACCCCAATCCTCTTCCCGAACCCCCCCTTCTGAACCCCTAATCCTCTCCCCGAACCCCCCTTTCCGAACCCCCAATCCTCTTCCGAAACCCCCCTTTCCGAACCCCCAATCCTCTTCCCCAACCCCCCTTTCCGAACCCCCAATCCTCTCCCCGAACCCCCCTTTCCGAACCCCCAATCCTCTTTCCGAACCCCTAATCCTCTCCACGAAACCCCCCTTTCTGAACCCCCAATCCTCTCCCAAACCCCCTATCCGAACCCCCAATCCTCTCCCGAACCCCCTTTCCGAACCCCCAATCCTCTCCCGAACCCCTTTCCGAACCCCCAATCCTCTTCCCGAACCCCCCCCTTCTGAACCCCTAATCCTCTCCCCGAACCCCCCTTTCCGAACCCCCAATCCTCTTCCCCAATCCCTTTCCGAACCCCCAATCCTCTTCCCGAACCCCTAATCCTCTTCCCCAAACCCCTAATCCTCTTCCCCAACCCCCCTATCCGAACCCCGAGTCCGCTTCCCGAACCCCCCTTTCCGAACCCCCAATCCTCTTCTCCAATCCATTTCCGAACCCCCAATCTTCTTCCCAAACCCCCCTTTCCGAACCGCCATTTTCTCTACCCCAACCCCCTTTTCCGAACCCCCAATCCTCTTCCCCGAACCCCCTTTCCAAACCCCTAATCCTCTCAAACCCGCCAATCCTCTTTCCTGAACCCCCTTTCCGAACCCCCAATCCTCTTCCCCAATCTCTTTCCGAACCTCTATTCTTCCCAAACCCTCCTTTCCGAACCCTTAATCCTATTTCCTAATCCTCTCCCGAACCCCCTTTCGGAACCCCCAATCCTCTCCCGAACCCCCTTTCTGAACCCCTAATCCTCTCCCGAACCCCCTTTCCGAACCCCTAATCTTCTTCCTGAACCCCTCATCCTCTTCCCCGAACCCCCTTTCCGAACCCCCAATCCTCTTCCCCAAACCCCCTTTCCGAACCCCCAATCCTCTTCCCGAACCCTCCTTTCCGCACCCTTAATCCTCTTTCCAAACCCCTAATCCTCTTCCCCGACCCTTTTTTGAACCCCTAATCTTCCCCGAACCCCCAATCCTCTTCCCAATTCCCCCCTTTCCAAACCCCTAATCTTTCTCCCCGAACCCCCTTTCTGAACCCCCAATCCTCTTCCCGAACCCCCTTTCCGAACCCCTAATCCTCTTCCCTGAACCCCTAATCCTCTTCCCCAACCCCCCTTTCCGAACCCCAATCCTCTTCCCGAACCCCCTTTCCGAACCCCTAATCCTCTTCCCTGAACCCCTAATCCTCTTCCCCAACCCCCCTATCCGAACCCCCAATCCTCTTCCCCAATCCCTTTCCGAACCCCCAATCCTCTTCCCCAATCCCTTTCCGAACCCCTAATCTTCTCGAACCCTCCAATCCTCTTTCCCGAATCCCACTTTCTGAAATCTTAATCCTCTTTCCTGAACCCCCTTTCCGAACCCCTATTCCTCTTCCCCAATCCCCCTTTCCCAAACCTTAATCCTCTTTCCCGAACCCCCTTTCCGAACCCCCAATCCTCTTCCCGAACCCCCCCTTTCCTCCAAAAACAGAACATCAATTGTGTCACTCAATCCAGGACGGTTTGTGGGACAGTTCATTGCCTATCACGTTCTGCCCACAAAAGACAGTCGATTCGCTTCGCAATATATGTTGTGAAGGGCTTTGAGATGTCTCAACAACATAAGGGGCTATAAATAACATCGCGAGCTGCACAGGTACGGACGGGGACAGTAAAGCCACTGAAATAAAAGCCGGTGACTCACCAAACCACGCTTGCTGTTCTCCTTGGACCTCGATAGCCAGACCAAAGTCGGCCAGTTTCACCGCAGCTCCTTTGCATTTGCTGGCGAGAAGCAAATTTTCGGGCTTTGTGTGCGCGGGCGGTGGTGTTGGCGTTGGGGGAAAAAAAACACCACCGTTAGGGTCTGAATACACAGAAACAGCGCTCGGATCCCTGAGCTACTGCTAACTCTCTCCTCTTTCAGAGTCCGAGGGGAAGTCTCTCTCTGCCAATCTTTGGGTCCTGGGTTTGGGGGGAGAACAGTGAGATACGATGGGGCTGAATGGCTCGTTTCTCTGTTTGCATCACTTCCGTCTCCCACAAATTGATGACCAAAACCCCCCAACAAATAGGTTTGTCGTTGCCAAAGCCTCGTTGTTCAAGACACCAATGGTGCGAGGGGTGGGGTGAACGATCTCCCAAATTTCTCATGGTCTTCCCCTTGAGACTATTGGCTTAAAGGTTCTTTTTTTTGTTGCTGGTCTGACCTGCAGCGAACTCTGGCGGAGCCGTGACCACAAGTTGGTCAACACTCGTCAATAAACCTCATCTAAGACCCTTTGCGAATCTACGAACAGCGACGCGCAGCTGACGGACGGACGGGCGGGCGGACGCCAAGTCTCTCATCACTCTCGAGCGGACTCGAAAGGTGATCCGAATCCGAGCTGAGACTTCTCTCTATCCAATCGATCGTTTGTTCAGGTGGGGGTGGGGGGGGGGGAAGGGCGGATGAGGGTTTACGCACCCCCCAAGCCCCAAATTCTACCCGTTGGGACACTTCAGCACTGCTTTCCGACCAAATGTAATTTTGCAATAAATCGGGTCAGCTTTCCCGCCGTCGAGACGGTTGCTTTTGAGAGTCTGGTTTTTAGTGGCCGTACGCTCGCAGTGGATGTGCATGAAACCGGGGCCATACGTTTTGCCGGCGTTTTGAGGAAGGAAAGGGAGAAAAATAATCAGGCAAACAACGAGTCGCAAGCACTTTCCGTCATCCAGTCGAGCCATGCCCCATCCCAGCGCATCGCACTGTCCGCAGCATTTGCAAGTCAAGATACACATGCACTCGAGTGTCTGCAAACCTGACTAACTTTCAGCCACGCTGGAGGGAGATGGTCATTTTTTTGACACGAGTATGGGTGGCGGGCGGGCGGGGGGGCGGGGGGGGGGGAATGGATTGTTTCCACGAATCGTTGCAAAAGGAACTGGAGCGGCTCTGAGAATAAATCTTTGCGCGGAGGTGAAGTTGGAACTGCCTGACGCTGCCTACACTGCTGCGCGCAACTGGTGGCCCGATTCGCCCGGAGGAGGCCACCCAGACCCTCGAGCCTGTTGCCCCGTTCCATCAGACCACGGCTGATGTGTACCTCATGTCCCTCGACACCCCCCCCCGAGCCAACAGCTCTGTCCACCTCAGTCCCGAATAAAATCTCGGCGGTGCAGTGTGTAATACTGCTTTACGCTGCGTTCTGTGACGCGCTCCGGGACGTCTCGGGAGAGGCGACGAGGCCCCGGTCGGTCCGACGCAGGGATTGTCACAAACCTGAAGCGCTTTGGGGGTTACTTGCGTTTTCATGGCGACGGACTCGTGCGCGTGAGCGGAGGCGGCGCGGCTTGAAGGTCGCTCTTGACCCGGGGAGGGGGACGGGGGGGGACGGGGGGGACGTCAAAACGACCATCTCCCACGGCAGCGGGGAACATTGGAAATGGTCTAAACTGCGAGGATGTAGAAGTACGGGGTTGGGGAGGGGGGAGGCGGGTGGGGTGGGTGGGTGGGGGGGGGGGGTTGAGGGGGAGGAGGAGGTTAATAACTACACACACTGCCTCGGGTTACACTCTTGTGATCTTTGCCAAAGTAAAACTCACCTTCAGGTCTCTGTGAACAACACCCATTTGGTGACAATGGAGCACAGCTTCCAGGATCTGTTGGATGCAATGACTGCATGCAAACACCAGGGGGCGTGTTAGTTGCAGGTGAGTCTCATACAGCACAGACTGGTGCACTCTACATCATGTCTCAGAGGGGGAAGTGGGGTGTGGGGGGGGGGTTGGGGTGGGGGGGGGGGGATAGACCAGGGCAAAGTGTGACCCCTCAACCCGACGCAGTCCGAGTCGGCTCCGGACAACGGGGGACTCTTTTTTTTTTTTCGAGGCCGATGTGATGGGATCGAACCCTTTCCGGCGGTCGGTCGGCCGCCTCGAGCGAGACGGCCGCGGAGAGACTCCGAACGGGGGTTGTTCTCTTTTAACGTGCGAAGAGAGATGACCGCTTTGGGGTTCACCCTGCGCCGGGGCGAAGCAAGACACCCCGCACGGCGAGCAGCAAAAAAAAAACTCTTCTGATTCTGACTCTGTTCCCCCCCCACCCCCACCCCGCGCCGCCGCCCCCCCCGGTCCATTCATCGCACTTTACTGCAAATTTTGTTTTGAGAACATTTCGACAACGTGATAAGGTTTTGTGTCAAATTGCAGGGATTGGGTGTTATCACTTTGTGACCCGTCCACACCACCTGCACCTAAATCCTTGTCAACCTCTCAACTCCATGTCCTTCGCCCTTCAGCCCTTCTGCCTCCATCCTTGTGCCTCTCTGCCCTCTCCCGCTTTATATCCTCAAGATATTCCTCTTCTACCATCACCCTCCACCCCTCCTGATCCCAACCTCCAGCTCGGGTGCAAATCCTTGACTATCCAGAGCCTTGAGATGTCCTCCCGACATGAGAGGCGCTGCGTAAATGCAATTTGTTGTTGGGTCGCGACAAGTCTCTTGGCATTGTCACTCGAGCCTTGGGTTATTGGGAAAGGAAAGCCTAACCCTCCTTCCCTTCACTTCCTGACAGGAAAAGCCAGACAAGGTTATCCCTGAAGCCGGCTTTCCTACTTTCATAAACTTAAGCTTTAAATATATCTGCGCCTAAAAGAAAAATAAATCCCATGTTAAGCTCCGCCATCACAGCTGCCATTTTTATTTGGACCAAAATTGGAACAAAAATTGAATTGAGGAGCCACTGTCTTTTTTTCTTCAAACATCATTTGGTGTCTGTGTCCCCACCGGTTTGCTCAGTCCTTCAGACATTGACTGTCCTGTTCAGTTTGTGGACTGTCATACACACTTTACTGCCAGTTGACAATCTCTCTTTATAATTTTTTCCCCCTGAATATTGAAGGGAGCAGTGCCTTAAGAGTGCTTTTTTGTCACTTAATCCACAAGTGCTGTCCGCAATTGGCTGAGGCCTTTCGCCCACAGAACGTACGGTCAATTTGCTTTACAGTATATTCCGTGAAGCGCTTTGAGACGTCTCGAAGACGTGATAAGGCGCTGTACTGAATGCGAGGATTATTGTTCTGATTTACTACTTGGCTGAATGTATTTCCACTGCATCGAGAGGACAAGGTTTGGGATACCAATACTGATGGGGCTTTGGATTATTAGCACTGTCCTTCAAAGAAATAGCATTAACAATGACCCCCCCCCACCCCACCATCTCCCCAACCAGCCATAAGGTCAATGCTCTCCCAACCCACAAACATACTCAACAACGACCATTGACCTCAGGCTCAGTGTGGTACCTGTTTATCGGCCCGGCTCGGCAGTAAAGAGCGTGCAGTGTGCGCGTGTGGGGAGGTCACCCTTTGCCTCGGCCAGAAACCAGTCTGTGCGTCTCTCAAGTAACTGTTGTCAAGAGCTATAAAACATGACAGAAACCAGAAGCAGGTCGCGTGTGCGTGGGGGGAGTGGGAGGGGGGGGGTAAGGGCGAGTAACAAACCTGCCCCCTGCCCCCCAATTTTTTTTTTAACAGATGTAACAAAGCAACGGACTGAGATGATGTGAATTTCTTGGGGGGGGTTTTTTTGCTGCTATTTGAGTTCCGCTCTCCTGGTCTCCCAAAGGCTTTGGTGAGCGGGACTGGGACTTCATCGATTCTCTAATTACTTTTGCGTGCGCTCTTTTGGCTCTCTGTCACGGCTTATAACCCAAGAGACTTGTTTTTGAGGGGGTGGTGGTCGGGGGGGGGGGAGGGGGGGGGGAGAGAGAGTGGGGGAAGAGCTGGCGAGGACTGGGAGGAGGGCGGGTGGTGGGTAAATGATGGTGACAGCACATGCAAGAACACATCTCAAAAAATAAAACCAGACGCCAAAAAAAAAACAAGGACAACGTATAATGAACGGGTTTGTGCATCTGCCGTGATCTTTTCATTTCAAGCAAATCTTTTTTTTTTCTCTCTCTCTCTCTCTCTCTCTCTACTTTGTTTCGCTCTTTGTTTGTCTTGCATTTGCGGAGAAAAATACTGACCTTTAAGTCCCTGTGCACTATATCATGTTGGTGAATATGATTTACACTGTCTAGAATCTGATGGATACAGTGACTGCAAAAAAAACAAAGGGAGGACAAGGGGAGAGAGAGACAAGGGGGGAGAGGGACGGAGGGAGGGAAGGGGGAAAGGAGAGGGAAAGGAAGGGAAGAACCAAAGGACTAGTGAATGTTGTGAAAATGAGGACACGAGTAACCATTCGCAGAGTTAGGAAAAAAAAAAGAACAGTTTTCTCTCTCTCTCTCTGTCTCTCTCGCGTGACGCTTGCTCCGCCTGGCGAGAGCGGTGCCGTGTAAACCCGCCGCGCAAACACACGCCCGGACGCAGATTCTCGAATCGCAATTCTCTCTCTCTCTCTCTCTCCCTCTGTCGCGGGAAATATCACAGTCGAGGAAACAGGAGCACCGGGGGGGGGGGGGGGGGGGGGTAGAGACCGACAGAAACCGCTCGCGAAGGTAATTTCTGACCAGTTTTAACGAGAACCTTTCTCTCTGTCGGGTGCGCAAGCAGCCAGTGTCTCAACCCAGAAACGCCACTCGATCGATGGTGAGCTTCGCCGCGTTAAGTGCACTTTGCCTGAACTTGTGAACAATCGCTACGAAGACATCTCAAACTGCAATTACTGTCTGCAACCAAATGATTATTTATGGCGGTTCATGGCCGGCGGGGGTCACAGACTCAGAGAATCTTGCAGCACAGAAAAAAAAAGATCCCCCCCACCCCTGTCTTACCCCGGGGCCCTGACAATTTGTACCGAATGCGAGGGCCATTATTTGATATTTAAACCCCAGGTGGGACCAGAATTGGTGACCCTCAACACGACACAACTGGCTGCTGCGATCTGCCCTTTAACGTACGCGCGAGTCGCTGCACTTCACCAACCCTCTTAGAAGCCGTCCGAGACGTCCTCCCGACGCGAGAGGCGCTGGACCCGCTTTGAGGATGGTTATTGAATTATTATTGAGTTATCCGATTGGCCAAATTAACGTCCCTTCGCCAGGATAGTGACGCGCCTTTGGACATCCTCCCGACGTGAAAGGCGTTGAATAAACATAAGTTTGTATTGTTTCTCTGTCCGCACCGCTGAGCTCTTTCTATATTTGTCTTTTGATGACCGCGGAAAGAGCCCTTTTCTGAAGCAATACCTTCCTCGTCAGAAATTACCTTGTCCTTCACCCTTCATTGCTAGTTTACTCACAATTTGTTTAAACCGAGGGCCGGAGGTTGTGTGGGAGGGGGCGGGCGGGCGGGCGGGTGGGGTGGGGGGGAGAGGGTGGGGGGTGGGGGAGAAAAAAATTACTGTAGACGAGGAGAGTTAGAAAAGCACGGAAAACGAACGTCACAGAAGCCAAGATGTAGGAAACGAAACACGTCAACGCTGACATATAGAGACTGTTTCAGAATAGACAAGAGAATGAGATTCAGGTTAGACACGTAATTGAACACCTCGCGATTACTGTCATTATTACTGTTGTTGTCGGCACATGGCTCCGTTTCCCTGAAACCACACGTGCGGTTCTCTGCAAAGGGAACGGCAGCGGGAAAAGGACCTCGCGCGAGGCTCCCGGGCAAACGGAGGGGCTCAATTACGGGCTTTTACCCCAAATCCACAGCCGTCTTTTCACAACCAACGACAGTCTTCACTCGTGTCCCTCTTCCAGAAAAGCCGCACATTTCACAAACATCTTGCACAACAGATAAAAACACAGTGCCCACAAGACGCTAAGTTCCTCCACACGAGCACAAGGTCCTCTCCCCCCCACAGCCCACCCCTCCACCCTGAAGAATAATGACTATTGCGGATTCCCCTCTTGGCCCAGTGATCTCGGTAACAGAAAGCACACAACTCGCCTCGACCCTTCCCAGCCAACGTTAAACCCATCTCTGTCTCGCTGCTGTTACTCACAACGAACACGGTTTATAGTTGGAACAAACAAACATTTGCAACGAGTGACTCGGTGGTATTAAGGCCTAAATTTCATTGGCGTTGCAAAGATACTGGAATATCCTCTCTTTTAGGTTCTATATATTATATATAGAGAAAGAGGAATATATATCTATAAATGCACAGCTTTAGATTTCGGGGATTACAGACTTCTTTATCTCTTATTATTATTACTCTTGTTTAGGAGGAGATTCTCTCTCCTGGTGTCCTGGCCAGCAATCCTCCCCCTCCCCTCCCCAAAGAAAATTCCTCACTTGCTTCACGGCTCCAAATTGGCCTCCGAAATACACGGAAAGAAAAGCCCCTGGGGATCTTCCCCTGAACCTTGTCTGCTCCGAGGAGACCGATCGCAGCCCCTCTCCTGCCGGGAGGGACTGAAACAAACGGGACTCAACAGTAAAGCTAAACTGTTTGCGCCTGACTGCCGCCGGTGCGCACCAGAATCGGGACGCCTCAGGTTTAATTGGCCGCACATTTAACTTCGCCCACAATATCAGTCGGCAAAAGATCACCGGCCAACTGCGACGACGCTGAACGCCAGATCACGCGTCACCTCAACCCAAAAGCGAAGAGTAATCCAGAGTGGATGCATTTCATTTAGTTACTACTTCAGTCTCCGCGCTGTCGATATCCGGGCTGTGTGTACTTATTATTTAGACGTTAAGTGTTCATATGTTACATAACCCAAACCGAATGACTTCGGCGCCTTGGGACGTCCTCCCGACGTGGGGAGTGCCGCACAAAATGTAATTTCCTCGTCGTTGTGGGAGACGCCGCTGTGCGCGATCGGCTGCCGCCTTTCGCCCACAAAATACACACTTTACAGTCTATCCTGTGAAGCACTTTGAGACGTCTCGACGGCGCGATTGATTATTATCAGTTTACGTACAAATGACACGAACCAACGGGGCCGAGATATTGACAGCACGATGGCTGGAGCGGGAGCGACGGGTTGAGCCCGGGTCGAGTTATCAGACGTTTACTGTAGAATCAGTGAACCGCTATCCTCGTGTACGCAAGTCACCACACCGTGGGCTGCGTTAAACCACGGTAACTCCCGACAACTAACCTAATGAGTGTGCTTCGCGGGAGAGCAGGGGAACAGGCGTAGGACATACCTTGCATCTGCTTCACTATAATATTCTCTGGCCACAATATCTTCAAACAGCTCACCCCCGGTCACCCTGCGGGAGAGGAACGAATGCGCGTGTAAAGTTAAATTATTTTGTACACTGTTTGGGAAGCGGACACGAATCCCACCAGTCACTACACTTTGTGGTGAGCTGACCGGCTGTTGGTCGATTGGGGGGGGGATCGCCTTTCCGGGGGTAATAATCCCTCCAAGAAAAAAAAAACCCACCACTAATCATAATTTGGTCACTGAATCCGCGGCCGTCTGTGGGGGACGCTGCTGTGCGCAATTGGCTGCCGCGTTTCGCCCACAAAATACACAGTCACTACACTTACAGTATGATAAGAAACCTTGATTTGACACAGCGCCTTATCAGGTCGGTGCAACCTCTCAAAGCGCTTCACAGAATACAGTGTAAATGTAGTGACTGTATATTTTGTGGGCGAAAGATGGCAACCAGTTGCGCACAGCAGCGTCTCCACGGACAGTCGTGGAGTTTTTTCTATAAATGCTCGTCGGCAGCACCTGGAAGGACCGACCAGTCACCGGGGGGCAGGGAATCCTCCCCCTCAGCTCCTGTGTGTTAACCCTACAGCCAAAGCCCTAACTAACTAACGGGGAGGGGGGTCCGAGCCGGACAAGCAGTCCGGGTCGTTAGTCGTTAGTTGTCAGGGTCGTTAGTTGTCTGTGGTGGAAGGTCCTCCCGGGCGCCGCACCTCTTACGTCTAAAACTCCACCGCACAGGAGTATACCCACAGGACACTGCGGTTTGACAAACGAGGGAATGGAGAAGCGGAGAGTGGGCTATAATTAGGCATTCCCGGCAGCGCTCAGTCCGGGTGAAGTGTGGGAGGAATCTTCACAGGTGTATTTCCAGCAATCGCTTACGCAATTCGTACTCTTCTCTTCTCTCCTCTTCCCCCCTCCCCCTTCCCCACCACCACGATCTACAGTCAGGTGTCAGCCGGCGCTGGGGGTTAATTGCCAAACTCGTCTCCGAGCCGCGAGGCTGCGGCTTCAGTCCTCACACTCACACACACACACTCATACACACACTCACACACACACGCACACATGCACACACACGCGTGCCTCTGTTTACCCAGCAGTAAGCAGGAACCCGGTTGTTAGTCGACTGCACAATTGGCTGCCGCGTTTCGCCCGCACAAACACACAGTCACTACACTTTCCAAGGAAACGCCGCGAAGCGCTTTGCGACGTCTGAACAACGGGATGAGGCGCTGCATCGAACGGAAACCTGACGACGACGACGACGATTAAGCCCTGGGCTTTAACGCAGGGATTATTAGTATTATTTTTATTATTACCCTCACGCTGTGTGTCTGAACACGGGCTGTGGGTTCTAACGAGGAGACATGTGCGTGGTTCAGGGTCTCCGAGATCCGGCGGAACACGACAACTAAAGCCCTGCCTTGCGGTGTTTAATCCCTGAGCGGGGTTTACCATCAGCAACAGGCGGAGGGGGTGGGGGTGGGGGGGGACACCAGGCAGCGGATCGCAGGAGGGAGAGCGATTTCCTGCCTCTCTTCGCGGTGCGCAAATTGGCCGCCGTGTCCCCGGCCCACAAAACACACACACAGTCACTTTACAGTGCGTCCCGTGAGGCGCTTTGAGACGTCTCGTCGCCGGGTCGAACGCCGGGTGTATTGCTGCTGTTTGTCAGTGGGGCTGAGGGGGTACTCACAGGTCGAAGACGAGGTAATGGAATCCCTCTTCTGATATGCTGTCGTGGAGGCGAACTGAAAAACAGAAACAATTCCCCCGTAAGACTTCGGTCCTGGAAACTCCAAACTCACTTGCAAACCATTACAGGGCGGGAATCCCAGCCCCGGCGGCAACGACAACGTGCACTTACACGGTGGTAGTGTCCTGGAGAGTTTAACAGTGATAAGAGTCTGATCCTGAGCCTGGGGTAGGGCGGGGGGGGGGGGGCGGGGGTGGGGGGTGACCGAACCTCGTAGGTTCAGCAGATGAGGCGGCGCTGTATCAGATGCCAGGATTATTATTAATATTATTAATATTATTATAGCTTCTGGATTGCCAGCGAGGGGCGGGGGCTGGGGGGGGAGGGGGGGGGTTAGAAATGGCCAAAACATCTGGATTCTCCTGACGCAAAACCAGGAAACCTGACATTTCCTGAACAGTCTGCTCCAGTAAGCTCTCGGGGGGGGGGGAGAGAGAGGGGGGGGAGGGGTGGGGGGGGGTGGGGGTGGTGCTGATGGATTTATGACGACGGATGCCGAACTGAGTCTCTGGAGAAACCTCTGAAACATTTCTCTTGGCTGCAGGAGACGCTGATTCCACCCCAAGTCGCTGAGGCAGATAAAAAGCTTTAACACAGCACAGCCCACAGCCACCTCTACTCCCCCCCCTACTCCCCCCACTCTACTCCCCCCCCCCTACTCCCCCCCCCTACTCCCCCACTCTACTCCCCCCCCCCTACTCCCCCCACTCTACTCCCCCCCCCCCAGGCTCGGAGTCTGTTAAGTGCTCTGCGACGCTGCCCTATATGGAGGGCCCTATATATGTACCTCCATCTCTGTGCAGCGCTGAAGGAAGGTCCGGATGGTCTCAAATTTGACGTTTGCAAAGCGCTTTTCAAAACAACAATCGTCCGTCCGATCGCGTTTGACAGAACGCCTCATCCCCATCCCGGGGGCCCTTCACGGGATGCACTGTGAAGTGTAG
Organism: Callorhinchus milii; assembly: GCF_018977255.1. NCBI lineage: Eukaryota > Metazoa > Chordata > Chondrichthyes > Chimaeriformes > Callorhinchidae > Callorhinchus > Callorhinchus milii. The sequence goes on from NW_024704769.1 coordinate 3,557,977, forward strand.
TGACTGTATTTATTGAGTGGACGAGACGCGGCAGCCAACTGCGCGCGGCGGGGAACCAGAAACAGCCGTGGAGTGGAGCGACCAAATTATTTACCCCCAGAAAGCGATCCACCAATCGACTGACCAGAGCGGAGCTACTGACTGCTGGTAAACAGAGGCACTGGTGTGGGTGGGTGTGTGGGAGGGGGGACGGGGGTAGGGGGGGAGTAAGTTTCGCCCCGACCTGACCAGCCAGGGAACTGAACCCGGGTCCTCCCGCTTGCCCTGCGAGGCGAGCGGCTCGAACCACTGAGCTGAGTCTAAAAAAGAATCGGAACCACGAGCCAAAAAGGAGAGGGAGAGAGAGGGAGGGAGGGGTGTGAGCTTGTATTTCTGGCTTCCATCTCCCACCCAGCTGTTCCCTGCTCCTGCTATATATGGCCACGGCAAACCGACACCATCCCTGCCCAGCCCTGCCCTGCCCTGCCCTGCCCAGCCCTGCCTTGCCCAGCCCTGCCTTGCCCAGCCCTGACCAGCCCTGCCCATCCCATCCCATCCCATCCCTGCCCTGCCCTGCCCAGCCCAGCCCTGCACTGCCCAGCACTGCCCAGCCCTGCCCATCCCAGCCCTGCCCATCCCTGCCCAGCCCTGCCCATCCCAGCCCAGCTCTGCTCTGCTCTGCTCTGCCTCCCCGCATTGTTCGTGTGCTTCCCGGGTGCAGGCCAGTCCCTTCCACGCCCGGCGGGAGCAGCTCCCTCGCTAACCGGTTCACCACAACAGCAAGTGACATTTACACGGCGCTGGACAGTCTGGGGTCCGAGCCCGAGCCGGGGGCGGGGGGGGGGGGGGGGGGTGGGAGGGTCTCGAAGGAGGCGAGGGAGGGGGCGAGGCGCAGGGACTGTGGGATGGAGTTCCAGAATGATAACATCACTAACGATAACAATCCTCGCGTCTTCGAGACGTCTCAAAGCGCATCACGGGACACACGGTAAAGTGCAGTGACTGTGTCTTTTGCCCCACCCCCCCCACCCCCCCCAAACAGCCGTGGATTCGAGGGACCCAATTATTAATCGTTTCTGTTTTTCTGGAGGGATTATTACTCCGGGAAAAGCCAATCGACCCACGAGCGGGTTCTGATTTACTGCTGATAAACAGAGGCCCCCGTGTGAGGAGTGAGGAAACTGACTCATAATAATAATAATAATAATAATAATAAGGAAGGAATGCTGCCGTCTGAGCCGAGAGCCGACACACACGACTCTTCGCTCTGAACCACCGTTCGGTTAAAAAGAAACCCAACAACAACAACAATGGGGAGAAAACCATCTCTGTCCAGTGTGTAAATTAGTAAACCCCTCCGGCCTCCCATCGCTCACTAAGTCGACCTCTTTTTTTTTTCCCCCTCCCCTCCCCTCCTCTCTCCTCCCCGAGCTCCAGAGAGCTCGAGTGTGGCATTTTGACTGAACTTTCGCTCGTAAGCACCGCTCCCAGTAAAACTGCTCGTAAACGGTTTAATCCGGTCGCATTTACAGGCATTTTTTATTCTCAAGCTGTCAGTGCCCGGATGACGGATGTCAGTCCGTCGACAATAAACGTAACATCTCGATTGGCGGATCCGCTTTTTTTTTTCTTTTCTTTTAATATGATGAACATATTATTACGCCCTGGGCGTCATCGGCTGCCGCCCGCAAAACACACAAGTCACTCCTCCGCTTTCCGGTGCGTCCTGCGGAGCGCTTTGAGACGTCCCGAAGGCGCGACAAGGGGCTGTATCGCGTGCCGGGGTTATTACTATTATTATTATTATAATATTACGTAAAAGCTCAGAACAAGGCAAGACGAGCCTCCTCGTATTGTGTGCGACTGCAAACCATAGCCACGTGACACACACACACACACACACACGCGCGCGCGCGCGACGCCAGAGCCCGACACACCTGTCGCCAGCCTCCTGACGACGGCACGGTTTATTGTTCAGTCGCTTTATGGTTTCAACCACCGGACTGTGGCGTCCCAGCTGCCTCGTATCAGAGCGAGGCACAGACGCCAGAAGACCCACTACATTTTAGCAGCTGTTCCCATCCTCCAGCGAAACCCTCCAATTAACTCAGGTTTCCAAGAACCGTCCTGCAGCGAACTGAGGGGCAGAGGGGGTTTTGCTGGCGGGGAGAGGACCGAAGTCCATCTCGTTCGCCTTCCGCCGGACTGACAGCCGCTCGCACAAGTCGTGGCCTTTGCCCTTGTACTTCTCTGAGGTATTGTTACAGCAACGGTAATCATCTTAGCATTTGACGCGGCGCCTTATCGCGTCTTCGAGGCGTCTCAAAGCGCTTCACAGAATACACCGCACGGTGTAGTGACTGTGTTCTGCGGGCGAAACGCGGCAGCCGATTGCGCACAGCTTTTGTGCGCAATCGGCCGCCGCGTTCGCCCACAAATATACAGTCAATTCACTTTACAGTGTGTTCTGTGAAGCGCTTTGGGACGTCCTCCCGACGTGAAAAGTGCTATATCAAATGCAAAGGATTATATTATTATTATAGCTGTCGTGGATTGAGTGACCGGATTTTTTTTGTTTGTTTTGGAGGATTTATTACCCTCAGAAAAAAACACCAATCGACTTCAACCGTGTTCCTTACTTACTGCTGGGTAAACAGAGGCACGCGTGTGCGTGTGCGTGCGCGTGGGTGGAGTAAGGAAATTTACCTAAGGTTTCGCCCCGACCCGCCCGGGAATCGAACCCGGGTCCTCCCGCTTGCGAGGCGAGGGCTCTAACCACTGAGCTGCAGGACTTCCCTGAACCCATATGTCACAGCCATTAGTCGACCCAGTGACTAAACCTGTTTAAATGAAGCCTTTAATTAACTGATAAGAGATCTCAAAAACATATTCAGTTAACCCTTAGTACGTGTGTCAGTCTCACACACACACACTCACGGAATTAAAGGGACATTGTCCTATATTTCAAGACCAGGCAAACATTTATTGCAAAACTCTTTTCTCCTCCGCAGGCCTCTGAAACAATCGAGACGCTTTCCCCCCCGGCAAACAGTCGTGAGTCTTGTTATTAGGATAATAAAAAAAAGCCTTGCGCTTGACGCCCAGCCTTTTCATGTCGTCGAAATATCTCAAAAGCTTCTCACGCCCCATTAAGTGCGGTGTATTGTGCACTTGGGAGGCAAATACAGCAGCTAATGTGCGCACAGCAACGACAACAGTTCGGCGGTGAGCAGAACTGTCTGACTTGGGGGTTTTGTTGGTAATAACCATCTAAAACCTGCACAGCTCAGCCACTGATGTCGCTGTCGGGCCAAGCGTTCCCGCTGCTTGTCCTACTGGGACCTCCCTCCCCGCTAGTTAGGGCTTTGGCTGCGGAGTCAACACACAGGAGCTGAGGGGGAGGATTCCCTGCCCCCCAATGACTGGTGTGATGTGAAGATGTGCGGGGAGGGGGGGGGGGGGGTGGCGTGGGGCTTGGGGTTGAGGGAGGGAGGGAGCGGAGGGACAAGCAGGAGGCCCGAGCCAGCTGATCGCAAGCGAGGCAGGTAGAGAGAGGAGGGAGCCTTGTGAAGAGACGCACTTCACAGGACCCAAGGGCACTCGACCTAACTTTTCACGGGTAGATTCCTCGGGGGTGAATTCGAGGCTGTAATTTCATCTCCCAATGACTGTGGCAAAGCACTCAATCTTCAGGCTGCGGCTTGACATCAGCTCCGGTGAGGTTCCAGTGTGCGCCTCTCTTATTTTTTCAAGGAAGTCCTGTAGCTCAGGGGTTAGAGCCCTCGCCTCGCAAGCGAGAGGACCCGGGTTCGATTCCCGAGCGGGTCAGGTCGGGGCGAAACCTCAGGCAGGTTTCCTTACTCCCCACAAACACACACGCGCCTGTTTACCGAGCCGTAGGTCGATTGGCTGATCGCTTTCCGGGGGTAATAATCCCTCAAATAAAAATCTGGTCACTCACTCAACCCCCGGCTGTTTGTGGGGACGCTGCTGGGCACGATCGGCTGCCGCCTTTCGCCCACAAAACACACGGCCACTCCACTTCACCGCGTGTCCCGTGAAGCGCTTTGAGAACGTCCCGAAGACCCGTGATGAGGCGCCGGGTCAAACGTAAGGATTATTATTATATTATATTATCATGAGGAAACCATCGCAATCCTTTGCTTGGGCCCCAGACGGCAAATGAGCCCCAGGTTCTCGCTATTCTCTGTGCGAAAGAGTTATACATAATTAAAGTTGTGAAAGTGATGGTGCTATTTTTGGTGGCTGTGGCTGTCAGAGTAGATAGAAACAGGGAGACCGAGTGCACAGGGTCGATGATGGTCGATGACTTTCGCACGGGGACGATAGGGAAAAGGGCGGCTGTGATTCTCTGTCTATTACCGGTGGATTCCTGCTGCGTAAGTGGTTTGCGCTCTCGCCTCGCAAGCGAGAGGATCTGGGTTTGATTCCCGGGCGGGTTGGGGGCGAAACCTTAGGCAAGTTTCCCCTACTCCCCCCACACACACACACGCCTCTGTTTCGCAAGCAATCAGGAGGAACCCAGCCGTTAGTGGAGTGGCGGATTGCTTTCCGGGGGTAATAAACAATAATTGGCTGACTATACCCACGGCTGTTTGTGGGGACGCTGCTGTGCACAATCGGCTGCTGCGTTTCCCCCACAAAGTACACAGTCAGTTCACTTTACAGTGTGTCCCGCGAAACGCTTTTGAGACGTCTCGAAGACGTGATTATTGTTATTTTTTTAAAGAAAAGCTGCAGCCAATTTGTGGTCCTTCCAAAAGAAAGAAGCAAAAAAGAAACAAACCCTCTCTTTCTGTTTGTCTGGAGGACGTGGAGAAGAGGAGGGATGTGTGCGCGTGTGTTTGTGTGTGTGTATGTGTGTGCACGCGTGTGTGTGTGTGTATAAAAGTGACACACTTGATGCAGTTAATGGCGGAGGACAGCAGTGTGAAGTGTAAATCAAATTACAGAATGCCTTCGCGGGAAGGCTGTCACTTCTGATTAGCTGTACACTCACTGGGGCTCCCGAAGCTCACTGACCCCGACAGTAAATTGAGCGATCATTAAGCTGTGTGATGGGTAAATGACTTGTCCTTCCGCGCTCTTGGGGGAACCGAGTGGGAAACCGGCAAAGTCCCTGTCAGGGCGAAAACAAAACGTGCCTCGTCCCTTCCCTGCCCACCCGCTTCGCGGCCAGAATTAATCCATTAAAAAAAATAATAATAATAATCGTCGTCGCAATTTGACCCGGTGCCTCATCACGTCGTCTCGAAGCGCTTCACAGGATCCACCGTAAAGTGAAGTAACTGTGTATATTGTGGGCGAAACGCGGCAGCCAATTGCGCACAGCAGCGTCCCCCACAAACGGCCGTGGGTTGAAGTGACCAAATTATTATTGTTGTTTTTTTATTTAAAATTTTGAAGGGATTATTACACCCGGAAAAGCGATCCCACAATCAGGTAACAGTGGGTTCCTACCGACCGCCGGCAATCAGAGGCTCGTGTGTGGGGTGAGGAAACTTGTCTTGAGGTCTCGCCCTGACCTGACCCGCCCGGGAATCGAACCCGAGTCCTCTCTCGCTTGGCGAGGGCTCTAACCACTGCGCTTCAGGTCTGACTGTCGGGGGGGCTGCACTATCGCCAACACACAGCGAGGCAGCGGCAAGAAGAGGTAATCATTCTGTTCCTTTAAACTGTTTGCCAACCCCACGCCGTTGGGGTTGACGAGAGCCAAGACAGTGTACGGCTTCATTAACCTCCGCTGTCACGTGAGCACAACCTGCCCTTTGCGAGCGGCTGTGGCCCGAGGCTGCGTCACTGCGCCGCCGCGAGGCAACCCTCGGGGTCTCACTCGGTCTGCGTTCAACCCGCGTTCCCCCGAGTCACTGACGACGATCCCCGGCGCCTCAGCACGTCTCATCCAAAATGCCTTCCCTTTAGAAACCTGCGGTCGAAACTTCTCCCGCCCGCCCCCTCCGCCCCAGTGCGCTCCAAACCATCGCAACTCGCTGGCATTAAAAAGATGAGGAAAAAGAAAAAAATCTCGCCGCCTCCCCTTCTCGTTCTTTCGCCAATTATCTTGAATCCGTGCCCTCTGGTTACCGACCCGCCCGCCCGGCCGCCCACCAGAGGACACAGCTGCTCCCTCTCTACTCAAAGCCTCGTCGGTTCCCAACGCCACCATTGACTCTCCCCGCGCAACCTTTCCTCCCCTGCGAGGAATTATAACACCGCGGGTTTTGATTTACAAGTGTAGGATGAAGCGAGCAGTTTGCTCCCAAGTTGTAGCAGAGAAACTGTAATTACAGTGACTTGGGAGGGGATGTGTGTGTGTGGGGGGGGGGGGGTTGGGGGGGGATGGGGAGTGTGCGCGGTGGGGGTGGTGGGTGGGGGGAAGTTTCATTGGATTCTGTTGACTGATCTGACATGTTATTACACAGTGCTGAGTACCAAATTAAGGCACTGATTTCAGGAGCTCTGTCGGGCTTTGTTTTTCGTTCCTCCTCAATTTACGGGGGTGTGTGTGTACTGTCAGCAACACAATCCCCTGCCTCCGCACCTCAGGCACCGCGGCTTTTTGGTGTCGTTTAATCACAATAATCCTTGCATTTGACACAGCGCCTCATCACGTCTTACGAGGCGTCTCAAAGCGCTTCACGGCATACGCCGTAATGTGGAGTGTCTGCGTATTTTGTTGCCGAAACTCGGGGGGGGGGGGGGGGTGGGATTGTCGGCCAGGAGAGACAGAGAGAGAGAGCGCTGCCACTGAGCCGGGCTGACACACAAATTAATTTAAAGTGAAACACCCGCAGGTTAGTCTCCGCATCTCGGTGGCTGATCAATGCAGTTCCCTCGAGCTTAAAGGAGGTGGGAGGAGAGGCGCTGGAGGAGGATTGAGTGGTCCACGGTGTCGAAGGCGGCGGAGAGGTCGAGGGGGACGAGGAGGCAGAGGGAGCCCTGGCCACGCACGGTCAGGATGTCGTTTGTGACCTTGACCAGAGCAGTTTCCGTGCTGTGGGCAACACAGAAACCCGGTTGGAGGGGTTCATGGAGGGAGTGGGAGGAGAGGAAAGAGCAAAGCGGAGAGGCGACGGCTCTCTCAAGGACCTTAGACAGGAAAGGGAGGTGGGAGATGGGCCGGGAGCTGACAGCTGTGAGGGGTCGAAGGAAGGTTTCTTCAAGGTGGGGCTGATAGTGGCTGTTTTGAGGGGGGAAGGAACAGTGTCAGATGACATGGAGAGGTTGATGATGTCGGCGAGTAGTGGGGCAAGGAGGTGGGGCTGGGATTTAAGGAGAGGGGTGGGGATGGGGACCAGGGAGCAGGTGGTGGGCTTCACGGAGGTTATGGTGGTGATGACAGAGCAGGGGGTGACAGGTTCAAAGGCATGGAAGGAGGGATGGGTAGTGGTCGGAGTGTGTGTGTGGGGGGGGGGGGGGTGAGGTAGGGAGGGGGTGGAAGTTGGGAGGGCAGTGGCAGTTGAGCGGATTCCCTCGATTTTGGACTCGGGGAAGTCCAAGCAGCGGGAAAGCTTGGCCAGACAGCGCTCTCATCGGCCAAGCTGTGTGGTGTTAGCCGGTTAGACCCCTAGCAGTTACCCCATCGCACACTCTCTGGCCTCCCCCCTCCCCACCCTTCCAAGCCTTGGCTCTCGCCAACCTGCGCCTAATACTCTGGAGAGAGAGAGAGCGCATTGCATCCCGACCATCTCTCTCTGGGATTCCCGGGTGTGGGTGGGATGTGGGGAATTCTCAGTCGGGTTTGGAGACTCTTAAACAACGGTGACGGGTTTCCGAGCGTGTCAGACACCCGGCTGACCCAAGAAAAGAATATATACATATATATATATTTTTTTTAATGTGAATTCTAAAACAAGTCTCTCTCTGCAACACACACACACACACACTGTGGTGTAGGCCACAATGTTATGGCGGCTCAAAATCTGCTGCTCGTCAGGTTCTGTCAGCGCAAATAATGCGAACATCGCAAGGAGTATCCCACAGGAACAACCTCCAGACTGTCACGTGGTGAATTATAAAGGAAGGGGGAGTGGGTGGGTTTGAACGTTTAGGCTTCAGACAATACATCTCGACCACTTGTTTGACATCTCTAATACATGTTGCCTTCGCGCACAGTTCATAATCGTGTCGTGGTATTTGCTGCTGTTTTGACGTTAAAACGAATAAGTAATAATAATAATAAGAGTTGCAATTGATTGTGTTCAACCGACATTCCCTGAGTTACTGACAATAATCCTCGCGTTTGTCCCGGCGCCTGATCGCGCCTTCGAGACGTCTCAAAGCGCTTCACAGGACACACCGTAAAGTGGAGTGACTGTGTATTTTGTGGGCGAAACGCGGCAGCCGATTGCGCACAGCGGCGTCCCCCCCACAAACAGCCGTGGGTGGAAGTGACCACATTTTATTTATTTTATTTTTTGAAGGGATTATTACCCCCGGACAAAGCAATCTGCCAATCGACTAACGACTGCTCTAACCCTCGAGCTACCGGACTCCACAATGATACCACTGCAAAGGAGCATCACACAAATCACTCCAACACCAACACCGTAGTCCTGATGAAGATGCCGTTTCCTCCTTCCCTTCCGACACCGTTTGACACTCATCCTCGTTCCAAGAAGCCGGAGCGATTGGTTACGTGGAACGGTCCACGGAAGCACAAAAATATAGAGCGCGCAGAGGAGGCCGTTCGGCCCACCGTGTCTGTGCCAACAATCAAAACCACCCAACAAACTCCTCACGGCTCGGGGGGGGGGGTTTGAAACCACCGGGAATCAGGGCAAAGGATTTTCTGACACTCTTTACGGCACAGAGAGAGAGAGAGAGAGAGAGGGGGGCAGTGCTCACCGATATTGGAGTGCTTCAACAGACGACAGATCCGAGCTTCCCTCTCCAGCTTCTGGTGATCTGAGGAGAGAATAGAGATAGAGTCGGTGAATAAGATGGTGAAAATAATAATAATAATAATCATTGCATTTGACACAGCGCCTCCTGGCGTCTCCGAGACATCTCAAAGCGCTTCGCAGGATACGCTGTAAGGTGGAGTGACTGTGTATCGTGCGGGCGAAACTTGTGGGCAGCCGATTGCGAAATACTCAGGGACATTTATACCCTACACGAACAACAACAACATCATCATCATCATCAAACGGCATTTACAAGGCGCCTTTCACAGTTGGGAGGACGTCCCAAGGGGCTGGACAGCTGAGGGTTTGCACCCGAGCTGGGGGTGGGGTGGGGAGGGGGGGGTTGGGTGGAGTCAGGAGGGGTGGAAGGTGTGTGTGGGTGTGTGGGAATTTTGTCCGAAAACATGGTCAAAGAGGTAAGTCTTTAGACGGGCCTCACACTCATCGGGGCCCAATAACGTCTCTCAGAAGCTACCCCCACCCCCCCCTCCCACCCCGGTGTGGTTCACTGGGTGGGGTGGGGTGGGGTGGGGGTGGTGGGGGGGGGTAGAAAAACCGTTGGAAATAGCCACGGCATCACTGAGCTGAAGACTTGGCAAACTTTGTTTGTTCGGCTTAATGTTTGAACATACACTGCTCACACTCGTCTACAAACCCCTTCACTCCCCGGCACCTCCAACCTGATTACTCCCCGACCCACTACCCCCCCCCCCCCCCCCACCGCTCGGCTGGCTTCGGCCCACTTGCCCCCCTCCCCAACACCACACCTGACCCCCCAGGGCTCCACTGGAACATCAGCTTAGACGGTGTGATCCCAAGTCCCGATGCGGGGGCTTGAACCCACACCCTTCTGACTCTGAGGCGAGAGAGCGCGAGAGGGGGAGAGAGAGCGAAAGGGGGAGAGAGAGCGAGAGGGGGAGAGAGCGCGAGAGGGGGAGAGAGAGCGAGAGGGGGAGAGAGAGCGAAAGGGGGAGAGGGGGAAGAGAGGTACCATTTCTTAAAAATAATAATAATAATTTGGTCTCTCAATCCACGGCTGTTTGTGGGGGCCGCGGCAATTGGCTGCCAAGATCCGCAGTCACTACACCTCTTTACAGTACATTCTGCGAAGCCCTTTTTTTATTTTTGACGCCTCAAAAAATACACAGTAGTCGGTTCACTTTACAGTGTATCCCGTGAGGCGCTTCGAGACGTCTCGAAGACGTGAGGAGGCGCTGTGCCAAATGCCGGGATTATTATCATTATTATTATCATCATTAATGACGGCAAACTCCGTCTACTTGGGTTAACCGCGGCCCCCACCCAGTCCTCGCCCGCCACAGCTAGTTGCCTCCGATATTAAGCGGCAAAACCTTTCCACTTCCAAAAAAGAAAGGAGAGAAATACTCAGCGGGGCCTGGGCTGCGAAAACTGCAATGCACATTCCTTTTTAAAAATATTTATAGATACACCACCAGAGAGAAGCTGCCGGCCACCAGAGGCCAAGTAAATACAACAGAGAGTGCGAGAGTCTCGAGTTTAGCAGCTGATTTGTGTCGCTTGTTTATGTGCAATAATAATAATCATCAGCAGCAGCGGCAGCGCCGTCTCTTTACACTTATTATAGCGCCTTTCGTGCCAGGAGGAAAGAGCTCACATAATAATAATGATCCTCGAGTTTGATAATAACGCGTTATCCACTGCTTGGGGTAACCGGAGGCGCGCGTGTGTGTGTCTGTGTGTGTGTGTGTCTGTGTGTATCTGTGTCTGTGTGTGTCTGTGTGTGTGTGTCTGTGTCTGTGTGTGTCTGTGTGTGTGTGTGTGTCTGTGTGTATGTCTGTGTGTGTGTCTGTGTCTGTGGGGAGTAAGGAAACTTGCCTACGGTTTCGCCCTGACCTGACCCGCTCGGGAATCGAACCCGGGTCCTCTGAGGGAGTGGGTGATGAAAGAGTGTGTGTGTGGGGGGGGGGGGGGGGGGCCTGGATGAAATCGGCCACCCTGATCTAATAGAACGGCGGAACGGCCTCGAGGGGCTGAATGGCCTCCTCCTGTTCCTAAGTTCCTTGTCAATCAGCTGCCATTGCAGTGTGGTGTCGCTCTGTGAACGTTCACAGCTCAGGACCGTCGGTGGCTCATCCTTACCCTCGTGAAGTGGGTCAGGAAGTATTTTTCCCCGGAAAGAAAGGGTAACGAAAATGAGCGGCGCTCTTAGGAACAGGAGGAGGCCATTCAGCCCCTTCGAGCCTGTTCCGCCGTTTAATTAGATTGTGGCTGACCTGTACCTCAACTAATCCACTCCGTCTCACACACACACACTCCCTTTCTCTCTCACACTGACCCTCTCTCTCTCTCTCTCTCTCTCCCTCTCTCTCTGACCGAGTCTGGCTGATGCTCTCCCAAACTGCACTGAGAAAGAGCCCAAGAAAGAGTAGAGAGGATTAATTTATCCTTTGAGGTCTATGTGAGGCAGCAGTTTAACGTTATGCAAGTTTTCTTTTTTTTTCACAAAAAAAGAAAAACACATCATTCATCGCGTTTCTTTTATTTTCCTGTCAACTTTTTGTCTGGGAAAATAATGACTTTACACAGCGTCGCGAGACGCAGAAAGTCCTGTGGACGGTCTGACTGACTGACTGACTCATGACAGAGAGCAAAGTACCCACTAGCTCTTGCTGCCGCTTCTGTTGGTGACTGTAAAAAACACAGGGAGTTTAGAAAAAAAAAGTCCTGTAGCTCGGTGGTTAGGGACCTCGCCTCGCAAGCGAGAGGACCCGGGTTCGATTCGCGGCCAGGACTTAGACCTTAGGCTCCACACGCACACGCCTCTGTTTGCTCGTCAATTGGCGGATCGCTTTCTGATTGAATCCCTTCGATGAAAAATAATAATAATATTAAATGTGGACCCGGGGTCCTCTCGCCTGCGAGGCGAGTGCTCTAATCGCTAACCACCAACCCTACAGGACTAGAGGTTTACAGGCCAGAAGGAGGAGCAAGTTCTCTCTCTCTCTCTCTCCGCTCTGTCCGAGTCAGACCCCGGTGGGATGGGACACGAGTGCAATTTGAGACGTGGGTTATTGCTGTCAAAGAGCATTTGGTCTGAAGCTATAGATAGGAGCCTCCGACTAAAAATAGCCCTGACCCACACGATATTTAGAACTGAGTCATTCTTTGGGATGGCTCTGTCCACTGGCACACACGAGTCTTTGTAGGACACGGGATTAATTCGCCTCCCCCCACCCCACCTCACAACCCGCTGTTCCTCCCCACCCCCACCCCTCTCAGTCACACTGCTGCTAAGGATATAGTGACTGTATACTGAAAAGCTTTGAGACGTCGTCTCGACGGCGTGATATCAAATGCAAGGGCTGTTATCATTATTATTAATTATTATCATGGTAATAACGGTGCCACTGGGATGTTGGTGGTAGTTCAAGAGATGCAAAGCCCCAAATCTGGGCGTCTCAGCCCATTTATCATAATAATAATAATCCTTTTATTTGACCCGACGCCTCATCACATCTTCGAGACGTCTCAAAGCGCTTCACGGGGACACACCGGAAAAGTGTAGTGGCTGCGGCATTTTTGTGGGCGAAATATACTGGCCGCACAGGCAGCATATATTTGTGTTTCCCCTCCGGGAACGTAACGTTTTAAAAAAAAACACTTACGGGTTAAGGAGGGGAGTGGGTGGACCGGATGAAATGGAGAGGGGTGAGGGAAGGCGGACAAAATCGCCCAGTGGGCCGAATGCGGCCCGCGGGCCGCCAGTTGGGACGACCCTGGCGTCAAGCAATGCTAAGAAGAGGAACGACAGGTATTTGATAAGCTGTAATGTCCTCTCACTGTAGCCGACACTCTCTCTCTCTCTGGTTGTGGGAGAAACGAAGACGGTATAAAGAAAGGAGGAGGTGGTAAACAGTGAGAGGGAGAGGGGAGGAAGAGGGAGAGAGTGTGAGAGAGGGAGGGAGGGAGGGAGGGAGGAGCCGGGGCACTCAGTATCAGTTGGCTGATCCCAGCTGTTAATTAGAAGCAGGGAGAGGTCCCAGGAGGAACGCAGCTTTAGGTTACAAGCTTCCCAACCGACTCGAACACTTGCGCATTGGCATTCCCTATCCACCCGCAACATCGAGCTTCTATCGAATGGATCGATCCAACGCTGCAAAGTGCCGCATTGGCATGAGTTGTGCTGCAAACTCACTGCAGCATTCGGCATTCAGGGCAGAATATTCCTTCTCTCCATCTCTCTCTCTCTCTCACACACACACACACTCAGTCAGTCTCTCTCTCTCACACACACACACTCAGTCAGTCTCTCTCTCTCTCTCTCGCTCGCTGTCTGTTTCTCTCCCTCCCCGAAATGATTACGATTAAAAATAGCAGATTTCAAGAAAAAAGAAATGACTTCAAAAATCACGCTGCTGTTTTCTCCGGCTCATGAACACAGGGGGAGAGGGGGGAGAGGGAAAGGCAGTAAAAGTCAAGTGGTGGGTTCAAACCAGCCTTGTTCTTCACAGAGCCGCCCGAGGAAATAACAACGGCAATAATAATAATAATAATGCATTTGATGACAGCGCCTCATCACGTCATCCAGACGTCTCAAAGCGCTTCGCAGAATAGACTGTGAAGTGAATGACTGTGTATATTTGTGGGCGGAACGCGGCAGCCAATTGCGCACAGCAGCGTCCCCGCAAACAGCCGTGGATTGAAGTGACCAATTTATTGTGGTTTTGTTTGCTCGAGGGACTATTATCAGGCGTGTGTGCGGAGTAAGGAAACTTGCCCAAGGTTTCGCCCTGACCTGCCGGGAATCGAACCCAGTTCTCCCGCTTGCGAGGCGAGCGCTCTAACCGCTGAGCTGCGGGACTCCACTGTGTGTGTTTTGTGGGCCAAACGCAGCAGCCAATTGCGCACAGCGGCGTTTCACAAACACTCGCGGATCGAACTGACCCATTTATTTATTTTGTTTTGAGCTGATTATCACCGCGAGAAAGCGATCCGCCAATCGACTAACAACCAGGTAAACAGGCGCGTGTACGTGTGGGGTAAGGAAACTCGCCTAAGGTTCTGCCTTCCGGGGAATCGAACCCAGGTCCTCTCGCTTTGCGAGGCGAGAGCTCCAACCATTGGTCCGAAATCCGGGAGGCGAGGGAATGAGCCGGGAGGGGGAGTAATTCATTAACTCTGTGTGGATTCGTTTACAGCAGATTTATAATGATAATAAATAACAATAATCCTTGCACTCGATAAGAGAGCCTTTTCGCGTCTTCCGAGACGTCTCAAAGGTTTGAAAGGGGAAGACGTTCGATTGTTTCGGAGTTGGTTGAGACGAGCAGTGATCGGGGACACTCTAACCTGCCTGAAGGGCCCCAGGTAAATGCAAGTGGTCGGTGTTGTTGACTGACCCCACAACACCTCTCGGCCTGTGATTCCCGGCTCCGTGTTTGAGGTCGGGCCGCTTTGCTGACTCAATCAGCCGGCGAATCGATGCCAATAACGCTGCGGAGTCCCGGCTCGGGCTAACTCCCTTTCACGTGAATCAGGCCACTGTGTGATTATATACTGAACAAAACCCCGAAAGCTGTGGCGGTGCCTTATTAGGAAGAGATAGAAACGTGGGAACAGGAGGAGGCCATTCAGCCCCTCGAGCCTGTTCCACCATCCTACTAGATCATGGCCGATCAGTACCTCAGCTCCAATTACCCACCTTTGCCCCCGTATCCCTTGATCCCCTGACCCAACAAACACCACCACCTCAGTCTTGAAGATGTGTTCATAATTATATTTTTAAAAATATACAAATAATTGAGTCGCTCGATCCACGGCTGTTTGTGGGGGAAGCCGCCGAGCGCAACCGGCTGTCGCGTTTCGCCCACAAGGCATACGTTCACTTGCACTTTACAGCGTATCCTGTGAAGCGCTTCGAGACGTCTGAACGAATGCGAGGATTATTATGTGAAGGGATCCAGCGCTTGAGGTGTGGGCGGGCGGGGGGTGGGCGTGGGGGGGGGGGAGAAAGAGAAAGCCAAGGCGTGATGCGGAGGTTAAACTAAACTAAACTGCCCAAACGCTGGTTCAGTGAGTGACCGACCGGCTTTCCAGTTGGAAGCAGAAAGTGTCGATTCATTCAAATGCAAATGAGACAGGATTTCTGTTAGAAAATAATATTTTGGGATAACAGCGTATGAGTAATTTGAGACGTGATATGTAGTAAGTTTCCTCAGACAGGTTTCCTTACTCCGCACGCGCGCCTCTGTTTACTCAGCGGTGAGTAGGAACCCGGCTATTAATCGATTGGCGGATAGATCACTTTTCCGGGGGTAATAATCTCTCTCCCCACCAAAAAAAAATTGGGTCACTCAGTCCACGACTGTTTCTGGGACACTGCAGCGCTGTATCAAATGCAAGAATTATTATTATTTCAAGGGCTTCTGTGGTATCTGTGACGTGAGATCACTCTCAGATTATAACACACAAATTTTGATGAGTTTTTCTTTTGTTTTTTTGGGGGCCGAGAGTGAAGTGCCATCAGAGGGATGTCTGGGGTGTTGTTAATGATCGTTCAACAGTGGCACACACGCACAGACAGACAGACAGACAGACAGACAGATACACACACACACACACTCACTCACACACACACGCACACACACACACACACTCATACACACAGACTCACACAGACAGACTCACACAGACATACACACAGACATACACACACAGATACATACACACACACACAGAGACTCACACACACAGAGAGACTCACACACACAGAGACTCACTTACACACACACACACTCACACACACAGACTCACACAGACAGACTCACACAGACATACACACACAGATACACTCACACACACACAGAGACTCACACACACAGAGAGACTCACACACACAGAGACTCACTCACACACACACACACACACACACGCGGTGCATCTCCAGCCTGAGGCCGTGTCCGCCGTATGCATTCTGTTCCCACACTGAGTTATGGAGTTCGGGTAAAAGTCAGTTCAAAGCCACTGCATTGCAGGTACAACTGAGCATGTGCACCGCGTGAGGCAGCCTCAGCCTGTCATGTCACACCGGGCTCTGCACCGTCACACTGACTGGTTATCATCATCATCATCATTATTATTATTATTAATAATAATGGCAATCCCTGCGTTTGACCCGGCGTCTCATCACGTCATCGAGACGTCGCAAAGCGCTTCACGGGATACGCTGTCGAGTGGAGTGACCGTGTATTTTGTGGGCGGAACGTCCCCACACACACAGCCGTGGGTTGAGTGATCAAATTCTGATGAATTTTTTTTTTTAGAGGGATTATTTTACCCCCGAAATGCGATCCCCCGATCGACTAACAACCGGGTTCCTACTGACTGCCGGTAAACAAAGGCGTGTGCGTGTGTGTGTGCGTGTGTGCGTGTGTGTGGAGTAAGGAAACTCGCCCGACATTTCGCCCTGACCTGACCCTGAGATCTCCCGCTTGCACTACAGGTGTGAACCCCGTGGCTTAAAGCGATCTGCCCGCCCGAGTGATGTACGGAGGGACGCAGAGCGAAAGTCAAGCCCGCGGGATTGTCGAGGCAGGTGAGCTCGCTGGCCCAGCCCGAAGCCAGGAAGATCCCAGGGTCCGACTGACGTTAAACGGAAATGTGGTCTCACTCAGTCACAGTCAAACCCCCACTCACACATACACACACACACAGTCAAACCCCCTCACTCTAACACACACACATACACACACGCACAGTCAAACTCACACACACACAGTCAAACCCCCTCACTCTCTCACACACACAGTCAAACCCCCACACTCACACACACACACATACAGTCAAAACCCTTAATCTCTCTCACACACACACACACACACAGTCAGACTCAGTTCAATGCCACAAAACAATAGCACAAATTTCCCAGGAGCTGCGACTCAGCCGCTGCAGTGAACACAACAGCACAAAACACTGGAGACTAATACAGGAATATAGCAATTTCTGGGTTCGTTAATCATACAAATAATAATAATAATAATAATCCTCGCATTTGATATAGCGCTTTTCACGTCGGGAGAGGACGTCCCAAAGCGCTTCACAGAACACACTGTAAAGTGAATTGACTGTATATTTGTGGACGAACGCGGCAGCCAATTGCGCACAGCAATGTCCCACAAACAGCCGTGGATTGAAAATGACCAATTTATTATTGTTTTTGGTTTTGGAGGATTATTATTAGGCTCTGTGTGGAGTAAGGAAACTTGCCCGAGGTTTCGCCCTCTGCCTGGAATTGAACTCAGGTCTCTCACTTGCAAAGCGAGTGCTCTAACCACTGAGCTACAGGACTCCACATAATAATCCTTGCACTTCATACACAGCAGCACCTTTTCATGTCAGGAGAACATCTCAAAGCACTTCACAGGATGTACTTGTGAAAGTACAGTGACTGTTGTTTTGTGGGCGAAACACGGCAGGCAATTTTGACACACGCGCACACGCACGCACACGCACGCACGCACACACACGGCGCCGTGGTTTGGTATATTTAGTGCTATATCATGTCACAAAGGCGTCTACAAGCGCTTTACAGGAATTACTGTGTCCCACAAACCGCCGTGGATTGCGTGACCAAATTATTATCCTTAATTCATTTTTCGAAGGGGTTATTAGCCCCGGAAAAGCCACCCGCCAATCCCACTGAACTACAGGACTCCACGATCGCCTGAACACCAGCTCACGATTCCCCCCCGTCCTCCCCCTCCCCCTCCCCTCCCCTCCTCTCCCTCCACCCCCACCGTCCACCTGGAAATAAAGCGCGAGGAGTCGATAAAAAAAAAACAAAGACATAAAAATACATTTCCGTGTCTTATTACTGCAAAGGAAAGTGTCGGTCTCCCTCCAGAAGATAAGCCGAACAAAATGAGTTGCCCGCCCACGTTGGGGCTGAATTTCATTAGCGCCCGCTCTATTTTCAGTCGTACAATCAGCGGCCAACATAAACCTCCAAATACTTATCCCCTGAAATCAATTCCAATTAACAAGGAAGGCAACAAGGGGAAGGGGTTAAAGCTGGGGCTCTGCGACCCTGAAAAACAAGGGGAACCTTCCAGCCCGACAACAACAACAAACAACAACAACGTGCCTTTACCCAGCGCCCCCTCACGCAGGGCAGGGCGGGGGGGGGGCGGGGGATAGGGAGAGGGTAGCAGAGTCTCGGGGGCGCAGTGGCTGAAAGTGCGGCCACCGATGATGGAGCGGAGGCAGAGAGGGTCGTGGGTTGGGGGTGGGGGAGGCGGGGGGGGGGGTGAGCAGGCGGGAGAGGTGTCGGGAGGCGCAAAGGGGTTTTGGAGGCGAGTGAGGGGAGCTCGACATCGACGCCAAGTGGGAGAGGGAAGCCGAGGCCGCGTGATATCACCGGGGCTGGAGCTCTCAACAAAATAATAATAATAATCCTAATAATAATAATCCTTGCATTTGATATAGCGCTTTTCACGTCGGGAGGACGTCCCAAAGCGCTTCACAGAACACACTGTAAAGTGAATTGACTGTATATTTGTGGGCGAACGCGGCAGCCAATTGCGCACAGCAATGTCCCACAGACAGTCGTGGATTGAAAATGACCAATTTATTATTGTTTTTGGTTTTGGAGGATTATTATTAGGCTCTGTGTGGAGTAAGGAAACTTGCCCAAGGTTTCGCCCTCTGCCTGGAATTGCAGGAAGGGGTCAGCGATCGGGTGCTGGTGGTCAGTCAGCCTCCCCTCCCGCCCTCCCCTCCCGCCTGCCCTCCCTCGCCGTGGAGTCAGAAGGCTGTGGGTTCAAGCCCCCCAAGTCGAGCTGACCGACCAGTAACAGCGCTGGGGGAACGAATGCACTGCACCCGTCCATCTCTGTAAGTGTTGCCTGGGGTTCACAGTCAGTCAGGGATCCCATTCCTGACCCCGACAACAACTACAACAACTACAACCTGCACCGGCCACTAGAAATGGCCTCGCACTACACTAAAAACTGCCAGCGAGCACTCTAGCCAGGTGTCTGACACACACGCACACGCGCACACACGTGTGGAAACCCATCACCGTTGCTTAACAAGTCTTCAAACCGAACTGAGTATGACGATGCACCCCACCTCCACACGCAAAGGATGGCAAACAATAATCAATAATCCTTGCATTTGAATACAGCGCCTTATCACGTCGTCGAGGCGTCCCAAAGCGCTTCGCAGAAAATACTGTCAAGTGTAGCGACGGCGTATTTCGTGGGCGAAACCCGGCGGCCGATTGCGCACAGCAGCGTCCCCACAAACAGCCGTGGGTTGAGTGACGCGATTTTTGTTTTTTGGAGGGATTATTAACCCCTGGAAAGCGATCGGCCAATCGACTAATAACCGGGTTCCTACTTACTGCTGGGTAAACAGAGGCGTGCGTGTGTGTGCGTGTGTGTGTGTGTGTGTGTGTGTGCGTGTGTGCGTGTGTGTGTGTGTGCGTGTGGAGTAAGGGAACTTGCCTTAGGTTTTACCTAAGGTTTTGCTCTGTGAAATTTCCAGAGATCCAGATAGACTGTTTTAAAGGGATGTGCACTCGCTCTCTCTCACTCGCTCTCTCTCTCGCTTGCGCTCTCTCTCTGGAGGAACACATCCGGCTTACCGAATTCCGGACAGCATTAGGCGCGGGTTGGCGAGAGCCAAGACTTGTGAGGGGGGGGCGGGGGGTGGTGTGGGGGTGGGGGGGGGAGAGCCCAGAGTGTGTGTTGGAGGTAACTGTTGGAGTCTAACCAGCTGAAACCACACACAGCCATCGAGCCATTGAAGTCAGTGCACCTGTAGCCCAGGAAGCAGCGAGGGTCGGTTTCAGTCAAGAGAGAGAGAGAGAAAAAATACGGTTGCGGGGGAAATCATGAAAAGAAAATGAAGTTAAGGCGGGAAAGTTATTATTAAATTACTGACGAAAGGTCATCGACCCGCACTGTGCTCGAGGGCCGCGTTCAAAAATAGGGCTTCTGCCTCGACTTAAGTGGAAGCGATTTAACTTAACATTGTGCAACTGCAACCAACAAAGCTGATCAACTCCACTTACAGCAAATACACCAATTGTCAGCCCCACTCCTTCGTATACTTCAATCCCCGGCTGTTTGTGTGTGTGTGTGTGGGGGTGTGGGGGTGTGGGGGGGTAACGCTGCTGTGCGCAATTGGCTGCCGCGTTTCGCCCACAAAATACGCAGTCGATTCGCTTCGCGGCGTATCCCGTGAAGCGCTTTGAGACGTCTCGAAGACGCGATGAGGCGCTGTATCGACTGCAAGGACTTTCTTAATCAGACGTGAGAGCCGGTTCTCTGGATCCTCCCGGCACGGAAGTTATTATAATAATAATAATCCTCGCATTGGATACAGCGCCTTGTCGTGTCGTTGAGACGACTCAAAGCGCTTCACAGGATACACTGAAAAGTGAATGGACTGTGTGTTTTGTGGGCGAAAAGCGGTAACCAATTGCGCACAGCAGCGTCCCCACAGACGGGCGTAGATCGAGTGACCACATTTCTTTTAGCCACGGGAAATGACCTGCAATCAACTAACAACGGTTCCTGCCTCGCTGCTGGGTAAACAGGGGCGCGCGGGCGTGGAATAAGGTGACTTGCCTGAGGATTAGTCCCCCCCCAACCCGCCCGGGAATCGAACCCGGGTCCTCTCGCTCTTGGAAGAGAAAGAGAGAGAGAGAGAGAGAGAGGGGGGAGAGAGAGCGTACGTGTCAACGATTCAACCGAAGATCTCACAAAACTCAACTCAAGACGGGGGGGGGAGGGAGGGGAGGGAAATGCGTGTGTGTGGGTGTGAGCCAACGCTGCAGGTTACTCAGCTCTCTCTGTGTGTTATTTTTACCTTCTGAAACTTGTCAAACAAATGCAAGCAGAGGTTATACATGGGCAGACAGAGAGATAGACAGACAGACAGACAGACAGACAGATAGAGAGAAGAGATAGACAGATAGAGAGAGAGCCAGATACAGAGAGAGAGAGAGAGAGAGACGGACAGATAGAGACAGAGACAGACAGATAGAGAGAGAGATAGAGAGATAGAGACAGACAGATAGAGAGAGAGCCAGATACAGAGAGAGAGGCAGACAGACAGATAGAGAGACAGAGACAGACAAACAGAGAGAGAGATAGAGACAGACAGAGAGAGAGACAGAGAGACGGAAAGACAGATAGAGAGAGAGAGCAAGAGACAGACAGACAGACATCAGACAGACAGACAGAGAACTAGAGACAGAGAGAGATAGACAGACGGACAGATAAAGAAAGAAACAGAGAGAGAAATAGAGAGAGAGAGAGAAAGAGACAGACAGATGATGACAACAACACAACTTGAATTTATATAGCGCCCGCCATGCTGGGCGGAGTCCCCGAGCCTGTCCATCCCAGACAGACAGAGAGACAAGACAGTCAGACAGACAGACAGACACCATCATTGGAAACTGCTGAAACAGGACACCGCAACTATCACCAATTGCAAACTGGGAGCCGTCTGCGATTTGTCAGAAACATAACAAGCTGCAGATGTTAAGTAAAATCAACGGGCGACACAGGAAGCCAACGACAGCAGAAAGATTTGGCTGATATGAAGACTTCATCTCTCTCTCTCTCGTTGAAGGCTGAAGGCCTAGACAAACCTTTCTCTCTCTCCCTCCCCCCCTCCCCCATTTGGGAGAACGTCCCAAAGCGATGGACAGTCAGGGATTTGGATTGAGCTGGGGGTTGGGGAGGGAGGGAGGGGAAGGGACCGTGGGATGGAGTTCCAGAGAGTGGGTGAGGCAGAGAGGCTGAAGGCCAGACCGGTGATGGTGGGACGGGCCGAGTCGGGCCGGGCGGGGGACAGGGAGCAGGACAGAGGCCACTGAGCAGAGGGAGGAACCTCTTGACTCGGAGGCGAGTGTGTGGACCTCAGGGGGAATGAGAATGATATTGGCGTTGGGTGTAAACACTGTCTGTGTAATTTGGCTTACGGTTAAAAACACAGATGAATAGTCTGATTGTGAATACACGTGTACAGCTTCAGGCCATTACTGTGAATAATTTAGCTCTTTCCCCAACGTCTTGTTTCCTGTAAAACACACCTCCTTCAAACTGCGTCTATACACTGTGCAAAATCTTTTCCGGGGGTAATAATCCCCCCACCACCCCCCACCACCCACCCAAGAAAAGCCACGACTGTTTGTGCGCAACTGACTACTGCGTTTTGCCCACAAAATACACAGTCACTACACTTTATAAAGTAAATCCTGCGAGGCGCTTTGAGACGTCTCGAAGACGTGATCATGGCGCTGTATCAAATGCAAGGATTATTATTATTATTGTTATTACCCGCACACCCACGCACACGAGTTTGACTTGAGGCCTTTTCACAAGGAAAGCATCTCGAGCGGCTAAACAACCACATCGCTCTATTATCTTGAAAGATGCTATAAGAGGGGCATCTGAAGGCTTCAATCCTCATTACGTCTCAAGCAAAGTTGCACGTAACATTAGTTTCCACAGACTGCTATCAGTGAGCCGGAGAATGTGCATTTAGCACAGACAAATCCAGTGTCACTTTATTCCAAAATAGACTCGAAGTCTTGCTGGTTGGCTTACAGAATACACAGTCACTACACTTTACACTACATCCCGTGAAGAGCTTTTTTCCCCGATGCAAAAAGCACTAATGTGCCAAATAGAAGGATTATTATAATTATCATCATCTGAGTGGAGTTCCTTCTAAAAATATCAGCTTTACAACAATAATTCTTGCATTTGATACAGTGCCTTATCACATCTTCCAGACGTCTCAAAGCGCTTCATAGAGTAAACTGTAAAGTATATTTTGTGGGCGAAACAAGGATTATTATTATTAGAGTGTATATTTTGTGGATGAGCAACAAATGGTGATGGTGCCAATCAGGAATGGTGCAGTAATGACACGCGCCACTGTCTGAAAGGCTGGTGGGTTGGGCTGGGCTGAGTTGAGCTGGATTTAGCTGGGCTGAATTGGGTTGGGTTGGGCTATTTGGGTTGAGGTGGGCTGGGTTGGGATGGGTTGAGATGAGTTGGGGTGGGATGAGTTGGGATGGGTTGAGGTGGGTTGGGATGGGTTGAGACGAGTTGGGATGGGTTGGGTTGGGATGGGTTGAGATGAGTTGGGGTGGGTTGGGTTGGGATGAGTTGGGGTGGGTTGAGATGAGTTGGGGTGGGTTGAGATGAGTTGGGGTGAGTTGGAATGGGATGGGTTGGGTTGGGATGGGCTCTGAACGTTGGACACCACCTGCTCTCACTCTTGTCGCGAGGGGCATGGATACCAAACGTGGGACAGCAACTGATCTCCTGTTTCATGAGATTGAAAGCGGGAGGGAGAGGAGAGAAGGGAGGGGTAGAGGAGAGGGGGGGGGAGGGTGAGGAGTGAGAGAAGAGGTAGCGGGGGAAGAGGAGAGGAAGAGGTGGAGAGGGAAGAGAAGGGAGAGGGTAGGGGCGAAGTGTTCTTAATGTCCTCTACCCCAGGTGTTAAGCTACACAGAGACACATGGCAGCCAATTGCACGCAGCAGGGTCTGTGCACAAACAGCAGTGAACAAATTTTTTTTAAGAGCACTTGTCCCCCCGGGAAAGCTAACCACCGGGCTCCGAGTTACTGACCCAGGCTCCAATATCAGAGCGCGGTTATGATCGCCCGAGCGGAGATCCCCCCCCACCCTCAAGCCAACGCTTTCTTGCTGTTGATCAATTTTTTTTTCAAAAAAAAAAAGCCATCAGTAGAATTGATCAAACGTGGCATTCCAGAGGCTAATCTCTTTGTAAGGTTTCATTGGAACCGATTACTGAACTCTGCGGAGAATTGGGCCAATCAAGGGACAATCAAACACGGCGCGGAGCCCTGAAGCAGGCGGTTTGAGCCCTCGCCATCGCCAGCGGGAGGACCCGGGTTCGATTCCCGGGCGGGACGAGGCCCAAACCTCCAGGCGAGTTTGCTTTACTCGTTGATAAAAGCTTTCAGCCTCTCCGAATGGTCAAAAGCAGCGTTGGTACTGCGTGCGCACATCGGCTGCCGCCTTTCGCCCACAGACGCACAGTCACTGCGCCTTACAGTATATCCCCCGGAGCGCTTGGAGACGTCTCGGCCGCGTGATCGGGCGCTGTGTCAAATACAAGGCTCGTTATTGATATCAGATCGGTTTCACATCAGCAGGGACACGAGAGAGAGAGAGAGAGAGACACACACACACACACACAGACAAATTCACGATCATTTCATCCCCCGACTTGCTTAAGAAAGATCTTTTCGAGCAGGACGTTCCCGGGTGAGAGGAAAAGTTGAAAGACAGACTTCGAAACCACGGACACCGTCATTGTGCCGTGAGCAGGGAGGAAAGGTGGTGAGGGGGAACTCGTTCTGCTTCGTCACCAGCAGTAAACAACGTCAGGCCGTGAGGCAGACAGACAGACAGACAGACAGACACCTGCAGTTCTCTCAGCCCATCGGGTTACAGTGAGACAAAGCGACTGAGAGCCCCTTCCCTGTACTCTGCTCGCTGGTAGCTGCGCTCGCCAAGCTCAGTGGGTTAGAGCGCGAGAGGACCCGGGTTCGATTCCTCAGAGCCACTGCGTTTCACCCACAAAATATATACACTCACCGCACTTCGCAGCCTATCCTGTGAAGCGCTTTGAGGCATCTAGAAGACGTGATAAGGCGCTGTATAAAATACAAGGATTATTATTATTATTATTATTACTACACTACAGGACTCCAGGGATCTCACACACACTTGTTTTGGGGCCAGTACTGGGAGAGCTTTAGTTTGGGAGGGAGCGGGAGAGGGAGATAGAGAGATAGAGAGAGGGAGAGGGAGGGAGTGAGGGAGAGCGCGAGACCGGCAGCAATGCTAATCAGTCCCTCACATGAGCTATGGGCTCAAAGCTATTTCTCGTCAAGGCAGCTGGTTCTGAACGTGTGGTGGGTATTTTTACACGGCGGGCGGATCCAGCTCAGTAACCAGATCCCGAAGGAGCTCCGTGCAACGCGGCGCGATTCAGGGCAGTGCCCGGGGGAGCGAGGAGTCAGCTCTCCTGACCGTGGGTTACAGGCAGCGAGCGCAATGGGCGGCCGCGGAGGCAGTCGCACCTCTACAACTCGGTCAGAACAGCTTACGTGACGCCAAGAGCCACGGGGGGCAAGTTTAAAAGACGTCGACAGATTACCCCACCCTCTGGAACTCCATCCCTTGGCCCTATCCTCCTCGCTGCCCCCACCACCCACCCACCCACTTCCTCGCCTCCTTCAAGGTGATTTTGGCTCAAGACCCTCCTCTTCGACCAACCATGACTTTGGTCACCCTCCTGCCCCCACCCTCTCGCCCCCACCCCACTTGACTCCAACCCCTGATAATACACTCATCGGGAGTCGAGTGGATTCCCAGACCTACTGTTACTTGGCTGACATTCCTTTGCCCCTCCGCCTGGCCCCCTCCCTCGCCCCCTTCTAGGTCCGTCTCAAGACCTTCCTCTTCAACCGGGCTTCGGGGACCCTCCTCCTCCCCCCGATCCCAACCCCCAGCTCAGGTCCAAATCCCTGACCGTCCAGCGCCTTGGGACGTCCTCCCGACGTGAGAGGCGCTGTGTAAAATGTTGTTTTGTATTGCATTGCGCTCCCAGAGTGACCCATTTCAGTTACTAAACACAGTCCAAGGGCGACTGTTCGAAGAAAATTAAAAATCAAAATTCAAAGTTGGATTTGACCCCCCAAAAAAATCACTGTCAAATCAAACCCACCTTTGAATTTTGTTTACACCCCCCACCCCACCCCACACAGACCCCTCTCTCCCACCCCCACCCATACACCCACCCACCACTTGTGTAACAAGCCGACTCGTATGTAGGTCACAGAAAGACACTGAATGAATAAAAAAAAGGACCCGGAAAAAGAGTTTTACAATGTCTGCAGAATCACTGCTTACATAAGTTGACACAATAAGGACGATGTAATAAATGACGACTCGTTTAACTCTTGGAAGTTCATTCTGCGCCGGACTTTGTACTTGAACTGTTGCCGACGCCTTGCCCTGTAGTGTCATGGTTAGCGTGCTCGCCTCGCAAGCGAGAGGACCGGGGTTCAAACCCCGGGCAGCGCTTCGAGACGTCTCAAAGCCCTTCACACAATACACTGTGAAGTGAATTGACTGTGTATTCTGTGGGCCAAACGCGGCAGCCAATTGCGTACAGCAGCGTCCCCCACAAAGAAGTCGTGGATTGAGAGACCAAATTTTTTTTCCTCCGCGTTGTGGAGGGATTATTAATTCCCAGAGGGTGCGTTAGGGGGTAACTGCTGGAGTCTGACCAGCTAAACCCACATAGCTCGGCCATTGATATCACTGTCTGGCCAAGCTTTCCCACTGCTTGTCCAGCGAGGACACCCCTCCCCGCTAGTTAGTTAGTTAGTTGGGGCTTTGGCTGTGGGATTAACAGGAGCTGAGGGGGAGGATTCCCTGCCCCCCAGTGACTGGTCAGCCCTTCCAGGTCCTGCCCATGAGCCGGGCCGGGCTGTGCGGCCATCAGCAGTGAGTGCCCTGGGATACTGTGGACCCTCCTGGCTCAGGAACCGGGCTAGTGAGAGAGAGAGAGAGAGAGAGAGAGGGACCGCCACAGAGGGCTGGGCTCGATCCCCACGTTCTGTTGATAGCGGGGGGGGGGGGGGGGGGGGTGTGGGGAAACTACAAGGAACGAAACAAAACTGCAAGCACGAAACTCTTGAGACCCTGCACCAAGCGAAACAACCATCTTCCCCTGAACGACCGCAGGGCCACCGTCGCCAACCAACCATCTCCCGTCGGGAAAACAAACTCAGGACGAGAAACGGAGCCGAGGCGGGGGGGAAAAAAAAGGGATCAGCGTAATGATCATCCCGCTCATCCCCGAGGTCTTCGGACACCGAGCAACCTTGCCCTTCCTTCCCCCGCCGTTATCCCTCAGCGCAGCACAAAGAAACCGCGAGGAAATATAACAACAACTTGTGTTTACACGGCAGCCCCTCACGTAGGGTAGAGTGGGGGTGGGGNAGGCCGTAGAGGGGCATTGAAAGTGAGGACCGGGATCTTGAGCTGTATCCTCCGTGCGATGCTTTCAACGAGGCAACGGAGGGGAAAGGGGGGAGTGTCGAGTCTTAGGGTTAATTTGAAACATGAAACGCTTTTAATTTGAGCCTTTCAATCAACCTTCGCACTACACCACTCCCCCCCGGGGGAGCTTTTGATTCAGATCTTGAGAAAGTTAATGATTTTTTTTTTCCGTCTCGGGCTGAATTCACACTTAAAACAGCGACTTTGCTGGCTGCACACGTCTATGTATAGCGCCCGAGATCCCGGTTCTCGATAAGGTTCACAGCTCGGGGGAGAGAGAGAGAGAGAGAGAATGAACGAGAGAGAGAGAGAATGAACGAGAGAGAGAGAACGCGAGAGAGAGCGCGAGAGCCAGCTATGCAACCTCAAAGCAATCCCTCTCTCCCCCCGAGTCAGCGCAGTACATTCCTGTGACAATAAGGCACAGGCGTCTGCAACAGCTCCGCACAAACTCCTGATCATAATAATAATAATCCTCGCATTTGATGTAGTGCCATATTGTGCCGTTGCGACGTCTCAAAGCGCTTCACGGGATATCCCATAAACTGAACTAATCGGCTGTAGATTTTGTGGGCGAAACGCGGCGGCCGATTGCGCACAGCAGCGTCCCCACAAACAGCCGTGGGTCGAGTGACCCAAGTCAATATTTTTTTTAACCCCCGGAAAAGCCAATCAAATAACAATCGTGTTCCTACTTACTGCTGCGGGAACAGAGGTGCGCTTGTGCGAAGTGAGTGTGTGTGTGTGTTTGCGTGTGCGTGGAGTGAGCGTGTGTGTGTGTGTGCGCATATGTGGAGTGAGTGTGCGTGTGCGGAGTGAGTATGTGTGTGTGCCGCGCGTGTGTGAAGTGAGTGAGTGTGTGAAGTGAGTGTGCGTGCGTGTGTGTGTGTGTGTGAGTGTGTGCATGTGCGGAGTAAGGAAGGAAACTTGCCTAAGGTTTTGCCCCGACCCACCCGGGAATCGAACCCGGCTCCTCCCACTCGCGAGGCGGGAGTGCTCTAACCGCTGAGCTACAGGACTCCACAATGATTATTATTATTATTATTATTATAGCCTATAAATGGAATTTTGTTGTCGTTGCTGTCGTCGTTGATCTGAGGCGAGGTGTCAGATGTAACACGTAGAGACCGGGGGGGGGGGGGGGGAGTGGGGAGATAGTTTGTGCACAGGAAGGATTTGCAGGAACAAGACTTTTTAAATCTACTGTTAAACTATCAAGCGAGTCATGCCACGCAGATCTCCTCGAAGGCAGTTCCTGAAAAACCCGAGCGCCGAGGGCTGCAGACACACACACACCCTCCTCGCACGAGCACTGCCGCTTAACGATATTGGCCCTCGCGTTCGATATCGCGCCTTTTCACGTGATCGAGACTCGTGAGTTCAAGGCTCCAACCCTGCGACTCAAGAGGCAAGACGACTGGCCCGACAGCCCTCGTATTTGATACGGCGCCTCTCGCCGTCTTCGAGACGCCTCAAAGCGCTTCGCAGCATGTGCGGTGCGGTGAAGTGTGGTGACTGTATCGTTTGTGGGCGAAACGCGGCAGCCAACTGCGCCACCGCAGCGTCCCCCACAAACAGCCGAGGGCTGAGCGACCAAGATCTTTAATCGGATGTGCAAAATCGAATGCGAGGAATATTACTGTTAATATACTATTATTATTATTGCACGGTGGGCACCCCATTTATCTGACCAGCGAGGGGATCAAACACACCAGCCTCACCCTGGTCCAATCGCACCGGAGATCAACTCAAGGAATTGGGAGTGTGCTGAAACGGCAAGTCAGGGGCAAACAGGCCTACCTCAGCCGAGTAAGGGAATAAGGGAGTTATCCCCCACCTCCCACCCCCCTCTCCCAGTCGGGGTCGTGGCCAACAATCTCCTCCCCCTGATAAAATCGGTTGCTCTCTCCGTGGCCATTCGTGGGACGTTGCCTTGCGGACCTGCGCTGCCACACTTCGCGCCTTGGGCCGTCCTCCCGCTGTGAGTGGCGCTGCGTAAATGTCAGTTGTTGTTGTCGTTGTGTCGGTGAGTGATTTGGGTTGGTCTGTCTGTTGGCTACCATCAATTTACACGTGGGTGGGTGCAAGGCAGGAGAAAAGAGATGCATATTAAATTGGCTGGTGCAAAAAAAATACATACATATATATATATATAATTCCAGTCAGTTTCGGCAAGATATTTAGCTTCGGGAGGGGAAAAATAAATAAAAATAGCAACGTCCCACGGACACGACTGAGATGGGCCGAACTGCCTCCTTCTGTGCTGTCAATTCCCAGGTGTTTCAGAAGCTTATGAAAAGATTCAGGAAAGCGCACACGATAATAATTTGGCTGCTCGATCAGCAGCTGTTTTCTGGGGCACTGCTGTGGGCTGGTGGCTGCCACGTTTGGCCCACAAAGCGCACAGCCAATTAATTCACCTTGCAGTATATTCTGCGAAGCGCTTTGAGGCGTCTCGACGACCCTGATCAGGCGAAAAGCGAGTGCGAGGATTATTATCATTACTATAAGCTCGGAGGAGGCGGAGAGCGAGGGGCGGATGAAGTCAGAGACACTGAATTGTGCGAATAATACTTGCATTTCAAATAGCGCCACATCGCGTCTTCGAGACGTCTCAAAGCGCTTCGAATTGCAGACACCCCCACCCCACAAAGACACACACACACACACAAACACACACACAGCTTTTATTACTTCCATGTTGTGGGGTGGGAGGGGAAGTAGGACAGGGCATGTGAGAAGAGAGACGCAAAAAATACGCTATATAAAAAAAGGCTGCATTTCAGATTTTCTTTTGGCTTCGGTGCTTTTTTTTTTAATAAGCGTTCAATTGTACAGCGATCTCTCAGCCTGGCTCCTCCGAGGAGCACTGACCAAACACATTGTCTGCTGGAGGAAAAACACGCACACGCACGCACACGCACACGCGCTCTCACACACTTACATACAGAGGCTCATCAATGCACACTCACTCACAGAGGTGTGCGCGCACACACACACCGCCACACGCAGACAGACAGACACACACACACACACAGAGACACGTTCCAGCAAAAGCACCTCCCGCCCCCACCCCACCATTTTTAAGCAACTACCTTCTCCTGAAATGCCCTTCAATGCCACCACCCCCCCCCCCCCCACCCCCCACGTATTTCTTTAACAAAACAACTGACTTGCATGTAATTTTCATTAGCCATATTAGGAAGGGATGGGAGAGGGAGCGGGAGGGAAGGCAGAGGATATTGCAATTGAGAACTGCATCCTCCATTCAAGTCAGCCTTACATGGCTAGAGACAGAGGGAGGGAGACACACAGACAGACAGATAGACAGACAGACACAGACAGAGACACACACACACACAGACAGAGAGAGACACACACACAGACAGACAGACAGACAGATACACACACACACACACACACACAGACAGACAGAGAGAGACACACACACAGACAGAGAGAGACACATACACAGACAGACAGAGAGAGACACACACAGAGACAGACAGAGACACACACACACAGACAGACAGAGAGAGACACACACACATAGACAGACAGAGAGAGACACACACACAGACAGACAGAGAGAGACACACACACACAGACAGACAGAGAGAGACACACAGACAGTGACAGACAGACACACAGACACACAGAGACACACACAGACAGACAAGCAGTGAGATAGAGACACAGACAGACAGAGATCTTAAGTGATGCTGTAAACACACACACAAACAAAAGGACAGTTTTTTTCCCCTCATCTCTCCCTCTTCCCACATCCACCATCTCAGAGCAAAGCAAAATCCACCCACAAGAGAAGGAAACACCACATATTTCATTCAAAACAAAAATCACTGGAGATGCTTTAAAAGGGCTGACAATACATATAAAAAAATATTTCCCCCAACCCCCACCCCCATAGAATATACACACACATATGTATTATTATTATATATATACACACACACATAAGCTACCCACCCACTCCTATCTTGACAAAACACTAGGAAAATTACACACACAAAAATGCACAATTAAGATCCTTTTTTGTGTGCGAAATGTCTTTTTTTTTTCACCCGCAAAACACACAGCCGACTCCCTTTACAGTAGACGCTGTGAAGCGCTCCGAGACGTCTCGAAGACGCTGTGAGGCGCTGTGACAAATGCGAGGATTATTATTTTTTTAAAAAGAAATATAAGAACACAGCAGAAGGACGGGGGGTGAAACCGGGCTGTGACCGGCTGTGTGTGTGTGTGTGTGTGACCGACACCTATTTTATATCCCGTACTGATCATCTCCAAGAAGGAAAGGGGAGGGGACGTGGAGAACGGAAATGTGTGCGCGCGCGTACATACACATGTTTTACATGTCCATACACACGTTCTACACGTGAAAAGTTCCTTTTTCTTGCAGAAATGAGTTTGGTGAGTATACATACATGTTATATATACACACACACACACACACGGAATCATAGAATTATACAACACAGAAGGAGGCCATTCGGCCCATCGTGTCTGTGCCAGATATGAACATATGTGAAACATACACACGAATGCATATAGAAATGTGTGGACATATAAACACACAGGTTTCGTAACGCACACACATTTCTGCATACATGTGTATGTATACACACACACACACACGTAAGAAATACATTTCCTATTATACGCGCCCGTTAATTTATACAGCAATGTGTGCACATGTAAACACATATAAACACATACACTTCATAAGAAATGATGTACATTTCACATGGGAAGACAAAGACAAAGGGGGGGGAAGCGATTAATACGTCAAAAAAAAAATCACCAACCTCTGGCCGAGAGTTTCTTGGTGTTGATGATTTTGGCCGCGTATTCTTGCCCAGTGGACAGTTTGACACATCTTCGGACGATAGAGAAAGCCCCTCTGGATTGGGGGGAGAGAGGGGGGGTGTGGGGGGGGGGGAGGGGGGAGATACAGGTTAGTCACAGTGTTACACAAAAGTCATAGAGACACACATAGAGAGAGAGAGAGAGAGAGGAAAGGGTTATGGTTATGGTAGTAATAATGTTACCATAAGGGGGGGGGGGGCAGTTTAGTAATTATGTTGCCACATGTCAGATACATGTTAGTAACAATATTACCCCAAGTCAAATGCATGTAGTAACAATGTTACTCTAAGACAGATACAGTAACATTAGTAACAGTGTTACCACACGGCTGGAGACGGGTTAGTAACAATATTGCCCCCGAGGAGGTCCAGTAACAATGTTACTGTCCGCCCGGATACATATGAGCGACAATGTTACCGCACGACAGAGACACGTCGGTAACAATGTTACCACAAGCGATACACACGTCAGTAACAATGTTACTCTGAGAGATACATAGAAAGGGGAGAGAGAGGATACACCGACAGTACAATGTTGCCCATCCCCCCCACCC
Source organism: Callorhinchus milii (assembly GCF_018977255.1). NCBI lineage: Eukaryota > Metazoa > Chordata > Chondrichthyes > Chimaeriformes > Callorhinchidae > Callorhinchus > Callorhinchus milii. The sequence goes on from NW_024704769.1 coordinate 3,590,437, forward strand.
CCTTTTTTCCCCCTTACCCCCCACCCCTCCAGACCCCCCGCACAGTCACTTACTTGCCGAGCTCCTCGTACAGCTGGTATTCATCACTGAACCTGGTGCAGGTCCCTGTGGAGGCCATGGCGGCTGGTGGGGAGGGCAGTGCCCTGTGTGCAGAGCCTGTGGGCAGGGGGAGGGGGGGAGGCTGGTGCTGAGGTGCCCTGAGCAGAGACACCCAGGGGAGAGGGGGAGGTTACACAGCAGGACTGGCTGGGGGTGGGGTGGGGGGGGGGAGAGGGCAGCTGTTTGGAGGCTGGTTGCAGACCCTGGCTTCTGGCTGTGTGGGCTGGGGAGGGAGGGAGGGGGGGGGGAGGGGGAGAGAGACTGTGCAGCAGACCCTGGGCTGGGGGCTGGTTTCAGGCAGGGGAGTGCAGAGAGAGAGAGAGAGAGGTTGTAGCTGCAGCCCTGGTCTCCTGGCTGAGCTGAGCTCACTGCTGGTCGCTGGCTCCTGGCTGTGTTGAGGGAGGGAGGGAGGGAGGGGAGGGGGAGGGAGAGACCAGACCCTGGCAGAGCAAAGACTGGCTGTTGCAGGCTTTTGGACTGAGGCTGGGGAGGGACTGAGGCTGCAGAGCCAGAGCTGGGGTTGGGTGGAGGGAGGGAGGGGGGGAGGGAGGGGGGAAGGAGAGAGAGAGATTGAGTTGCAGACCAGGGCTGGGCTGTGTTGCAGAGCCAGGGTGGGCTGGGCTGGGTGAGGCTGAGCTGGGCTGCAGAGCCAGGTGGGCTGAGTGAGGCTGGGGTTGGGTGAGGTTGGGGCTGAGCTGGGCTGTGCAGGGCTGAGCAGGGTTGGGGTGGGTGAGGTTGGGGCTGAGCTGGGCTGCAGAGCCAGGCTGAGCAGGGCTGGGTGAGGCTGTGCAGGGCTGAGCAGGGTTGGCTGAGGTTGGGGTGGGGCTGAGCTGTGCAGGGCTGTGCAGGGTTGGGTTGGGTGAGGCTGGGGCTGAGCTGGGCTGTGCAGGGCTGAGCTGTGCAGGGTTGGGTTGGGTGGGTTGGGGTGGGTGAGGCTGTGCAGGGCTGCAGTGGCCACTGATTGACAGCTCAGCTCCCAGGGCAATAGCAGCCCCCGCGCCTGCGCACTGCCACCCCCGCCTGGCCCCGCCCACAGGGCCGGCAGGCCCCGCCCCCTGAGCTGACAGCTGGTGGGCAGGGGGCGGGGCCTGGCACTCACACTCACACTGACACACTCACACTGACACACTCACTGTGACACACACACACACTGTGTCACACTCACACACATACACTGACACACTCACTGCGACACACACACACACTCACTGTGACGCACACTGTCACACACACACACTGACACACTCACTGTGACACACACACTGTGTCACACTCACACACATACACTGACACACTCACTGTGACACACACACACACTGACACACTCACTGCGACACACACACACACACACTCACTCACTGTGACACACACTGTCACACACACACACATTGACACACTCACACACACACTGTCACACTCACTGTGACACACACACTGTCACACTCACACACATACACAATGTGTCTCACACTCACACACTGTGACACACTCACACACACACTGTCACACTCACACACATACACAATGTGTCATACACTCACACACTGTGACACACAGTGCCACACACTCACCGTGACACACACACACTGTCACACACTCACACACACACACTGTGACACACACACACTGTGACACACTCACACGCACTGTATCACACGCACAATTGTGTCTCACACACACACTGTCACACACACGCACTGTGTCTCACACACACACACCGTCGCACAAACACACTCACGCACACCGTGTCACATTCTCGCCCACACCACCGTCGCGCACTCACTCACACACACACACACACACAACTGCGTCGCACACGCAACCGTGTCTGTCGCACACGCCAGCGTCACGCGCTCGCGCGCGCACAATCGTGTCGCACGCGCACACGCCTGCTGTCGCACGTCGCGCGCAGACGCACACACTGTGTAACACACACTGCCTCACACACACAACTGTGTCACACCCGCACGGAGAGAGAGAGAGAGAGGGAGAGAGGGAGAGAGAGGGGGAGAGAGAGAGGGGAGAGAGAGAGGGGGAGAGAGAGGGGGAAAGGGAGACCGGGTGAGGAGGAGAGAGAATTCAAATGGAGACTTCAAGATCTCATTCTCCGCCGCGTTTCCAGTGCAGATTTGCTGTACATCAACGATATTTTATACGTAAATACGACGCTTCCCCTTTGTGAAATGGCCGACGTCAATACAAGTCTATCATCATTATAGAATCTAACATTTTACACAATATTCTGGGGGGGGGGGGGGGGGGAGAGGGCAAAAGATGGTATTGTTGTTGCTGTTCTGGTGTTTGTTTATTTATGAAACGCTGTTAACAAGTAGATTAATTGAAAAATAGTAATAATTTGGTCTGTTTGTGTGTGGGGGGGGTGGGGGGGGGGCCGCCGCTGTGCGCAATTGGCACCCACCAAATATACAGTTGATTCGCTTTACAGTGAGAGGCGTCTCGGAGACGTGATGAGGCGCTGTATCCAACACCAGGGATTATTATTGTTGTTGTTGTTACGAATGACTTGTTCAGAAAGTCGGTGCGTTTTGGCTCGAATCAATTACACAACCAGCAGACGGGACGTGGAGGAACCTGTGCTCTGTGGAACACAAGCGTGAGGATGATGTGGTTGAGGCCATTTCCTTATTGATTTCTGGATGTGCCCGGGGGGGGGGGCTGCGCTACACTGGGACCCAACCGCAGACTGACCAGCACCAGGAAGCGTAATCGAACGCTCTCTCGTGAGATTAAATTGTGGAGTCCTGCGGCTCAGCGGTTAGAGCACTCGCCTCGCAAAGCGGGAGGACCCGGGTTTAAAACCCGGGCGGGTCGGGGTGAAAGCTTAGGCAAGTTTCCTTACTCCACACACGCACACGCGCGCACACGCGCGCACGCACACGCCGCACGCCTCGGTTTCCCAAGCAGTGATTAGGAACCCCGGTTGTTAGTCGATCGGCAGATCGCTTTCTGGGGGTAACAACTCCTCCCCCCCCCAAAAAAAAATAAATGGCAATAATTTGGCCGCTCAATCCACGGCGGTTTGTGGGGGACGCTGCCGCGGGCAATTGGCCGCCGCGTTTCGCCCACAAAATACACGGTCGCTACAGTTCACAATACACCCTGCGAAGCGCTTTGACGTGACGAGGCGCTGCACCAAATGCCAGGATTATTATTATTATTATTTTATTGGGCATGTGCGAGACGCCACCTAGTGGGACCTCCTTGGTCTAGGCTGACGCTGCAACACAGGGCTTAACGTCTGCTGCATTTCAGACGTCTCGAAGACGTGACAAGGCACTCCATCAAATGCAAGGATTATTATTATTATTATTATTACTGTCGGAGCTGAAGGGTCGTGGGTATCTGGAACTCTCTCCCTCTCCCAAAAGGCTGTGGATTATTATTAGGCTGTGATCTAATACAACGGCGGTACAGGCTCGTTCCTCCTTGTTCTTGTTCCTCCTCTCGGTGGAAGGATATGAGGCGATGGCACAAACGCGGTGCGAATTGGTTTGAAAAATACCGCGATCGAGATCCAAGCATAAGATAGAGATAGAGTGGACACGTCCTTATTCATTGTGGTTTGCGCTGTTGCCTTGTTTTGTGTTCTGCAAGCGCACGGCAGCACTTCATCATTTCCTATTGCCATGTACGCTCGTTTCTGAAGCCCCTTTGGATATGTTGGCTCGCAGTGGTAGGAAATGGATGCCATAAAGCTGAGGGAAATGCTGCGGTACCATTCATCCTCCGTGAATAAGCGGTCCACTTTCTTCCAGGCCATCCTTTTGTGCTTCCGGACGTACTATTTAATTATTTACTGACTCAGTCGTGGCTCAAGGACTTCAACCTGTTTTGTGTTTGGAGTCCTGTAGCCTCGCGAGCGCGTCCAATTCCCGGGCGGGTCAGGGCGAAACCTTAGGCAGGTTACCTTCCTCCACACTTCCTCCGTTCACCCAGCACTAAGGAGGAACCCGGCTGTTAGTCGATTGACAGATGCTTTCTGGGGGTAATAATCCCTCCCCCAAAGAAATTTGGTCACTCAATCCACGACTGCTGTGTGCCATCGGCTACCGTACATCACACATAAAATATACGTCGATCCACCGTACAATACATTCTGTGCTTTGAGACGTCTCAACGACATGATAAGTGCGAGGATTATTAATTATTAATTGTTAATTGTTATTTCTATGGCTCTGTGGTCCTCATGTGGATTCAGGTTTAAGACCAAGGGTTGGGACACTGGATCACACTCAAGATTCTTTTAACTCTTAGCCGCTCGTACCTCACTTACCAAAGTCACTAAAGTTTCTATTTGGCTCCCGATTCGACTTTGAGTAATTTTTTTTAAACTTCATCCAGCCAAAACCGCCGGGGGGTTTGGCTGGACAACCAGAAAACATTAGGATCGATCTGTGCGAATATAATTGATTTGAATGACAAACGATGTGACAAAGGGGAAAAAAAAATTGATATTATGACTTTAAAAAGAGGCAGATTTGCAAGTCCTGCGTAAGATAAATCACGGCGGTAATGTCATCCATTTATTGCTGCGCTCTTCATTCTCAAATATAATAATCCTGGCATTTGACACAGCGCCTCATCGAGACGTCTCAAAGCGCTTCACAGGATACGCTGTAAAGAGAATTGACTGTGTATATTTTGTGGGCAAAACGCGGCAGCTAATTGCGCACGGCAGCGTCCCCCGCAAACCGACATGGATTGAGCGACCAATTTGTTTTTCTCGCCCTGCCTGGGAATCGAACCCGGATCCTCTGGCTTGCGAGGCGAGCGCTCTTAACCCCACTGAGCTCCAGGGATTACCACGGCATGAGGAGGCGGCGGCTCGCTCTCGCCGGGAGAGGGTGACAGGCAGACAATCTCCGCGTGAACCGTTCGAGCTGCGCCTCGTGGGAATCACCTTCCCGAGAACTAATAAAGCCGCTGACGGAAACACGACAGCAAAGCGGTGACAGCTGCCACTGAAGCCAGAGACCCCCTGGGAGGGTTGGGGAAGTTCATTTCTTGCAGTGGAAGCTGTGAACGCCTGCACAGAAGCAATCGATCGGCTCTCAGTGTTCCGCGTGTCTGAGGGACTCGGGAGTGCATTCATCAAGTAATGTCCAGCAGGTCTGCTGGATCAACTGCACCATCCTGGGGTGGGATGGGGGCAGTAATAATAATAATAATCCTTGCACTTGGTATAGCGACCTATCATGCCTTTGAGACGTCTCACAGCGTTTCATAGAATATACGGCAAAGTGTAGTGACTGCGTCGCTTGTGGGTGAAACGCAGCAGCCACACACAGGCATGGATTGAGTTAACAGATTATTACAATTATTATTTTGAACGGATTATTACCTCCGGAAAAGCGATCCACTAATCGACTAACACCCAGGTTCCTACTTACTGCCGGTAAACAGAGGCGGGTGGAGTAAGGAAACTTGCCTAAAGGCTCGTCCTGCCTGGGAAGTGAACCCGTGTCTTCTCACGTGCGGAGCGAGCGCTCTAACTACAGAGCCACAGAACTCCAAATGAATCTCATAACAATTTTGCAGCTCAGGAGGAGCCCACTCGGCCCATCAGGTCCGCGCCGTCTCTGGGAGCGAGAATCCGAATAAAAACCGAATAAAAACACCCGACAAACTCAGACAAATCCTTTTATTGTATAATAACGGCAAAGCTGTTTAAATCTCAGAGCTTTCAGACACTGCGTGAGTGAGTGAGTGAGTGACAGTGAGCGAGCGAGCGAGCGCACTGACAGTGAGAGAAACACTTTATTCTGACAATGAACACAAAAGCATTCCACACACTTTTGAGAAATCAGGTTTAATTCAGGTAAATCTGAGGAGAATAAACATGTAATAATAATAATAATAATACTTACATTTGATAGAGCGCCTTATCACATCTTCGAGACTCCTCAAAGCGCTTCACAGGATATATACTGTAAAGCAAATTGACTGTATGTTTCATAGACAATCAATTGCACACAGCAGTGTCCCACAGACAGTCGTGGATCCAGTGATCAAATTATTATTATTTTTGAAGGGATTGTTGCCCCTGGAAAAGCGATGTGTCAATCGACTATCCACCGGGTTCCTACTTACTGCTAGGGAAACAGGTATGGGTGTGTGTGTGTGTGTGCGCGGAGTAAGGAAACTTGCCCAATGGAAAAGAAATAAAGAAAGGTGAACAGAAATTAAGACAATAAATAAATTCACAAGAACTGAGGGCTGATGTGTAGTGAGTGACCTGGTGAAGTTCAGAGAAAGTCTCTCGCGAACCGGAGGGAAGATGTCGATCGCTAATCTCCGCTGGTCTGCGGGGGTGCTGGACGGAAGGCGAGAGGCGTCAATAGCTCTTGCGGTTGGTGATCAGAACTGCACGGCTCCGGGAGAAATATTGAACATGGTCGGATCAAATTTCTGCCCCTTAAACGGAGATCCTTCGGCATCCCAGCCTTTCTTCAGCATCTCGTGCACTTTCTAGGACACAGAAGGCAGAGACAGTGCGGCGCGTGAGAGAGGGAGGGAAACCGGGCGGTTTACAATCACACGCATTTCTGCTAACACTGTGCAGTGCTCCGGGACGCAAGAAGTTGTTGTTGTTGTTGTTGTAGTAACGCACACAAGTCAATCTCTCAGTCTGCAGCAATACAATTTGCATTTATGCAGTGCATTTCACACCGGGAAGACATCACATCTCAAAGCACTTTGTGACTTAGTAATAATAAGGATCCTTGCATTTGATACGGCACCTTATCACGTCGCTGAGACGTCTCAAAGCGCTTCACAAAGTACGCGGCAAAGTGAAACTGACTGTGGATTTTGTGGGCGGAACGCGGCGGCCGATTGCACGCAGCAGCGTCCCCACAAACAGCCGTGGATCGAGTGATCAAATTATATTCATTTGTTTTTCTCTTACAAAGACCTACAGAGACTGTACAGCACACGGAAACAGGCCGCTCGGTCCAACCGGTCTGCGCCAGTGATTATACAAGTCCTCACCCATTCCGTACTCCCTCCCAAACCCTTCTACCCCCCCCCCACCCTCTCCCTCACCTGAAGGTCCTCTTCAATGTATCTACACTCTGATTCAACCACCACTTCACACAATCTCCCCATCTGCTGCTTGAAGTAGTTCCTCCCAAATTCTCTTTCTGATGCCCCCTCGTCACTATCTTATATTTGCCTCCACTGGTTACACGCTCCCCAACCAGCGGAAACAGCCAGTTTATGTCAACCTTATCGCACCCTATTATATATTTTACGCACAGCTTTCCTCAAAGTAATTGTACAGTCGAGGCTGCCTTCAACAACTGCTCAAAGTGGCCTTCGTGTAAGAGTGGCCTCTGATTCAGGGGTTCGTTGGTGTGCGTGGAATTCCTAAGTGTACGGGAAAACACAAACCCACCCACTAAATAAATTTTAATGAACCAATAGATGAGAGACACTGTGTGGAAAGGTCCAGAAGGAAAAAAAAACATACAACGGCGTACAAGATAACGCATGTGTTTAGAGAGTCATGAAAACAACAATAGTCCTTGCGTTTGACACAGCGCCTGATCACGTCTTCGAGACGGCACAAAGCGCTTCACAGCATATGCTGTAAAGTGTAGTGACTGTATCGTGTGGGCGAAACTTGGTAGTCCATTGCGCACGGAAGTGCAATCACGCATTGAGCGACCAAATTATTATTATTTTTTGAAGGGAATATCGCCCTTCCTAACAACCGTGTCCCTGCTTACTGCTGGGTGAACCGAGGCGAGCGTGGAGTAAGGAAACTTGCCTAAGGTTTCGCCCCGACCCGGGGAGTCGAACCCACGCCCTCTCGCTTGCGAGGCGAGGGCCCTGACCGCTACGCTATGGGACTCCAGACTTCTACACTTACGTGGTTTAACAATCACGAGTGGTTACTGTTTGCCCACCAGCGCGCTCTCCCTGGCTACGTTCTGCCCGTGTTTCTCGCAGAGTTTGGCCTCCACGCGCATCATTAACTCCAAGACGTCGGCGTGGCCCAGCGTGAGGCAGAAGTCCTTCAGCGCCTCGACGTGCGGCCACACTGCCTTCAGGCTGGCTGCCTGGCTGGTGGCAGGCGGGTGCTCTGGCTCACGGTCTGACCCACTCTCCTCCTCCTCGCTGTGAGGCTGCCCCTGTGTCCGCGTGAGCTCAGAGACCGTGCCGTCCAGGTCGATGTTGTTGTTGCAAGTGGCCAGGTCCTTGTCAAGGTCCACCAATTCCTGGACGCCGCACCCGAAAACCCGCCCGCACAGGTCCTCCAGCGCGACGGGTGCCTGATGCTCGCTCGCAACCCCCACCCCGTGGTCCAGGGCCACCTCGGACGTGTCGGGCACGGGGAAACCGGCTTTGCTGAAGCACTCGGTGATCAGCCCGGGGTCAACGTCCGCCCAGCTCTGACTGATCCAGTAGACGGCCTCCAGGACGGTTGTGCCTTTCGAGACCCCGCTCCTCTCCCCGTCCAGCTCCCTGGCCACGCGGTTCAGTTGCTTCTCCCTGTAGCGCAGCTTCACGGACCGAATGATGCCCTGGTCCATGGGCTGGAGGGCCGAGGTGGCGTTCGGGGGGAAGAACACCAGCTTCAAATTCTTCAGCCGCAGGTCGGGGTGGGAGGGGGCGTTGCGGAGGAACAGCAGGGCCTGGCGGCTTTGCCCGCCCAGCCTCCGGTCGAAGCGTCGCAGGTAGTCTTCGAAGACCTGGCTGGTCAGCCACGAGGTCCTGTTGCCGTGATAGTCGACGGGCAGAGAGCCCACGCCGATGTTCCGGAAGCACCGTGGCTCGGCCGACCGCCCCACCACCACCGGCCGCTCCTTGTCCCCCGCCAGGCTGGCGCACAGCATGACCGTCAGCCTGTCGCCCGCCCGCTCCCCGCCTCCGCACTCCCAGTCTCCCCCCACCCCACTTTGCCGGGTTCGGTAGTACAGGCCGGCCTCCCCCAAGCTGTAGATGTCTCGGGTTGAGTAGCTCTCGAGGGCCGCGGGCAGCCAGTCGGTCCAGCCCTGGCTCGGGTCCCGGGCGGGCTCCCCCTCGCCCCGTTCTCGTGCCGCCGCCGCGGCCCCCGCCCCGCCGAACGCGATGCCGTGCCGCTTGCGGAACGAGTCGAGCCAGCCGTTCGAGGCCTTGAAGTCGGCGTGGCCCAGCTCGGCCGCCAGCCTCCGGGCCTCGGCCTGCAGCATGGAGCCGCTGACCGGCACCCGGCGGGCGGTCATCTCCCCGAACCACTCCCAGCACAGCTGGTTCAGGTCCTCGTTGCCGGTGGCCCGCTTGCGCTTGCGGCCCGGGGGCGCCCGGTGCTCGTACTCCTCCAGGATCTCGCGCCTGCGTTTCAGGATGTTCTCGATCTGCGTCTTCCCGCAGTCGAACTGGGCGGCCAGCTTCCGGCTGCTCTTCCGCGTGGCCCGGTGGATCCCGATCACCTCCACCCGCTGTTCTAAAGTCAGCAGCTTCCTCCCCTGAGGCGACGGGTTCCGGCCCGCGGGCACCGGGTCGGGGAAAAACAGAGCAGGCGGCCTCTGAAAAGGGCACAGGGTGTAATTGGGCTACCGTTGCAACAGACAAGGGCGGCTTGCTGAATAGACGGCTCCGGCCTCCTGCGTGTCCCTCGTGCCCTCCGCTCCACCGTCGGCGGACGCCCTTTCAGCCACCGCGCCCCGAGACTTGGAAACACCTCTGCCTCGATACCCCCCCACTCCGCCCACCGCCCCGCCCGCTGCCTCCCTTCCCCATCTTCAGGTCGCGCCTGAGGACCTTCCTCTTCGACCAGTGCCTACAGTCACCTCCCCACTCCCCACCTCTCCCTCCACCTTAGCATCGTGCTCTGCCACCGTCAAGCCAAGCCAAGCACTCTGGGACGCTGCCCTGGGTGCGTTGGGAAAAGTTACTCATAGGCTTGGCTTGAGACACGTAGCTGGGATGAGGAGCGAGAGAATCATCCATCCCAAGTAGTCACGGAATGTTACAGCACAGAAGGAGGCCAATGTGGCCCATCGTGCCTCTTTGGAAGAGCCACCGACTCGCCCCACTCCCCCGCTCTTTCCCCATCATAACCCCACGAGCTTGTCCCTTTTTGAGTCCCTATCCAATTCCCTTTCGGAAGTTGTTGTGTGACGGTAATGGTTGTGAAAGGTATGGGTGTTCCGCACCCCGGCACTGCTGAGCACAACTACCGCACGTGCCTAATAACGGCAAGGCAGGAATGCACCTGCTCGCCGTTGAGATTCATATTAAAACCCAGTTCAGCGAGGAATCTCTCCCCTCCCCGTTGATTCAAGTAATGAGATATTTTGTTCAGTGTTTCTCATTAGCTATCAATTCGTAAGGCCCGAGAGGCTTTTCTTTGAAGTTTAATAACAGCTTGAGGTTTATCTATCTGATGATAATCTCCCACCCCCACCCCCCCCCCCCCCACACTTATCTGCACAAACTACACGCGCAGATCGGTCGGTGCTGTTCTGTGGGAGCGACCGCACTCGGGGTTTAGCCTGTCCCGACGTATGTTAATAATCCTTGAAAGAATATGGAACCCACTTACTGGGCAGAAAGGAAAGAGTTAACGCTAGCTGTCTTTTGTCTGGAGGCTGCAGCGAATACATCAAAAAAAAAGTGTTACACAAGCACTCCTTAAAACGGTCTCTAATGATTGGATTTGGCCGCTGTTTCCCTCCAACATCAGCAGAAATCTATATTTAGATGCAAACACAAGATGTAAATGCCCAGATGCCTGCGGAGCTGGGGCTGACACTGTGCCTGGATGCCTAGCGTCTCTCAGTCATCAATATTCTGGTCAGTCTTTATTCACCGCAACAACAACAACAACAACAACTTGCATTTATATAGCACCCCTCACGCAGGGATAGTGTCCCAGAGCGCTTAAAGCACTCATCTTGAGCACAGTGATGGGTTTCCGCTTGTGTCAAGACACCCGGCTGACCAAAAAACAAACAAAAAGCAAACGACTTCCATTTAACAATCGATCAATTGATTACAGAGCCACTAATGAATAAACGTATACAGTAAATTCCTGATAACTCGACCCTGGCTTAACTTGTCACCACCACTTAAGTCATCGGGCTGTCAGTATCCCAGGCACGTTTATTGATGCATTTATACACATGCCAAACTCTCCCACACTCCTGATAACACTTCCTTTTCCATTGGAGTGACGAGTTCACGGAGTCAGGGAACGTAGAATTTTACAGCACAGGAGGAGGCCATTTGGCCCATCGTGCCTGTGCCGGCTCTTTGGAAGAGCCACCAACTAGCCCCACTCCCCCCCGCTCTTATCCCATCGCAGCCCCGCACATTTGTCCTTTTCAAGTCCCTGTCCAATTCCCTTTTGAAAGCTACTACTGAATCATGCGGTGCATTCCAGACCGTAACAACTCACTGGGTACATCGCTGTCAGGAGTTTACTGTAAAGATAAAGTCTGCTTAAAAACTATACGATTTATCTGCAGCATTCTTAGACTTACTTCAATTCTCTCTCTGTGCTTCCCTCTCTCTGTCTTTCTCGCTCTCTCTCAGCTCCTACTTTGTTCGCTGGCTGTGCTTTGGACCCTGGTTTTCTGTCTCCTTTTGCTTTGGCTGCTCGCTCTGCCATGAGGTGAATTTCCCTCGTCTCCGTTTTTCCCCCTCGGTCTCTTTGCTCGCTTGCTTCTCCTCGGGAATAAGCTACAGCGGGTCCTTTAGCTCTGAGCGCACGTTAGCTGGCTTAGTCATTGGTCCGTGCGTTCTTCCAGCTTAGCACCATTCCCTCACAATAGCATTGCAGGGAAAGCTACTCTTGTAAAGATTTTTGATATACCTTTCATTTCTTTCTGCAGCCAAACCTAACTTGATCTCATCGATCATTAACGCAGTCATCCACTTTGTTACTGCCTGCAACTCCATCCAAATAATAATCCTTGCATTTGATACAGCGTCTTTCACGTCGTTGGGACGTCACAAAGCACTTCACATAATATACTGTTAAATTAATTGACTGGATACTTTTGTGGGTAAAACACAGCAGCCAATAGCGCACAGCAGTGTCCCTCAAACAGTCGTGGATTAAGAGACCAAATTAGTAACCGTGTTTGATACCGTGAGAGAGAAACTCGCTTCTCTTTCCAAGTGGTACCAAGGGATTTAGAACATCCACCTGAACAGGCACAGGGGCGATCTCGGAATAACTTCTCACATGAAACAGTAAGAGCTCAGGTAATTCAGCCCTGATCTTCTCTATGAGCTCAGGAGTGGACACGAGGCAGAAACACAAAATCTCCTGACCCAGAGGCGAGAGGGCGAGCACGAGCGAGTGAGTGAGTGATTATTATTATGATTATTGTTGAGCACGAGTGAGTGAGTATGTGGGAGGGAGGTAGGGAGGGACCTCATAAACCCTCTAGCACTGGCTGGCCTGAGGCCACGCTGCTCAGGGGAGGAATGAAAGCAATCCTTCATCCAGCTTCTCTCTCTGTGTTCCCACCTCCCTTGCTTACCATTTCGTGGCTCTGTGGTTTCCCCTGCATCTTCTGGTGGTAGTCAAAGGTCAGCCTGTCCAGGACAGCGTGTTCCTCCTCGTCCACCGTGGCCATCGATCTCTCCTTGTTAATCTTCTCAATGTCGATCGTGTCCTCACCTTCCAGGATGGCATTCCACCAGTACTCGCCGTTCTTGTTCAGGCTGATCTGTGTTCGGAAACCACACACATTTCCTTTGTAGAGTTGAGCAGAAATCTAATCACAATCCTTGTGTTTATTGACAATAATGGCCCTTGCATTTGATGCAGCAATTCATCAGACAACTCAAAAGCGCTTCACTGCATATACTGCAAAGTGGAGTGACTGTATTTTTTGATGGTAAAACGCGGCAGCCAATTGTGAAACCTCAGGCAAGTTGGAACCCGGTTGTTAGTCGATTGGCGGATCGCTTTTCCGGGGGCAATAATCCCTCCAAAACTAACTAAATAAATTTGGTCGCCAAATCCCTGACTGTTTGTGGGGACGCTGCTGTGTGCAATTGGCTGCCAAGTTTCGCCCACAAAATTCACAGTCAATTCACTTTACAGTATTATCCTGTGAAGCGCTTTGAGACATCTCAACAATGTGATAAGGCGCTATATCGAATGCAAAGATTATTATTATTATTGTTATGATGATTATTGTTACGTAACAGCAAGCTGTAATCACTGGTTTAACTCATGCTCGATATTTGAGGAACAAACGGCTTTGAAAAGGGTTAATACTCCCAAAAAATATTTTAAAAATTCTCAGCTTCTGTCACCGGTGAAGGTTTCCAAACGCTTGTCACAAAAAGCCTCACTTGAGATTCTCTTTATTGCCTGGTTCTGAAAACCATTGCAATCTTTCTTTTTCCCTCTTCACTTGCGGTTTTTTGTGCTCCTGTCACTGCGATCCAAATTTCTGCCATTCTAAGGCATTTGAGACCAACCGGCAAGTGGTTTTCTCTCTCTGAGCGCACGCTAGCTACTGTGTGTGTGTGTGTTTTTTTACTTCAATGTTTAATTGGGTAGTCCATCTTCATTGACTATCTTTCAGTGGCCAAAATGAGCAAGTACATCAACGGGTGGGGGAAGAGGAATTATTAAAAGGAAGCAAAAAAGAACATGTTGACGAGAGAGAGAGAAGGAGAGAGAGAGAGGGGGCGAGAGAGAGATTCACTTGGTGAGGCGAAGAGGGAAAGGTACGATTGATGATGTCGTGCCATCAAGACATCCCGAAAAGATAATGAGCTTGCAAGCAGAAAAAAGAAAATCAAAGCATCTACAGGCCTCTCACGAGAGGCTGAGTGAGCAGTGTGCTGTGTGCAATTGTAAAGCCAACTGAATTCTAGTTCCAGTTCTGACAAACTGCAGCTCAGCTCGAACACTGCATGTGGGATACACAGCCGTTTAACAACATATAATAATAATCCTTGCATTTGTTATAGCGCCTTGTCACGACATTGCGACGTCTCACAGAATACACTGCAGAGTGAATTGACTGTATATCTTGCGGGCAAACACGCGGCGGCCAATTGCGCACAGTCGCGGATTGAGTGACCTAAATATTTTTTAAGGGATTACGATTACCCCGTAAAGCGGGTCGGCAATCCACTAACAACCGGGTTCCTACTTACTGCTAGGTAAACAGAGCCGCGTGTGTGGAGTAAGGAAACTTGCCTAAGCCTTTGCCCGGCCCGGGAATCAAACCCAGGTCCTCTCGCTTGCGAGGCGAGCGCTATAACCACTGAGCTACAGGGCTCCTAAATGATGGGAAATGAAGGCAGAATAAAATGAGATTTAATGACCGTCAAATAGCAGCTGACTGCAAGCAGAGCCACTGATGTGTACCCATTCCACACAGAAGGAATCCTTTTAGGATCTCAAATGCTATGATTTTTAATAGGGCACCTCTTACTCATCGAGATAAAAAGTGCAGTGGTTAACAATTGAAGTTGGGGATTTACCTGAAAGTTACTACGCAAATTGATCTCTTCCCACACTTAATTTGCCGACACCACAGCTGAACTAAACGGCTCACTTACCGAGATGCATTTGCCCGGCTCCAAGCTCCACAAAGAGTTTTCTGTGTTGACCTTGTGGGTGAGCTTCCCGTCCATGAGCACCCGCTCGCTCGCTCCTTCAAACACGGCCACACGCAAGTAACTGTTCTGGATGTCTACGGACACCTGGGTACAAAGAGAAGATGCAATTAAAAGTGACCCCAGCCATCATTCTCGGCATTTGATACAGAGCCTCATCACGTCGTCGAGACGTCTCAAAGCGCTTTAACACGATACACTGTAAAGTGAAGTGACTGTATATTTTGTGGGCAAAACGCGGCAGCCAATTGCGCACAGCAGCGTCCCCACAAACAGCCGTGGATTGAGTGACCAAATTATTATTAATGTCTTGGGGGGGGGTGGGGTTGTTACCCACGGAAAGCGATCCACCAATCGACCAGCTAGCAGCTAGGAGTTCAAAGTCCCAACCAGGGCTTGAACACATTGACAGTGACGAGAGCCAGGCTGACACACGTTCCGAACAAACCAGGATTAACAACTGCAGGGAGAATAGGGAGTCTGTAATAATAATCGGTGCAATTGATATAGCGCCTTATCAGGCCTTTGAGACGTCTCAATTGCGACCGAGTGTAACTGGCCATTATTACCTGTTTGCCTTTCACTGTGGACTTCGACACGGGCACTTTGACTTCCAGGTCAGTGTAATCCTGGGACCAGGTGTAAGTGTCTCTCACAGCCCCATTGTAGCTGTCAGCGTTCTCCTGAGTAACACTGAGCTTCCTGCAAACATACAGGCAGAGAGTGTGACCGTCAGTCAGTCAGTCAGTCAAGCAATCCTCAAAGGCTGAATCCCAGGTCATTTCCCTAGAATCATAATAATAGTAATAATAATCCTTGCATTTGATACCGCGCCTTATCACATCGTCGAGATGCCTCAAAGCGCTTCACAGGATATGCTGTACAGTGAATTGACTGTATATTTTGTGGGCAAAATGCACATCATAGAATCACACAGCGCAGAAGGAGGCCATGCAGCCCATCATGCCTCTTTGAAAGAGCTATCCGACTGTATTTTAGTGCAGTGGCTTCTGCACAATGATGCTGACACTGCCAAGCAGATGGCAAGACAAGCAATTCTAATGGGGAACTCTTTACAGAACAGCACAGACTGAGGGCAGCGATCCCAACATTCGGAAGGTTCCTTAGCCAGAGGTTTCAACATGTGGGTAAAGCGATGAGATTTTTAAGCGGCTCAGAGCCTCTGCCCCGCGTGAAGGGCCCTGTATCAGTGCAAGTTGTTGTTGTTGTCCCTCCACCTCCCTCGGCTCCTTCAAGGCCCGTCTCAAGACTCTCCACTTCGACCAACCCGTGCCTTCGGTCACCCTTCCTGCCCTCCACCCCTCCTGCTCCCAACCCCCAGCTCGGGTCCAACATCCCTGACTGTCCAGCGCCTTGGGACGTCCTCCCGACATGAAAGGCGCTGTGAAAATGTCACGTGTTAACAGCACGTGCACTAACTCCACAAATGACAGCGGTTCATTTGTACTTCTTTGGCCAGCGATCAGCCAGTCAGAAAAAAACAGCCTTAATAATCATGAATAATGCAGGTTACCACTGGCGTTTAGCATCAACTGAAATATTGATGGCAGGTTAATTGTTTTGCCTGCTCCGACAATTCATTTTCAATGTCTTTCTCACCTAATAGTCAAACAGCCCACACAATGTGAAGCAAACCATGCCTGCAGTAAGCCTGTATGCACACGTATGTGTGTGTGTGTGGGGGGAGGACATACATTACTGTCAAGCTTTGATGCTGCTTTTGAACATTTACTTATATCTCTCTCTCTCTCTGCTCTTTTTTTTTTGGATGGGTCGGGGGTCTGACACACACAGAAACCTATCACGATAACATCCCTTAACGGTATCCAAACCAAACTGAGTGTTCCACGCATCGTTTCGCCCACAAATACACAGTCAACTCCGCTTTACAGTATATCCTGTGAAGCCGACAACGACAACACATTACATTTATACGGCGCCTTTTCTGTCGGGAGGAAGTCCCGAGGCGCTGGACAGTCAGGGATCCACACCCCAGCTGGGGGTGGGGGTGTTAGGATTAGGAAGGGTGGAGGACAGGGAAGGTAGGGGTAGGGGGGTGACCGAGAGCACGGTGGAAGAGCAAGGTCTTGAGACGGGTCTGGAGGGGGCGAGGCGGAAGGGCTGTGGGATGGAGTTCCAGAGGGTGGGGCAGAGAGGCCGAAGGCCCAACCGCCGATGGTGGGTCGGGCCGGGGACACGGAGAAGGCGCAGGAGCACGTGCTAAGGCGCCGGAAAACGACGGCTTTGGCAAGTGACCATATTCCCAAAGCGGTGACACTGCTCACTCTGACTGGTCACCACCACACGACGCACCACAGCAAATGCTCAGAGTGTAACGGGACCTACTCTGGAGGCTCAGTGGGCTCCTGTTTGACGTCTAAGGCAGTGGCGCCCCCTGGCTGCTCAGCGGGGATGTCGCTGCTGACGGCTGGCTGCGCAGACGCTCCCACCGTCTCCTCCCCTGCCGCCTCCGCCGCCGCGGCTCCGGGGGTCTCCTCGCCCGTGGAGCCCACCTCCACCTCCTGGATGGAGGGCGGGACGCTCGTCCTCTCTTCCTCCATCTTCGTCTTCTTCTTCAGTTTCTCCTCCAGATCCTTCATGCGCCTCTCGTGGTCCTGGATCGCGTAATGTTCGTACTTCTTGAAAGCCTGAAGACCAGAAGGAGTGACGAGAGCCTTGGTTACTCCTGGCACTTGATACAGCGCCTTATCAGCCTGTGTGTGTGTACAGCGTTGGGGCTGAGGGTGTACGAGGACAGTGTTTGGGTATATAGGGTTGGGGGGGGGGGGGCGAGGTATAAAAATTTGGTCGCTCAATCCGCGGCTGTTTGTGGGGGACGCTGCTGTGCGCAATTGGCTGCCGCGTTTCGCCCACAAAATACACGGTCACTACACTTGACAGTGCGTCCCGTGAAGCGCTTTGAGACGTCTCGAAGACGTGATGAGGCGCCGGGTCAAGCGCGAGGATTACTGTTATTATTAACTGGAAGCTCAGGCTGCGGTGCGGTGTGAGGTGTGTATGGGGTGAGGTCAGGGGGTGTATGAGAGGCGGTTAGGGTTGAGCAGTGGGTGCATGGGGGGGGGGGGTGGGGGGGGGGTGTGTGAGGGAGGGGGGGGGGGGGTGGGGGTGTGAGGGGGGGTGTGGGGGGGGGGGGTGACCCAGGGCTATCCTGGCGCCCCCCAGGCTGTGTGTGGGGGTGTATGAGGGGGGGGGTGGGGGGGGGGGGGTGTGAGGGGGGGTGGGGGTGTGAGGGGGGGGTGGGGTGAGGGGGGGGGGTTACCGACCTGCAGGGCTATCCTGGCCGCCCCCCCCAGGCTGTGTATGGGGGTGTGAGGGGGGGTGTGTGAGGGGGGGTGTGAGGGGGGGTGTGGAGGTGTGAGGGGGTGTGTGGTCACAGACCTGCAGGGCTATCCTGGCCGCCCCCCCCAGGCTGTGTGTGGGGGTGTGAGGGGGGGTGTGGGGGTGTGAGGGTGGGGGTGTATGAGGGGGTGTGGGGGTGTGAGGAGGGGGTGGGGGGGGGGGGGGGGGGGGGGGGTGGGGGGGGGGGTCACCGACCTGCAGGGCTATCCTGGCCGCCCCCCAGGCTGTGTGTGGGGGGGGGGGGGGGTGGGGGTGTTGAGGGGGGGTGTGGTGTGTGGGGGGGTGGGGTGTATGAGGGGGGTGAGGGGGGTGGGGGTGTGAGGGGGGGGTGGGGGGTGTGTGTGTGGGGGGGGGTCACCGACCTGCAGGGCTATCCTGGCCGCCCCCCCAGGCTGTGTGTGGGGGTGTTGAGGGGGTGTGTGAGGGGGGGTGTGGGGGTGTGAGGGGGGGGTGAGGGGGGTGTGTGTGTATGGGGGGGGTCACCGACCTGCAGGGCTATCCTGGCCGCCCCCCCAGGCTGTGTGTGGGGGTGTATGAGGGGGTGTGTGAGGGTGTGTGTGTGAGGGGGTGTGTGAGGGGGGGTGTGGGGGTGTGAGGGGGTGTGTGAGGGGGGGTGTGGGGGTGTGAGGGGGGTGTGTGTGGGGGGGGTCACCGACCTGCAGGGCTATCCTGGCCGCCCCCCCCGGGGGGAAGCCCAGGCGGTCCTCCCTCAGCAGTTGGAGGCGGTAGAAGTCGGTCTTGCGGTACAAGAAGCCGAACATGGCTTCGAGAAAGTTCTCCACGCGGCCCGCGTGCTGCAGGATCCCGAGCAGCGCCTGGTCATACATCTCCGTCACCTCGGGCGGCCCGTCCATCCCTCCCTCCGCTCGCTCCTTCCCTCCTTCCTTCCTTCCTTTCTCTCTCTCTCTCTCCTCTTCTCTTCTCCTTTCTTTCTCGCCTTCCTCCGCTCGCGCCGAGAGCCGAGCCGCAGCACTTCCGGTCTGGCCGCGGCACTTCCGGTCCGGCCGCCAAACCCTTCCCACACACACACACACACCCACACACCCATCCTCTCCCGTTCCCCCCTTCCTCCCCGGAACTCGGTGGCGGCGGCTAAACGTTCCGAGCAAAAGGCCACAGCGCCCCCTTGCGTCCGCTCTGCCTCCTCTCTCTCTCCTCTCTCTCTAGACTTTTTTTTTCCTCCTCTCTCTCTCTCCACACACCCACCCACACACACACCCACACACACACAGCCCCCACCCCCCACCCCACCCCCCCCCACACAAAATAAAACTCTCGTTCCTCCCGGCAAAATGCACAGTCGATCCACTTAATAATAATAATAATAATAATAATAATAATAATAATTTGACTCGATTCATCGGGGTGCGCGGCGCCGAGTGGATCGACTCTGGATGGCGAAATGCGGCGGCCGCGTCCCACAAACAGTCGTGGATTGAGTGACCACATTGCCGCCGCCGCTACTGCTGCGATTACTGCTGTTGTTACTGTCCTTTTTTGGCGGGTGTGATTCCCCTTGAAAGAAAGGCTTGCCGCCAGACTGCTGCTCCCGACGCAGACCGGCAGATGTCCTCTTGGCCGTGCTCCAATTGCTTCCCACGGTGCCCCGCCGCGGCTTGACCTGCGGCGACAACAACAACCCGCGCTTAGATACGGCGTCCCCGGAAGGGCTTCTGCATTCCGCAGCCTCGCTCCGCAGGCGGCCGCCTTCGGATATTCTGGCGCGGGGGAACCAATGGGAACCATTCGACGCAGCCAAGCTTTGCCGCCCTTTACACGCACACGCGCGCACGCACACGAGCACGCACGCACGCGCGCGAGTCCCGTGGCGTATCGGTTCGCACGCTCGCCTCACAAGCAAGGCAACGTGCAGTCATATACAGTCGATTCATTTTTGCGGTATATTCGGTGAAGCGCTTTGAGACGTCTCTCTCAACGTTGTGCTAAGAATGCAAGGATTATCGTTGTACACGGCATGCAACAAAAACGACAACACAATTCCACGTGTAAAGCGCCTTTCGCGTCGGGAGGACGTCCCGAGGTGCTGGACAGACAGAGTTACGGACCCGAGCGGGTCGGGGTGGGGGAGGAGGGAGGGCGGGCGGGGGGGGGGAAGCGGGGAGATTGAAAGCACGGTCGAAGAGGAGGGTCTTGAGGTGGGTCTTGAAGGTGGGGAGGGAGGGGGTGAGACAAAGGGACTGCGGGATGGAGTTCTAGAGGGTGGGGGAAGAGTGGCTGAAGACCCGTAAGTTCGGAGAGGTCGGGGGGAGCGAGGCCATGGAGGGCTTTGAAGGTGAGGACCAGGATCTTGAACTGTATCCTCTGTGTGAAGGGAAGCCGGTGGAGTCGGGCGAGGATGGGGGTGATAGGGTCGCGGAGCCCGGTGCGGGAGAGGACACGGGCTGCAGAGTTCTGGATGAACATAATCCTTGCACTTGATGTAACACCTTATCACGTTACCGAGACGTCTCACAGCACTTCACAGGATTCGCTGTACAGTAGGGTGACCGACCGCGTGTGTTTTGCGGTCACGCCGACTGAATGTCACCCAGCGGTTCTGAGGAGCAATCAGTTGCTTTCACACTGTGCAGGAATTCTCTCTCTCTCTCTACCTCCCTTATCTCTATCTCTCTCAAGCCCAACATCAAAGGAACAGGTAAAGGTTGAACAGGGTACATCAGAAGATCGCAGTCTGTGACTCCTCATCTCTGCATGTCTTGATCTGATCACAACACATCTCGTGATCTGATCTCCTGCAGTCTATAGTAGGACGCCTCAAGTTACTAAACGTGAACTCCAGCGAAACCTTCGGTCTTTTCGAAGCTACGAGAAACAACACGCCCCAAAATCAGCCCATGATTTTTAGGGCACTCTGTCTTTTGCTGCAGATGTAAAATATGTTAAAGACACCGGTAAACGAAAGCTGTTCTCCTTTAAGATGCCACAGTTTGTGATAGTGGGAAGCAATAACAATCCTTTCGTTTGATAGAGCGCCTCATCGTGTCTTCGAGACGTCTCAAAGCGCTTCACAGGACATACTGTAAAGTGAATTGACTGGGTACTTTGTGGGCTATCAATGGGCAAGCTATGTGGGTCCAGCTGGTTAGGCTCCATGTGTAGGTGGGATGCGTGGAATTCTCAGTTGGGTGTGGAGACTCTTAAACGCGGTGATGGGTTTCCTCATGGGCCAGATACTCGGTTAACCAAAAAGAAGTCAGGCAGACAGACAGAAAAAAATAGCCAGTGTATAAATTGCTGTCTCCTGACTCCTGCTCAGAAGCAAGTGAGTGTGTGTGTGTGTACACGTGTGTGGGGTTGAGTGCCTGGCTTTGATACTCTCTTTGAGCAAACAGCCCACTGACTCATTGACTCCACTCATCCCAGCCGGAGTCAGTGGTTCCAACCGATCCGCCAATCGACTAACAACCAGGTCCTCTCACTTGTGCCTACAAACACACGCAGTCACTCCATTCCACAGTAAATCTCGTGACGCGCTTTAAGACAACCTTCCGACATGATAATAATAATAATCCTTGCATTTGATATAGCGCTTTTCACGTCGGGAGGACATCCCAAAGCGCTTCACAGAACACACTGTAAAGTGAATTGACTGTATATTTGTGGGCGAACGCGGCAGCCAATTGCGCACAGCAATGTCCCACAAACAGTCGTAGATTGAAAATGACAATTTATTATTGTTTTGTTTTGGAGGATTATTATTAGGCTCTGTGTGGAGTAAGGAAACTTGCCCAAGGTTTGGCCCTCTGCCTGGAATTGAACTCAGGTCTCTCACTTGCAAAGCGAGTGCTCTAACCACTGAGCTGCAGGACTCCAAAAATGATAAGGCATATGCAAGGATTATTATCATTATTGCTCGACTTTATTCCCTCTTAACTACGTGTTCAGTGCTTTCTGTTGTTTTGGAATTTGCCTCGTTAGTAAAAATGCAATTGAAACTGAAATACAGAAAGCAAACAGAGGAGATCCTGGTTTCATTTCAGTCGGGTGAGTCATTCAGGAGTCACCTATGTGTTAGAACTTGAACCCGATCCAAAGTCACAATGTCGTTAAACCTCAGGAGCTGCATTTCCTTATTGTTCCACTTATCTGCCTTCTCTATTTACAGATAAATATAGCCTGGTCCCGTGTCACGCAAGGGGAGAAGCTGAGAGCGGGGAGAAGTTCCAATCCACTTCAGTATCTTGTAAGCATGCTAATACCTGAATAAACTGCACACTGCCAGCAGCTCAGTGCAACAAGTCACAGGGTGAAAACTCCCAGCAACAAATGACATTTTACGCAGCGCCTTTCACTTCGGGAGGATGTCCCAAGGTGCTGGACAGTTGAGGGGTTGCACCCGAGCTGGCGGCTGGGATCCGGAGGGGTGGAGGGCAGAAGGGTGACCGAAGGCGCGGTCAAGACTCATCGAGTCATTGAACGTTGCAACACAGAGACCGGCCATTTGGCTCATTAAATCTAAGCTGGTATTCCCCTGCACGAGAGCCATCGAGTCTGCATTGTTGAATGATGCATTCACCTCACCACAAGCTCAGTTACAGGCAGCGTAGACACATCTATGACGAGCACAGCTACGGAGCCAGGCTGCTGAATTGAACAAAGTGGTAGGGTGGGTGAGGAGAAAGGACTTGGCAGTGTTAGAGGAAGGAGCAATGAGCAACAACTAAACAACAACAACTTGCACTTGTATAGCGCCCTCCACCCTAGAGGGTAGCGTCTCAGAGCGCTTAAACAAGCCGGGGTTCTCAGTCTGGAGAAGTGACGATTTTGAGGGCACCTCATAGAGAGCTGTACGCAATTTTAAATGGGCTTGAAAAAGTAATAATAATAATAATAATAATCCTTGCGTTTGACATAGCGCCTGATCAGGTCTTCCAGACGACTCAAAGCGCTTTGCAGGATATACTGTAAAGTGTAGTGACTGCATGTTCTGTGGGCCAATCAAAGGTTGCCAGGAAAGGTGGCTGAGGATTCCTACTTACCGCTCGGTAAACAGAAGGGTGTGTGTGTGTGAGCGGAGTAAGGAAACTTGCCTAACTCACACCGACCTGCCCTGCCCAGGCAATCAAACCCAGGTTCTCTTGCACGCGAGGGGAACACTCTAACCACTGCGCTACAGGACTCTAGGTAACTTAGCTGCAAATATACTGCTCTGAGGTTTGAGAGGTGAAGGCTCCCACGAACTGACAAAGCGATGGCGTTGCTGCGGTTTGAGAGGAAAGTGCTAAATAAACACAATGATGCAGCATTCTCCAATCCAGGAACGCTGACTGACATCTGTTTCCTGACAGCGCTGATGCAAAGGTTTGCCAGTCAGTGTGTTGTCGTCCACACAGTTACCCGCGATCACAGACAGGTCTCAGCTCCCCAGCGCCAACCTGGGCTTCTTGTGTTTCTGTGTACATTTTGTCAAACCGTGGCAAATTCATCAAGCAAACTTGGCTCAAAAAATGGTCTACACCGCACACACCAGCAAACCGTGACTTAAGAGCACATAAAGGCAACTTTGAGGTTGCTGAGCACAGGTTTAATAATAATAATAATAATCCTTGCATTTGATACAGCGCCTTATCATGTCGTCGAGACGTCTCAAAGCGCTTCACAGGATACTCCGTGAAGTGTAGTGACCGTGCATTTTGTGGCGAAACACGGCAGCCAATTGCGCACCGCAGCGTCCCACCAACAGTCGTGGATGGAGTGGCCAAATTATTATTAATAAAATTCGTTGAGAAATCGCATGCAATCGCATTTACGGCACACAGTCTAGTTGGTTGGGGGGGGGGGGGGGAGGAGGGATCCGTTGAGTAATGTCATTTTACAGTAAATAAGGTTTATTACAAATTTTACTCCTTTTTTTCGTAACTGTTACCTTGACGTTGTTGCCAGTGTTGGGAATTAAACCTGGTCCAGTTTGTCATGTGGAGTCCGGCAGCTCAGTGGTTAGAGCACTCGCCTCACAAGTGAGAGGACCTGGGTTCGATTCCAGCGCGGGGCACAACAACAACAACAAGATTCCATTTATAGAGCGCCTTTCACGTCGGGAGGACGTCCCAAGGCGCTGTACAGTAGGGTCAGGACCCGAGCCTTGGGGGGAAATGGTCAGGGGGAGGGGAGGGAAGGGAGGCAGGGAGCGAGGAGGGGGTAGAGAGTCGAGAAGGGAGCTGAAGGCTCGGTCAAAGAGAACTTTAGGCAAGTTTCCTTACTGTCGGGACACTTGAGGAAACCCATCACCACGCTTAAGAGTATTCAAACCAAACTGAGAATTCCAGGCATCCCACCTGCTAAAAGCTCTGTAAATCCGACCCGATACAATAGCACAACAAATGACATTCACACGGCGTCTTTCACGTTGGGAGGACGTCCCAAAGCCCTGGACAGTCAGGGATTGAACCCGAGCTGGGGGTTGGGATCAGGAGGGGTGGAGGGCAGGACGGGGAGGGTGGGGATGTAGGAGGGTGCCCCGAAGGCCCAGTCAAAGAGGACAGTCGTGAGATGGGCCTTGAAGGAGGTCAGGGAGGGGCCGAGGCGAAGGGACTGTGGGATGGTCTTCCAGAGGGTGGGGGGGCAGAGAAGCTGATGGTTGAAAACTGCTAACATCGAACATAAGAACATAAGAATTAAGAGCAGGAGGAGGCCATTCAACCCTCTAGCCTGCCCCGCCATTCAATAAGATCATGGCTGATCTATTCTAACTCCACCGCCTTATCCCCATATCCCTTAATCCCTTTATAAACAGGAAAACTATCAATCTAACATAATGGCTCTCAGTTACACCTCGCAGAGAAAGGTTTGCCCCAATCTTATCCTGCTTCACACACCCTGTACCATCCCACTATTAATACCACTCCACCCGGTCTTGTGTTCTTATTAATTCCTTCCATTCTACCCCATCCATCTCTGCGTCCGCGCACCATTTCCCAACAATGCGGCGCTCACCCGCCCTCCCTCGTGACTGATTTCCAGAGGCGAGCTGACATTTCATCATTTCCGAGCGTATTTTCGAAGTTCACACCCAAATGATGCAACATAATTTACACAACCCAATATTGTTGTATGAATCAGCTCATCCCACATCACATCATAATAATCAATTTTTTAAAAAAAAAACACACCTTAATTAGGTTAAAAAAACTTCATAGCCACTGTCAAAGGGGAAGGTCTTCAGGTGTGGTCTGAGGATAGACAAGGAGGGGGCGAGGCGGAGGGATTGGAGCAGACGTTGTTATCAAGGCATCTCAAAGCGCATCACAGAATATACTGTAATGTGAATTGACTGTATTTTGTGGGTGAAGCGTGGCAGCCAATTCTGCACGGCAGTGTCCCACAAACAGTCCTAGATAATTATTATTTTTCAGAAACAACTTAAGGGATAATTACACCCGGAAAGTGATCCGCCAATTGACCGGGTTCCTACTTACTGCTAGGCAAACAGAGTCGTGTGTCGAGTAAGGAAACTTGCCTCAGGTTTCACCCTACCCGGGAATCGAACCGAGGTCCTCTCACTTTGTGAAGTGCTTTGAGATTCCCCCAATGACGTGACAAGGTTCTATATCAATTGCAAGGACTGTGATTATTATGTATGAAGCTCCCCCCTCCCATCCCTGGGGCAAGGCAGAGTCTCCACAGTTTCTGCCATCTGCTCTTGCAGTGTCTCAAATAATGTCAAACTTAATTGACTCATTGAAACCAGACAACCTGGATCCTGCTGCCCAAATGGTGTAAAACTGGTGCTCAGTACGTCAACACAGCGAACAACACACTACTTTGTACTGAACTTTGCGTGAGACGTTAAATCTATGCCGGTTAATGTTAAAGATCCCGCGGCGCTATTTGAAAAGAAGGGAGATTTCTTTTTCTCCCTCTCCCAGTGACCTGACTTGACAACCCGTCAACTCCCTGGATAAATAAAATCACCCGCCCGCTTCATGGCTGTGTGTGTGTGTGTGTGTGCGCATGTGTGTGCGAGACGCTGCTGTGGAAGGGGCAAGGCGGAGGGATAGAGGGAGAGAGTTCCAGAATTTCGGGCGTAGTGACTGAAAGCGCGGCCACCGTTAGCGGAACGGAGGGCACGAGGGGCCAAGCAGGAGGCCGGAGTCAGTCGAGCCGAGGCAGCAGGTAGTGGGTTGGGGACCGAGCGGGTTAAAGCCCCAATAAAGTGTGTGGTTGCAAACTGCTGGTGGCTGATTTCAAACCACAACTCGACTCCCGTGTCAAGAGAGCTTACGTTCAGGAACTAAAAGCAACTCATCAATATCTCTCCGTTGAATTCTTCTGTGTGGCTATAAAGGGAACCAGATGCTACACATGCACACACGCACGCACACGCACGCACACACACACACACACACTCACAGCCTGATTGTGCAAGAGTTGTTTGGTAGCTAGGAGACTGGGAGTCAAGTTGTGGTTTGACATCATCTGTTTCACAGCAATCTGCAAACATGACTTTACTGGGGCTTTAACCTAACCAGCACGTCAGCACGTAGCAAGCTGACTGAAAACAAAACTCGGGTCAATCACCTGATGTGCTGTCACTCTATCTTAATCTACTCCTCCCAGTATATCGCTTCAATGCACATGTTTTTACTCTTCCTCCCTTGTGTGTCAGCCTGGCTCTCATTTAAGAGTATAAGCATTTGCTCGGCTAAAGACCAAGGTCCATCCAGTTCGGCTTCCGCCACCCCGGCAGTTGCTTGACATGCCGTGTCCCAAACTATGTGCTCTATCCGAGATATTATTCCCTACCAGGAATCTATCTTGGTAGCGCCCTCGCCTCCGACTCAGAAGGTTGTGGGTTCAAGCCGCCGTGTTGGGACTTGGAATCACACGGTCTAAGCTGACACTCCAGGGGGAAGCATTGCATTGGCGGAGATGCCATCTTTCGGATGAGACGGCAAACCTCACACCCCGTCTGCCTGTTCAGGTGGACGTTAAAAGATCTTCCGCGCTATTCGAAAAGAGAAGGGAGTTTCTTATTCCCTCTCCACCCCACCCCACCCCACCCCTCTTGGCCAAAAATTCCCCAAACGGTCGTTCCAATCACCGCTTTTATTAAGAAATAAAATTCACACGTGATATCGGTCACTCTCACGTCAGAACATCTGAGTTCCTCACAAGATTCACTGCAAAGTGTAGTGACAATTTTGTGGGCAAACAGACGGAAGTGACTGTGCATTCTGACCTTGGGTTGACAGGAAAGTCTCTGACTTGTAGCGTAAGCTGACTGTGAACTTTGATCACACCAGGAACCGAGAGCCAAGGTGAAACATTCCCTCAAGGCAGAGGGAGGCTAATGTTTGTTGAAGGCGGTAGGCAGGGAGCCCAAATGCATACAAACATATAACAACAACAACAAAATTACATTTATAGAGCGCCTTTCACGTCGGGAGGACGTCCCAAAGCGCTGAAAGACTTCTCTGGCGAAAGAAGATCAAGGTCCCTCCAGTTCACCTTCCACCATCCTGGCAGTCGCTTGACATGTCGTGTCCCAAACTATATTTCGCCCACAAAATATACAGTCAATTCACTTTACAGTATATCCTGTGAGGAGCTTTGAGACGTCTCGAAGGCGTGATAAAGCGCTGCACTAAATGCAAGGAATATCATTATGTATCGTATCCCGAGAAATCTCTCAATTTGTTCTTGAAGTGACCTTTTACATTACATGACACGACATTCAGGGGAAACCTATTCTGCAATTCACTGCAAAAAGGAAAGTGAAACTTTGGCACGTTGACAGTTCCAGGAATTGGCCGTCCACGCAATTTTAAAGAAATCGTCTCTCATGATCAATGTAAACAATGAGACCTCCTTTCACTATAAATACACCCAGGGCAGACGCGAAGATGGATCTGATTTCAATGATCAAACTCAACTGCTGCAGGATCAGACACACTAAACTAAACACCTTCAGATGGATATCTGTTTCACCCACAAAATACAGTCAATTCATTTTCCAGTAGATTCTGTGAAGTGCTTTGAGACGTGATCGATGACATAAATAAAATGCAAGGATTATTATTATTTATATCTGCGCGTAGACAGCTATGCGTTCACGCACTGAATCAGTGGTGACTGGTAAAGAAACTATGAATTCTGGTCGCTAACTATGTGACGGTCACTGCTATTTTTGGGATGCAACTATTCACGACACCAATATTCAGCCCAGTTGCACACTATACATAATTCATAATAATATAATAATCCTTGCAGTTGATATGGTCCTGTATCTGTAGGTCAGTGGTGCGCAATTGGCTGCTGCGTTTCGTCCACAAAATACAGTAACTTCACTTTACAGTGTATCGTGTGAAGCGCTTAGAGACGTCTCAACGACACGATAAGGCTCCTGTTCGTTAGCTGGAGGTTACGAAGTGGGTCGCTAACTGCTGCTATCAATGCGCTGATAGCACACGAATGCCTCCACGTGGTGTGGGCAGAGTAACAAACACCGTGTTGGTTTTCTCATCCCTTTCCTTCCGCACACCTCCCAAGCCTACAGTAAAACAGTGTTCAGCTGCCACACAGTGAGTCATGAAACAACATGGGCACCAAAGCAGTAAAACCGATGAGAACAGACAAGCTTAGAGGGCAGCCCAGCACTGGGACCCCAACTTCTCAACACAACCCCCGCGACCCTCCACTCATATTCCTCCAGTTGCAATCAGCGTCGTTGAACGATTCTTTGAAGCAACTCAAATTTTACACAGCTCTCAGGACCAGGCAGCCTCTCGGAGCGCTTAACAGTGGCGGAGCCTGCCGCCGAGCCAGAGGGAGGGAGCAGGTGACCGTAAGCACGGTCGGTGAGGAAGGTCTTCAGGGGCGCGATCCAAGAGGCGAAGGAGGGGGCAAGGCGGAGGGATTGAGGGAGGGAGTTCCAAAGCTTCGGGGGAAGAGTGGCTGAAAGCGCGGCCGCCGATGGTGGAGCACAGACGCACGCAGCAACAAGCCGCCTACAACAAATCAGGGAGTTTTCCATGATGCAGTTTGGCAGAGGTAAACAGTTTGGTGTGTAACCGTTCAGCTGGTTCCAGGTCAGCCTGATTCGTGGCGTCTGGGTTCTCGCCAAAGCATGACTAAATTCTTGAGATTGTGGAATGAGCTCGTTCAGCAAGTTCTTCCTACTTACCACCAAGCATCCCACTAAATCTTTTCTCCCTCTCCCAATACGCACACACACACACACTCACTATATTTGAGCGCTCGCCTTGCAAACGAGAGGACCCGGGTTCAATTCTCAGGCAGGAGTAAAACTTAGGCAAGTTTCCTCACTCCACATGTC
The DNA here is from genome assembly GCF_018977255.1 of Callorhinchus milii. Taxonomy (NCBI): domain Eukaryota; kingdom Metazoa; phylum Chordata; class Chondrichthyes; order Chimaeriformes; family Callorhinchidae; genus Callorhinchus; species Callorhinchus milii. The sequence goes on from NW_024704769.1 coordinate 3,619,817, forward strand.
TGTGTTTGCCTAGCAGTGAGTAGGAACCCGGTTGTTAGTCGATTGCCAGATCACTTTCCGGGGGTAATAATCCCTTCAAACATATATTAAAAAAAATGCGGTCACTCGATCCACGTCTGTTTGTGGGACACCGCTGTGCGCAATTGGCTGCTGCAGTTCGCCCACAAAACACAGTCAATTCATTTTAGAGTGTATTCCGAGAAGTGCTTTGAGACGTGTCAATGACGTGATAAGGCGCTGTATCAAATGCAAGGATTATTACTATTAAAAGATGTTATGCAATACGTGGCTCATTAATAATAAATGATATGGTGTCGTAATAATCAAATGCAGGGATTATTGTTATTATCCGGCTCAACAAAAGCAGTTGCAAGAAACGACCTGCAATCGTGCCACGAACAAACAGGTAATGTTTACTGTGTTACTCAACAGCACAAAGCACCAGCTGGCCAGTAAGAGTCTGGAGCACGTCTGTATTTCCAAATCTCTTTGAGGAACCAGTCAGGCTGGTCGATCATCTCCCCAACAATCAAAATGGCTGGTTCTGTCACGCAGATCTGCTCAGATTTGAACGCAAGCGAGACGATCATTTAGAGAGAGACACAAAATACTGTACTTACTGCACCAACCTCGAAAGAGCTACAAGGAGTCACAGGGAATTGATTGGCCTCATCCTCTGGTCGTTTGGAAGGCTACAAAAAAATAAATAATGCTACAATAATACAACATTTACAGATAGTGCTTATACTAAACAATTCTGGTGTGAAACTCACAGCTATACATTGGATCAAATGGGAATACCATACAAATGGTGCCCAGCCAGTGCTGCTCTAAATATTTAAGCGCTCTCGAGTCGCTACCCTGCATTCAAGGCTCTATATAAATACAAATTGCTATTGTTAAGCACTTCGGGATATCCTCATGACGGGCAAAGATGCTGCGGAAATGTAAATTTTGTGTTGCGGTGCCCACCCTATGGAATTTGCATTAGCTGGGGAGAGTGTAGGTCAGCGAAATGCTTTGGAATAATAACAATAACAATAACAACAATAATCCTTGCGGTTCTGACGAAAGATCATGGACCTGAAACGTTAATTAATTTTCCTCTCTCCATAGAGGTTGCCTGGCCTGCTGCGTGTTCCCGGCAAATTCTGTTTTTATTTCAGATTTGCCTAAGTGGAAATTTGCTCCCACATTTGGAATCAAACGAACCGTGAAAACATCTCCATAGACTTTTAAGAAACCAGAAACCCTTTACTGCTCGGGTAAAACATGACAAACACAAGCGACGTAGTAATGAAATAAATTGGTTTCAATTTTATTTTATACAACAGTTTTTAAAACAATACATTAAGTATACATACAGACACACTGCAACACGTCCTCTAAAACATACAGCAGTCTAGAAACCACACGCGCTACCTGGGATAAAAAGCACCACCGTATGGTCTAGACAGAAGGAGGAAGAAAAATAATGATAGACAATAGCAGAGTATTTACATCTGAACCAAAATGTAAATGAGAACACATTGAGGCCTCCCTTCTGTCCTTCCAGCTTCCTTCTCGAAGCTTCACTGTGCACAGAAGTTACCAACCTAGTTGCAAGTGATTCCAACGTGGGGGAAGGGGTGGGGGGAGAAAAACAGAGCGTAGGGACACGAGTAGGCGGTGAGGGAAGAGGACTTGCCAACTGGATTGAAGCGCTTCAAAGTTTGCAGGAATTACTGGATTGTTTCGAAGCACCGGCTGTTTAGGACAAGAGGATGACCAGAAATATAGCTGAATATAAATTTCTTTTTGTAGTTTTGGAGCGGCGTCTTGTGCCCAGTGACGAGACCGAGTGGGTTCCACCGGTGGTTCGGACCTCAGCGGGACAGAGCTACTGTGCAGAGGGCAGGCAAAATCCCCAACAGAGGCCCCTGTGGTGTTCCCCAGGGCCAACGCAATAATAATAATTCTTGCACTTGACACAGCGCTGTATCACACCGTCGAGACGTCTCAAAGCGCTTCGCAGGATACACCGTAAAGTGAATCGACTGTATACTTCGTGGGCGAAATGCAATAAGCACCAGCAGGGATGGCGGGGAGGAGACTGACTGACTTGACTGCTCACCCGGCCGGAGGTGGAACAGGGAGACCCAGTTACGACAGACAGAAAATGTCAGATCCAGAACTAGGGCGCATAGTCTTAAAATTAAGAGCCAAGCCATTTAGGTGTGAAATCAGGAGGCAGTGTTTCACAACACACAAAGAAACTCTTGCACTCCCCCAAAAGGCTGTGGATCCATTCAAATTTTCAATACTGAGGTGGATAGATGTTTGTTAGGTTAGAGCATCAAGGGATACGGGGCAAAGGTAGGTAATTGGAGTTGTGGTACAGATCAGCCATGATCTAATAGAATGACAGAACAGGCTCAAGGGGCTGAATGGCCTCCTCCTGTTCCCATGTCCCGAGAGCCTCACAAAAAGACCTTGTTTAAAAAATAACTGGGAATGTTTTCTTCACATCAGTAAAAAGGTCCTTTTCTCCTTCTCTTCCCCCTTTCCTCCGCTGACACACACCGTGCAACCCATGACCAAAGCGTTGTAAAGGGGAGCACAGCACCTCAGTGAGGTTTGAAGCTCTGCCACGCCCGTGTGTGTGTGTGCGCGCGCGCTAACGTCAAAACGCCAAGTAAACGTCAAAACTAAATTAAAAATATCACAGATTTCAAAAGGCCGACGAAAGGCATACTGTCTTGATGCAACATGAGTAGACGTTCTCAGCGCCTGAGAAAACTTTGGTATATTTAAAACCATCCGCCCGTAGATGAAACGAAAAGATGATACAAAAAAAAAGGTAAGAAGATGACTAGAACTGAACGGGTTTCGATGAACGGCAAAAGTATTATGAGTTTGGACTATTGCACTTTTCATTTTTGGTCAGCTGGGCGTCTGACACAGGCGGAAACCCATCACCGCACTGGAGTCTCCAAACCAAGCTGAAATTCCCATGCATCCCATATGGAAATGTCAAGAGAAATTGTTGGAACAGAATGTACACTCTCTCTCTCCCTGGAGGGACGCATCCTGGTTCCCTACCTAATTCCAGAAAGTATTAGGTGCAGGTTGGCAAGAGCCAAGGCCTGGGGCAGGAAAACCCACTGAAAGCGAGGAGGATGGAATTTGGTCCTGAATGGACCGGGGCAGGGGGGCGAAATACAGTCTTAATCCCTGAACTTGAATGTGATAAGAGCTTCATAGTAAGTAATGTCCCACAAATCCTGCAGTACAAAGTGTGCAACCACACTCACAGCTTGTCATACTTTTTAGGAACTACGGAGGACAGTAAGTGCAACATTAAGGAAGGACGACAGGGGAACTTAAAACCATCGAAAACAGATTTCTCACGAACAAACAAACGTGCTCGAACCCAGTCACTAGAAAAATATAAAGATGTAGGTTTATGTTAAGACTGCGCTTCTCTCATTTTCCCAATGATGGGTGAAAACTTCTGCTTCCACTTGTTCTGAAGTGACTCTGCTGAGAATTTCTGCTGAGAATTAAATAAATTTGGTTTGGGATTATTTTAATCTCCCTGTCCAGCGTTACACAAGGCAGCATCAAAGTCCCCTGATCGTGAGTTAACACTGAGGAACGCTGACAAAATATTACCACAACATTTTTACTGGTGGTCCATCAGCAGTGAGAAGTAAAGAGCATTGTAGCCCTGAGAGAAGAGTCACTGGATGATGTACGCTGCAACCAGAAACACTGCATCACAAACTGACTTGAGCAAGATTTATATACCCTCAGAGAGATATTGACAAAGAAAAAATAATTACCAGTTAGGGGGACAAAAAATACGCACTGCTTATATCTTTGCTCAGCAGAGTCACACACGTGATACGATGTGCTGATTGCTCAGCCTTCAGCCAGTTATCGCTTAACAGTGGCGGAGCCTGACAAAGATGGTAGGGGAGAGGAAGGAGAGAACCAAATTCAAAATGGCAGAACAGGCACGAGGGGTTTTAATAGTAATAATGATCCTTGCATTTGATACAGCACCTTATCACGTCTTTGAGACGTCTCAAGTGCTTGACAGAATACACTCTGAAGTGAATTGACTGTGTGCTTTGTGGGCGAAACGTGGCAGCCAATTGCGCACGGCAATGTCTTACATAGAGTCGTGAATTAAGTGACCAATTTTTAAGTTTTTTGAAGGGATTATTGGGAGAATGGGGCAGAATTCTGCGTGCTTACAGAGTGCAACTCACTGGCCTCCTGCCCTACAATCTAGTTGCTAAAGGCTGGACAGTGGTAGAGGTGACAGGGCAGCAGAAACAACTCACTGAAGGCTTGGATGATAATAATAATAAAGTAAATACAAGTAAATCAAAGACAGGCCGAGTTTGACTGCAGATAGCCGCTTTGAAACAAAGCTGATGCAAAGAAATCAAAACGTATATATACACATACACTCACGCGCGCTCTCCTCTTGGAGGCAAGTCTGATTGACTTTGAGTCAGGCTGGTTGGCTTTAAGCCGGCAGCATTAGACTGAACTTTTGCCAGTGTGGCCGCTGAATTAACAGTACATCAGAAACATTCGGGCTCACGTTCGAACCCTGGTCCCACTTCTATAAAGACCTGTGAGAAAGGTATTGCGCTTGAAGTGAGGAGGATAGTAGCAGATTACAGGAGGACATGGACGGGCAGGGCAGGCTGGTGAGATGGGCAGACACGTGGAGATGGAATTGCAACCAGAGAGGTTTAAGGAGATGCATTTTGGGAGGAGGAGTGAGGAGAGGCAATAGAAGATATATGGTACAATATTAAAGGAGGTACAGGAACAGAGGGTTCACATACACAAATCTTTGAAGGTGGCAAGACAGGTTGACAAAGCTGTTTAAAAACAAAAAGCATATAGGAGTCTTGGCTTTATAAATAGAGGCATGGAGTATAAAAGCAAGAAAATGATGTTGAACCTTTACGAATTGCTGGCTAGGCCTCCGCTGGGGGATTGTATCCCAGTTCTGGGCACCATACTTTAGGAAGGATGTCAGGGCCTTGGAAAGGGTGTAAAAGAGATTTACCAGAAGTTACTGGTGCCGTTTATATTGCTTATAAATAGGACTGTCTCCAAGCATCTGTAAATGTTGCACTCCCAGCACTATACTCCCCTCACTATACCTGCTTTGCAGTTTTACATTATATAGCAGTTTTATGTCAGGACAATTCTCCAAGGCGCTCAAAGGTCCTGGCTTGGTACCAAGCTTGAGGTGGGAGCCGAGGCAGGGAGGGGAGTGGGGGAATGACCCAAGGCGCGGTCAAAGGTCTTGAAAATTGACATTTGAGCTTCAAGCTGTGGATAAAAAGAACTTTTTAAGTGCAGGTATCATTTAAGGAGTGCAAAGATAAAATGTGCTCGCAATACCAAGGGAAGTTTTTTTTAAAAAAATACCTAAAAGGCAGCCTTCAGCCTTGTACATGGAGAATGTGGGCTGGGCATTCAGCTTCCTTCCTCTTAAAAGTACCAATAATAATAATCCCTGCATTTGATATAGCGCCTTATCACATCATTGAGACGTCTCAAAGGGCTTCACAGGATATACTGGACAGTGGAGTATCTCACCACATTAAATGGTAGTCAATGCTACTTGTTCTAGAGTCCGGGAAATTTATAAAAAAACTAAAAGGAGGTTTGTTTTCAGCAGAATAGTACCAGCTGGGCCTTTTCACCAAACATCTGGCATTGAGATAACGGGAAGGCACAGACTCCGAGTTGCTGGTGTGGTAAGAAGAGATTAAAAATGGGTCGGGGGAGGGGGGGGGGAAGAAGTGTGAGAGAGATAGAGAACAGACAACTTAGCATCCCTTCATTTCCCTACAAAGTAGAAATCACATTGGTTTGTTGTGAAGTACCAGTGACATGTTAGAAGTACCAACGTACAAGGAGTTATCTGTTTCTATTATCAAGTGGGTCAGGCACCCCATTGGGATATCAAGACCGACTGAAATCAGGGAGTAGTTACATTTAATAATAATAATGTTAATCCTCGCATTTGATATAGTACCTTATCACGTCTTTGAGACGTCTCAAAGCACTTTACAGAATATACAATACACTGTAAAGTGAATTGACTGTATATTTTGTGGGCGAAGTATTTATACTGCATTTAGCTCTGGATTTCATCCACTAAACTGCTGCTATTTACTATGAAGGATGGAGTGTCTCGAGAGAAGAGGGCGAAGCGTTACAATCAGGAGACCCTCACCCTTAACTGGTGAACTGAACACTCGGCCATGGGCTACCAAAGCCCTTTGATGATAAACGGGAATAAAGTAAGGCCTGGAGAATAACATTAGTGAATGCTTAACTCGGCACGTGCTATCCTAGAAGCCCGAGGTTTCACAGAGCGCACGGGGTTTAGCTGTTGGAAAACCTGTTGACACAAAGATCGTATCTTGGAAAAACCCCTTAAAAAAGAGGTTCCGTTGTAAATTTTACACTTCAATTCCGCAAATAGACAAAAGCGCTTTTAAAAAAAAGTCCTTCCTTGAGCACCAACTGACTTACAGAAAAAAGCCAGCGCAAAAGCACCCGTTCAATAAAATTCATGTCAAAATTTGCACATTGTTGATCTAAATAGTTGATTTTTTGTTAAGTGGGCGAAACCCGGCAGCCAATTGCACACAGCAGTGTCCCACAAACATCTGTGGATGGAGCGACCACATCATTTTTATTTCAAAACATCTTTTGAAAGGATTATTACTAAACGGTATAAAATTTTAAATTAATCCATAATAAGAATTAGATTAAAGTTTAAGCATTTGGGACCTGAAGAACTGACTGAACTTCCAAAGTCAAACTCTCTTGGGCGGCACTCAGAAATTGGGTAAAACCCAACACTGACAAACGAGAGTAAAACTTTCATGTGAAAACAGTCAACACAAAATCCAATGAGAAAACCAGTCAAGGAAAGATTTATCCACATGATATAAAGCAGTGCCTGTGTGCTGGGCAGGAGGCCGTTAAAACCGACCTCCTCCCCAGCACTTAATGCAAATGTTTAAGTGCTTCCAAATTTAATGGAGTTATGCATGTGCAATATAATGCGAAAATATTGGTGGTGGGGGGGGGGGGGAGAAAAAGGAGGAAAACAAGTGAGTCAATGAACACGACAGAGCAAAGCAGGACCTGAGATGAGATGAGATGAGTCTTCGAGGAAGAAACCCGATCCTTTTCCTCTCCGAATCGTCCTTCTCTCGTTCCAATCTTCAACAGGCCAGAAACCAATGCGTCTTCGGGAAGTCAATGCAGAGCAATGAATAGGGTAGAGGAGAAGAAGAAAAGAGAAAGATATGTTGTGCTACTTGGTAAAAGTTCAACTTTGCAGCAGCAATGCATTCATCAGGTAAAATGCAGTTGATTCTGCAGCTATGCTGGTTTCCCTTATAGGCTGGTGCAGGTCTTGCTGTGAGGGAAGGGGGTAAGTTTCACCTTCTTGAAGCTGGTACTGAAATAGCCTTCATCACTGCAGCTACTCTTCACACTGATTTGCTCATCAAAGTCACTCACACTGCTGTTACTCCAGTCCACGTCTCCCGACATGCAGTCGGTGCCCTCCACATCCACATCAATTTCTTCTGCAGAAAAAACAAAAGTATTGTTTTGTGGCAGCAAGAAAAATAAAAATCTACATTTCATCAGCTGCTAAGAAGCTTCCCATTTCTGCTTTAATACTTTGGAACTCCATCCAAAGGTCTCTGCAAAGTAGGTATTGCTGTTGGCCTTTGGACCAGGAGCGTGTGGAACCTTGTCACATTCAAGAGACCAGAGTCCTTATCTGTCACCACAAGTGCTGACAACACCCAGTGATAAGAGCTAATTGCCACTGAAGGAAGATTCGCCCTTCAGAGGGTGTCAATTGTGGTTTGTCATTTTAATCCACAACCAGGTAAGTGGACAAATGTTTCCCACAAGAAAACACTGAAGCTCACTGGACACTATATTCTGTGACTTTTCCCCCTCCTCCCACTTGATTCAGTTCGCAGAAACATTAAAACGACTCTCCTTCCAAAACAATCGCCCACGATAATTCTAATAATGTTGACTACCTGTTTGCTGGTATCCCAGCTTAAATCGTGTACGAATTCAATCACCCCAAATTATGCGAGTTACTTTTTGAGCACTTTCCTTAAATAATACCAAAACTGAGCAGCCATGGAGCACAATAAAGGTTGCTTAAATCACTGGCATCATTAAATCAACGGGGGGGTGTGTGTGGGGAGAGAGAGACAAGTTTCATGCCTTGTTCTATTTTTATTTAGATTTATATGGTACCTTTCACATCAGGACGATATGTGAAAGCACTTGAGTGCTGGATGGGCACACGTTCATTAATAACAACAATCCCTGCATTTAATATAGTGCCTTATCATGTCTTTGAGACGTCATTACATTGGCTGCTTGTCTTTAAGAATAAAAAAGACAGGCTGTAGCACAATGCTTCAAAGTGATATGTGTGACACCCTTCCATCAGTCACACAGTTTATTGCTACAGTCCCACTGGCTGCACCAAGCCCACCGCGAGGACGTGGTGGGTTACTATGCTTGTAATGCTTACCTTGGTCAGAATCCGATCGATCTGATGAAATGGTGGAACTTGTGCTGTCCATTCGGATCCTCCCTTCGCCCAGGAGCTCCAGCTGCCGCTTCAAGTGCCGCTGTTCCCGCTGCAGCTGATCGATCTGGTGAACTGCCCTTCGGTCGCTCTCTTCAAGTTTCTGAGATAAGAAGGGGATCCTGTAGGTTAGTGGTTAGAGCCCTCGGCTCGCACTCGAGAGGACGTGGGTTCGATTCCCTGGCAGGGCAAGTGTCCTACGCCATGTGCCTATGTTCACCTAGCAGTAAGTAGGAACCCAGTTGTTGGTCGCTTTGTGGATCGCTTTTCCGGGGTAGGGAGGGGGAGGGGTAATAATTCCTTCAAAAAAATAATAAAAATATATAAAAATAATGTGGTCATTCAATCCACGACTGTTTCTGGTACAAAGCTGTGAGCAATTGACAGCTGGGATTCAGCCACAAAAATATACAGCCAATTCACAGTATATCCTGTGAAGTGCTTTGAGGTGCCTCGAAGACGCGATAAGGCACTACACCAAACGCAAGGTTTGTTATTGTTATTTGACTTATAACCAAGCACCAAGTCGTCAGCAGTAGAGGTGGGATCAATTGTTTTTGTGTGGCAGAAACTGACTTCCTGAACGCTTACCTTGATGTGTAATTTGGCTCTCATTAGTAAACTGAGGGTTGTGTGTTTCGCGGTCTCGGGCCCCAGTGGCACCAATTCTTTCAAACGCTCCAAGCAGAGTCGAAGATGAGCGCGCCTGTTTCAGAGAAAAATTATTGCTCGTCACTTTTAATAGTTAACATCCTGCCTGAGCCATTGCCACTGCACTGTCCTGAATGAGTAAAATAATCACCAAATTATTGGGATACTGCTAAATATACTTATTCTGCAATTCCTCCAAACCCTACAAGCAATTTCCTCTCCACACACAAACGCTTGATCAATCGATACGATTAGAATAATAATAATCCTTGCATTTGACATCGCGCCTCGTCACATCTTCGAGGCGTCTCAAAGGGAACTTGCCCAACGTTTCGCCCTGCCCGTAAATCGAACCCGGGTCCTCTCGTTTGCGAGGCAAGTGCTTTAACCACTGAGCTACAGGACTCTACAAAAGGTATTGCAAAAGGTAGATTGCAGAATACCACAATCTTGAGTCAACGGTTTCCGGTACTAAAGTAATCTTCCCGGACCTAAAGGCTTATTATTATTATTATTATTATTAACTGCTCCCAAGTCCTTGCAAAAGGAAACCAAATATTTCAGTCATCCGTTCACATACTGTGCTTAAAGATTTCTTAAAATTTTTATAACGCGAGTTTGTGCTTCTACACAGATGCAGATTCTGAGGGAAACATATTACTGAGATGAATTTGATTAAACAAAACAAAGCAATTAGCCAAGAATACTGTCCCCAATAATGGTAAATGTTCAGTGGGTAAGTTTAGGACCAAGTGAGCCAGGCTGTGAACATATATGGCCTCGCTACTCCCAAATGGGTTGTTACTGGACACCTTGCATTGGATTGGGACATTGTGCACAAGTTTACAATTCTGGGCACACAGCCCAGCTTAATGTACTACCAGCCCTTTCACCCTGGGAAGCACATTTCTCAATCTTATTTACTCTGGGCTGAAGAATGGCTTGCGTTTCATGGAATGCCGACTCACAAAGTCAATCTGATACACGGCAAAGTGAGCAGAGCAGAGGTTCAGCTGCCCTGATTTAAATGCAGTTCATCTGCCAAAAGATTTGCAACACACCTCATTAGTGAAGCCCAGTGAGGAGCTCAGACCGGTTAGAAATGCGGAGGTCAATGATGCATAATGCTGTTTTGGCAGCCATTTGTAATCTTTCTGAAGTAACAAAGGATACCTCAAAAACACTTCACATTCAGAATGTTTTTTAAAAACATAAAATGCCTGGGTTACTGATGATTCAAATCAGAGAAGGCAGATAACGTTTCAAATATAGCCTTTAAGATAGTCACTCTGCCTTACAGTCTATCCATCAAATTTGTAAGGACTGCAAACTGTGGAAATATATTCCATATTAATACAGCTGCTGCTGAACACTGCAATACCATTCTGCCACTTGACAATCTTTCCTCCAACTTCAATATCTCGGAGATCTGTTTCTGAAGCCGAATAATGAAGTCAACAGGAGGAACGTACTCTGTGTGAAGCTTTTTGTACTCCCAAGGAATGTGCCTTTCAATTTGGAAGGGTGTCTCAAAAGTGCTTCACAGGATATGCTGTAAAATCCTCCCGACATGAAAGGCACTATACAAATGTAATCTTGTTGTTGTTGTAGTAAAGTGTAGTGACTGTACATTTTTTGTATGCCTACAAAAAAAATGTATATAAAACAAATTCAGGGCAAAATGGAACCCATAAGACAGTTAGGGCAACAGTGGTGAAAGGAAATGCCATGTGGAGGTGGAGTAAACAACTATGCTATGAATTAAATTTGTCAAAAGATATTTAAACCCAGTTTAGCAACATAGTTTTCATGGAAGGAATAAAATGCTATCCAGCGGGTTTGTGGATTTACACTTGAATTGAATGTCAGAGTGACTATCTTCTGAGCTATGACAAACTCATCCACAAAAGAGCCCAAAGGGAAACTTCGATTTGCTTAACTGTAGATTAGCCGAATGTCGCATTTCCTGTAGCTTGTCTTTGAATTTCAAAACTTTTTTGTACAACCAAATATTGCATCAGCAATAAAAACTCTAATACTTTTTAAGTTTGGTCACAATGCACATTTCTCTCTTCCCACTGAGCACACCCAAAATGTTAACTTTTAAACTAATTCACACCTTTTGTTTCAAATAGCACCAACAAGCCTAAGTTTCTAATGAGGCAGAAGTATTGAATAAAAAAAAACATTCTTTCAAAAACGCATTCCTTTCGCAATCATTTCCCTCCATCTTCCTCATTTGTCTCTCGAAGCCCAGTTCCATTTCCTGAACCCAAGGATGTTCAAGTAATCTGACAGAAGCTGTTTGTTTCCCTTTGCAGAAGATTGGCTGTTGGCTTATCTTAGCCAGAGAAGAAGCTGGGACCTCAATTGGATGAGTAAAGTAGGTCATGGGAGAGGGGGTGTGAAAGAGAATATGTTGGGCAGGTTTTCATTGGAGACAACAGGATTTAGACTCCGCTTCATTCTCACCCGCCAACACAATGTCAAGGCCCACAATTGAATAATGGCCATTTGGTGAAATACGATGTGGACAGTGAACTGGACAAGATGGAAAATACAGTCAAAAGCATAGAGCGGTGGAAAAAAAATCAAATAGAAAGATATCCTTCCAGATGGTTTCCTTTCAAAAAAAATCTTGAACTGGTATTTAAAAAGTGCTCTCGATACCCAAAAACTCAGTCCCAGTCCTACCTTATGACACATGGTTGGCTCATTTATCAACATTTTCTTCAGTGATACCTTTGCTCAGGGCCATACTTGGCTAGCAGCACTCACTACTACCCTAAGGATTCAGGGTTTGCACTCTCATTGCTGATTTTGGCAGCAGATTTATTGGCCACAACAGCCAAGAGTTCAGCATTTCCTATCTGCTGACTAAAAAGTTACTTTGGTGCTACAACCAAGGCTTAAATTCCAACTCCACATGTAATAATAAGGGCCTGGCAAAGGGGAGTGAACAGTGAAAGAAGAAATTTAATTGTAATCTGCATTAATTACTTGCACACTGTTGACATAGTGAAGTTGAACAATATAAAGAGACTCAATTCTGGATCTATAAATTTCAAACCTCTCCACATGTTGAGCTATAGATGTCAAGTCAAGGGTCAATGCCAGAATGAAGTGGGCTTTTACCCCATCTCTGGTGGCAGGATAAAGTTATTAATTACCCTCTAGCTAAAGAAATATCTCCTGGTGTCAATTCTGAAATTGCCCATTGCAACTCTTAACCTATTCCTGGCTCCCTTACTCTCCAGCCCTCTCAATTCCAACCCAGCTCGGGTGCAAACCGAGTTTAGGACGTCCTTCCAATGTGAAATGCACTGTACAAATGTAATTTTGTAGTTCTTGGGGGCATCTTCTTTCAAGACTGATATATGTTTGCACACACATATATCTATATAGTGTATATATATATATACACATTATATATATATATACACACACAACTAGAAGTTGACCAACAGCACATTAGTAAAATTATAGGTTTAAATGATGGTCAGATTAATTTGATGAAATCATCATATGCAGATATGTAGAATAGATTAGCTGTGCATGTTCTGCATTCAGTGTATCCCGTATCGAGTTCCCTGCTCAATAAGTCAGGAAAACAACAACATGTTCAATTGGTGATATATGCACACTTGAATTAAAACATCCAACTGTAGTTTGGGACAGATTCCGGAGAGGGTTGAAACAGGGAGATTTGGGTACATATGAAATGGAACCTGAAATGGTATCAATCCGCAAAAATATATGGGTCAAAGCACACGACCCAGCAATCTGTTTATGTCCGATTTTAAAGCCCGAAATGGTTTCTTGGTTGCATGTAAAGCCCACTTCCCGGTGCTGTAAGTTAGTCTAGTCTAATGATAGTCGGGTTTCACAACAACCATCTCTACTGTTATCTTTGCAAAGTCACTCTCAAGCATAAAATACAGTGTCTGCTCGAATCACAAACTAACAAACACAGGTGCCAATAAGTCTGCAGCCAGTAGTCAGCAGCACATTCCAACACTTTGATCTGTTCCCTTCATTAGGTCCTCACATGGGACACAATTATTATGGACTGGAGAAAAGATATTGGGAAACATTGCAGTTACCACTTTAACCGATGCACTGACACAAATAACTAGGATAAAACCAGATGCCTTTGGAGAACCCAAATTCTTTATTGAGAAACTACATTTTAACCTTTATTTATTGGGTCCAAATTCCTGACAGGCTAACGCCTTGGGACGTCCTCCCGACGTGAAAGCGCTATACAAATGTAATTTTGTATTGTATTTATTTACAGTTTGATGGAGGGAGTTTCCAGAATAAATGGAAGACCCTACCTAGCATGTAGTGAAGCAAGTTTAACAGGTGACGTTTTCCAAGAACTCCAATGTTGATCTCTCAACACTGAATGCTACCAAATTGAGGTGAAGTTCATAAAGAATTCAGAACTAAAATGCCACTCGCTGATGATAATTTGGAATTTGTTGCATTAATAAAATATAACAAAGGGGCATCATACAAAACAAAAACGATTCCCAAAGGAAAATGTGAACTGTGTGCGTCAATCCACTGTAAATGAGCCTACCTGTTTTTCTCCATTTCATTGTGCATCGACCTGTGAAGGGGGAAAAAGAAACAATTTCAATTATTTCATGGTATAAATCTTCAAACTGGAAATGACAATTAATACAGGACCATGAATCATCTAACACTCTAGTGTGTGTTCCGAATAACACAATCTACAGATCTGAGGTTGGTTGTTTTATGGACCTCACCATCAGCCAGATTGACTAATAATCAGTTAATCATTGGCCATAAATGCATGAGTTTGCCATCGATTGTCAAGCTTATTTGGACTTCCATTAACCTATTCTATCAGTGGCAGAAAGTGTTCACTTCTCTTGTGAAGGATGAAGGAGTAGCAGTTCCAACATAACAATTGACAAAGCTAATAATTCACTCTAATTCATCAGATCCATCTCAGTGACATCTACAAGTGCTCAGTAAATTGTGTTGCTACTGTGTCAAAGGTCTATAATTTGAAGAGTTGAACACAATAGCTGGGTGGTGCAGTCAGAACTCCAAGTGCTTGTTGTGGTCAATGCAACCAAGACACAATCTCACAAAGTGGGGGAGGGGGGTGGGGAAATCTTGCTTTCCCCCTCACTCACAGAATCTCATGCAGCCTAAGGCAACAAGCGACTACATGACGGAGGAGTGGAGAAAAGAAACAAAACCATCAATTGAAGAACTGCCATTCAGTAGGCTATTGGTCTGACATTTCTTCAATCCACAACAGACACTATTCTAGCTAACACCTCAGAAAAATATTGTGAAGATGTGTCTGAGCTTCAACCCTTCGCAAACAGCCCCACTCACAAGGATTAAAACAGCGATCAGTTCACTGCCAAATCCTGAACACAAGATTCACGTGCTTCATTCACCTGACCTTCTCAAGCAGGCACACATCATTCACAAAACCAACACTTAAAGGGGTGGGGAAAAAACGTGAGAAAAAACAGCTTCTACACTTCACTACTTTACTTTCATATACCCATTCATTACAGCACTTAATTCCAACCCAACCAGGTTTTACTCTCTCTTTAGAGAATGTTTGACTCTGTAAACTTCCAGGGCAACTATATTTCACTTTAACTGCACTAACACATCAGGACTGAGGGATTCTTAATAAAACACACTTTCCAATCCAAATTTCTCAATGACCAAGAAAAGGGAGCACTTTGAGACATCCTCCTGACGTGATCAATATCAAATTTAATAATTTCTATACAAAATGTTAAGATGAGAATTATTTTTATAATCGGAATGGGATATAATCCTGAAATCTTGGGGAGCTTTTAAATAATCAAAAGAAATGTGTGCCTCAGGAGGTGACAATTCCTATCTGGTGCATCAACAAAGTCCTGGATTGGACCATTCATTCCTATGCAAAGAATTTCTCAGCATAAATAGATTCACTCATTACAATTTGTGCACAAAGGTGTGAGTGCAGCTCCTTAGAACCAAGCAGGCCTGCCCCACATTGCACTCCCATTTCAAAGTCCGTGCACAAATACTGCAATAAACTGCTGAAAAATTAGAGCATTAGGGAATACAACAATAGCATGAAGCAGCTCTACAACTTTTCTTGTGTCTTCAGTCTCCCCTTTAAAAACAATCCTGAAGTACTCTTTCCTCTCACCTCCACTGGCAAATATCTGCAATTCCCCCTCCTTTCCTTCCTGCGCATTGACCTCCATCATTGTTGTAAAGCTTTAAACGTGAGGCGCTGATAAGTGCAAGTTTTTGTTATAAAACTTTTCTTACTCCCACAACTCCTCATTGTCATAATGCTGCCAATATTTACATTTCCAGTACATAGAAACAGGAAAATGTTAAATCCCTGTCTCATACAAAAAGCCTTGTGCAACCACCTTTTGTCTGAAATAGCTTCAACTCAACAACTGCTTATTCAAAGAGGACAGACAAATTCAAATTTCCACCTTATTTTGTAGTTGAGATCAGGGACAGCAAGGTGAATGAAACAATGCAAGCATAACAGAAACACTTCAATCGTTTTGTTTCTTTAATTTCTCAGCTGCTGAGTACCACAACAGTGCAACTTCAGTTTAACCACAAAGAGACAAATGCAATCTGCTGATTTCTCTGGTACATTCAGTTCTAGTCTACATAGATCCGATGTTCGATTAGCGATGCCAAACCTTTATTAGTGGCGTCCAAAGCAGAACATGACTCAAAGCCAATTCTAGCAGCATACAAAGGCATCATGACCTGATAGCAGTAATGGTGTTTCCCCACATGACAGAATGTCAGCAGACAGCCAGAGAGAGAGAGAGAGAGGGTGGGGGGGTTGGAAAATGCTACCTCACACTGAAGCAAAGCTTCAACTCATGAAGTGCATTAATCCTCATCTACTTTTAGGTACCTCATTGAAAAATTCAAGACATTCATTTTTGAATGAAACATTAAGATTGTGATCTAACAGCCAGTATGATGACCAATAACTTGAGTGCAGCCAGAATAAGTTAAGCAACAAAGTCTTCCTGACATTGGCTCATAAAACCATGGTTCAAGACTATGGTTTAACATGCAAGCTCTAAAAAGTTTAGCATGACTGTGTTTGACTATTTCAAAATAAATAAAGCATGGAAACAAGATTGGCATTCATTCTAATGGTGACCATTCTGAAGTTTGTTTGTAAATAGATCAGATCCCAATTATCACTTGGGGTTGCGGGAGTTTAAAGTTACAAAACTGTATCTGCAATCTGGTTTGGAGTCGAGAGATGCTGACACAAATAAGACTCTTTGGAGGTTCTGGAAATATATGATATCTCATCCTCTTTCCCAACCAATTTCAACTCCTCCCCATTTGAAAGCAGCAGCAGCAACAACAATTTGCATTTATATAGTGCCCCAGAACACTTGAAAGCAAGTGCAATTGAAAGTAAAAGCTGGTCTGTGACTGCTGCCAACGTCTCAGCCCCCATCTCTACAGCATAGGATTCATTACGCTTACTGCACCTCGGATGTACCGGGTTTAGAGTTGCAAAAGGTCATTTCAGGACAGATACCAGGAAGCACTTCTTTACCCATAGGGTAACTAACAACTGGAAAAGTTTGTGTGTGTGGGGGGAAAGAAATTAAGTCGGGAAAGGTGGCTGAAAACATGGTTGAAAACAAAATAATAGTTCGAGCTATATGTGATGTTCTTTAACTTGATTAATCCTCTCACATTAATATGAGCTAAACTCACATATTTGCTTGGATTTTCAAAAAAATTGCACCTTTCCCTCTCTAAAATTGAGAGATTTGGGGGTATTTGTTTCATGACTGAATATCAGCTGGCCCTCTGAATATGAAAAAAGAAATTGCATAAAGCCAACTCAACACACATTTACCATGAATCTTGAAACTAAATCTTTCTTTTAAATCCACATCAGATAAGAAGAACCTGGTTTCAAACTCTGCCAATTTCTCATTGTGAAATTTAAGCTTAGCAGGTAAATCTTGAGTACTTGACAGAAACTATCGTATTTTGTCAATTAAAAATAAATAGAAGGAAAGAGCTCCCCTCAAAGGTTGATAACAACAATGGCAACTGTTCGTACTTCATATCATTTTCTATGGAGGACAAATATCTCACACCACTATGATAAGGAACACTGTTCAGTGAGTTGTGGAATAAAGCTACACAGAGCTAAAAGTCCAAGGTTCAATCCTGAGATTGGGCTGAGTTAATTGAAGGGATTTGGGGAAAGTTTTGCACACAGTGAACCTTAGCTCGCTTCAAGCACTTGGAAGACATCCTCCCAACTGATATACACTGTAAATGTGAATTGTATTGTATTGGCTGTAGCCTCAGCCCCCATGGAGTGTCAAAGGAGTGAGGAATGTGCAATTCATCTGATGTGATATTGGGAGCTGGGTACCAAAGGTGGGGGGGGGGGGGGGGGGGGGGGGGGGACGACACAGACTCCACAAGAAAGGCAACAATACAAACTGGGGTAATAATGGCCACCGGGTACTTGTTAAAAAAAATAACCTTGGAACTTGGAAAACCGCAACAAACACGGTGGCACTTGCTGAGGAGGGTAACAGCTGGTGCGGATCAAAAAGGGGAACAGGAAACGGGGAGTACAGGGGTTACGGCTGGCACTGAGGGCAATTTGTAGAGGGGTGGAGGGTAAAGAGAGAGAGAGAGAGAGGGGCAGAATGAGGAGATAAAGTTGACAGAGAGAGGGGGAATGAGAGAGAGAGAGAGAGATGGGGAGGAAGGAAGGAAGAGATGGAGAAGACGACAAACACCTGAGTGAACCTTACAGGTTGTACCGGCACAGAGGGCGGTGTGTGTGTGTGCAGGTGGGGTATGACACACAGGTGTGACTGGGCTTTCTTTACCTGTTGCTGGGACTTTTCTTGCCTTTACTCTTGCTCTTGCTCTTGGGCAACTCCTGTCTCTTGTAGGGCAGCAGAGAAGCGTAGCCATGCTCTGCCTCTGTACCAGAGGGGGGGGAGAGAGAGAGAGATGAAGGAGGGAAAGTGAGAGAACGAAGGGAAAGAGAGAGAGAGAGAGAGAGAGAGAGAGAGAGAGAGTGAGGGAAGGAGGAAAAAGGGAGAGAGGAGTGAGTGAGGGAAGGAAGGAAGGAGCGAGCGAGGAATGAGTGAGGGAAGGGAGAAGAAGGGAGAGGAGTGAGGGAAGGGAGAGAAGTGAGTGAAGGAAGAAGGGAGGAGTGAGTGAGTGAGGGAAGGAGGGAGAGAGGAGGAGTGAATGAGGGAAAAGGGAGGAGAGGAGTGGGTGAGGGAAGAGAGGAGTGAGTGAGGGAAGGAGGGAAGAGAGGAGTGAGTGAGGGAAGGAGGGAGAGAGGAGTGAGTGAGGGAAGGAGGGAAGAGAGGAGTGAGTGAGGGAAGGAGGGAGAGAGGAGTGAGTGAGGGAAGGAGGGAGAGAGGAGTGAGTGAGGGGAGGAGGGAAGAGAGGAGTGAGTGAGGGAAGGAGGGAAGAGAGGAGTGAGTGAGGGAAGGGAGGGAGAGAGGAGTGAGTGAGTGAGGGAAGGAGGGAGAGAGGAGTGAGTGAGGAAAAGGGGAGTGAGGAGGAGTGAGTGAGGGAAGGAAGAAGGGAGAGAGGAGTGAGTGAGTGAAGGAGGGAGAGAGGAGTGAGTGAGGGAAGGGAGGGAGAGAGGAGTGAGTGAGGGGAGGGAGAGAGGAGTGAGTGAGTGAAGGAGGGAGAGAGGAGTGAGTGAGTGAGGGAAGGAGGGAGAGAGGAGTGAGTGAGGGAAGGGAGAGAGGAGTGAGTGAAGGAGGGAGAGAGGAGTGAGTGAGGGAAGGAGGGAGAGAGGAGTGAGTGAGTGAGGGAAGGAGGGAGAGAGGAGTGAGGGGAGGGAAGGAGGGGGAAAAAAAAGGGGGGGGAATGGAAGAGAGACGGACGGACGGACGGAGGCAGACCGGACCGGACCGGACACCGGCGCCGCGCGCCGCCACCAACGGTCAGTAACGGTCGGCTCTCGCGCTCAAGCGGCGGCGGGGGGGGGGGGGGGGAGAGAGGGGCTGCGCGCGCAGGCGGCGGCGGCGGTCGCGCGGGGCGAGAGAGAGAGAGATGGAGAGCCGCTGTTTACTGACCTCGGTCGCGCCGCTCCAGGTAATGCGCCGCCTCGATCAGCCGCTCGATGTTCGTCATGCTCACCGCGTCCATCATCATCATCATCGCCGCCGCCGCCGCCGCTGCTGCTGCCGCCGCCGCCGCTGAAGCTGAGGCGAAGTGACCCGTTTTTTTTTTGTGTGTGCGCGTGTTGCGTGGTATTATTTTTTTGTTTATGTATATATATATTTTTTTTTTGCGCGCGACGAAAACTTTTACGCTTTGACGATTGATTTTTTTTTGGGTGTAATGTAATGTAATCTCCCCGTGCGCGCGTGTGTGTGTGTGTGTGTGTATATATATATATTTTTTTAAAAATCGTCCGGTCAAGTTTGCGCTGTGTCTTTCCCTCAACGGGAGCCGAACCAACCGTCTCGTCTCACCGCCGGGTTTTGTTTATATGAAGGGAAAAAAATGCCCGCCCGCCCAAGGATGTCCCGCTCCCGCCCGCTCCGATTGGCGCAGCGGCCCGCCAGTCACCTCGCCTCCCGCCGCTCTCATTGGCTCGCCGACCCTGGCCCGCCCCGCCCCCGCCGCTCTCATTGGCTCGCCGGGCTCGCCGATCATCGCCCGCCCCCGCCCCCGCCGCCCTCATTGGCTCGCCGGGCTCGTCGATCATCGCCCGCCGCCTCCGCCGCTCTCATTGGCCCCGCGCGCCGCCAGTCACCACCCCTCCCCCGCCTTCCCGCCCCCACAGCCAGCCCATTGGCCGGCCCCGCGCTGTCCGTCACCAGGCCCGTCTCCGCCCATCGCCCTCATGACGTCACCTACCCCGCCTCCATAGCCCACGTGTCCGCCCCAAGCACTGGCCCAAAGCATGGAATAACAATAATAATAATTCTTGCATTTGATATACATATATATATATATCGCGCCTTATCACGGTCGTCGATCACTGAGACGCCTCAAAGCGCTTCACTGAATAGCCTGTAAAGTGTAGTGACTGTGTGTTTCGTGGGCAGGTCGAATGCGGCAGCCAATTGCGCACAGCAACGTCCAGCAAACAATCGTGCATTGAGTGACCGAATTATTATATATTTTTTTTGGAAGGGATTATTAACCCCCGGAAAGCGATCAGCCACTCGACTAACAACTGGGTGCAACAACACAACTTACACTTACTTATATAGCGCCCGCCACACAGGGTAGGGTCTCAGACAACAACAACAACAACAACAAGATTCCATTTATAGAGCGCCTTTCACGTCAGGAGGACGTCCCAAGGCGCTGCACAGTTGGGTCATGACCCGAGCAGGGGGGAAATGGTCAGGGTGAGGGGAGGGAAGGGAGGGAGCGAGGAGGGGGAAATGGTCAGGGTGAGGGGAGGGAAGGGAGGGAGCGAGGAGGAGGAAGAGAGTCGAGAGGGGAGCTGAAGGCACGGTCAAAGAGAAAACCTCTTAACAGTGGCGGAGCCTGACTCCGAGCCGGAGGGAGGTGGCCGTAGGCACGGTTGAAGAGGAACGTTTTCTGGTGGGACTCCAAAGACGGGAGAGTCGGGGCAAGGCAGAGGGATTGAGGGAGAGTGTTCCAGAGTTTCAACTTACTGCTGGGTAAACAGAGGCGTAAGGCGTAAGGAAACTTGCATAAGGTTTTGCTCCACCCAGGATTCGAAGCCAGGTCATCTCGCTTATTGAAGCGCTTTGTGACAAACCTGATGACACAACGAGATGCTGTATAACAAAGCATTATTATGTTGTAATTGCCTTGTTTAGGTTTCCAAGCCATTCGGAGAAACGTCCCGCCTACCAAAAATAGATGTTAAATTCCTCATTCCCGTTTCACGTGACAATCGTAAAGAAACTTATGCTTGTGGTATGTGAGCATTTTTGGTGCTGTCATCGACAAGGCAAGGGTCTCCGTGCAAACAAACACGCAGGACTGGTGTAACAAGTTGTGGGTGTGCCCTTACATGTTCAAAATTTGCAAAAATTCGACTATGTTTTCCTAAGAAGCAGCGAAGGACAAAGCGCCCTCCAGAGGCATGTGTAGGAACTGCAATTCCACAAAGCCCGACAATGGAAAGATGATAATAATAATAATCCTCGCGTTTGAATATAGCGCCTGATCGCATCTTTGAGACGTCTCAAAGCGTTTCACAGAATATACTGTAAAGTGAATTTACTGTATATTTTGTGGCCTAAATATAATGATGATCAATCACCTCCCAGTGCTGTGACGGTCAACAAAGCTGACGATCTCATGGAGACCCGTAGTGTCGTGGTTAGCACATTCGCCTCACAAGCGAGAGGACCCGGGTTCAGTTACCAGGTGGGGCAAAACCTTAGACAGGTTTCCTTAGTCGACATACATGTCTCTGTTGACCCAGCACCTTGGGACGTCCTCCTGATGTGAAAGGCGCTATACAAATGTAATCTTATTTGATTGGCGTAACGTTTTCCAGGGGTAATATCTCTCCTCCCCAATAATAATAATGATTGGTTGCTGAATCCACAATTGTTTGTGGGACACTGCTGTGCACAATTGGCTGCCATGTTTTGCCCGCAAAATATACAGTCAATATAAATCGGTGAATATTGTACCAGAAGTAATCGAGAGTTTTCAACCAACGACCAAATCATTATTACAGATAAAATAAAAAAAGACTCCGCCAAAACATGCTCCCTTTGAAAATCCAGCCTCTTTGTTCAGTTTGTTTCCTTTGCACTCAGCTGCAGAGTTAATGTATGGTAATGTTTTTCAATTTTAAAAAAAAACATCCCGGATGAAAAGGAGTAGTGTTGTGGAAAGACCAGAGGGCAGATCCTAAAGTGGAGAAGAATACAGTTGGGACAAGGATAAATACCTCCACAAGACAGCTGTAGGCTGTGACAGGAATAGGACAGAGGGTTCCATTTGGCAGTGAATTACTGAAAGAGATCATCTTTTTNAACGAGGATTAAGCTCCCCTTAAGTGAACCGCATTTTTGTTGAAATGGGCACTCGTATTTTCAGGTTACTAAGCAGCTTGTTGGGAAGCATTCTTGACATTTAAGAATGCTTCCTTGCAACATGTTAGGTCAGCCAAGAACATTTAAAGGACCATTGCTGAATGGAGGGCAAATCAATTTCCAACTGATAGCCAAATTGGGCTTGGCAGCCACCTCCAGAGCAAATTGCATCCAGGTCACATCACTAAGACCAGATTTATAGTTGTCTTTTTGTGATGAATCGACAATAATAATCCTTTCATTTGATATTGTGCCGACAGTATCAAAAGGTCACAGTGCTTCACAAGGAGTCCTGTAGCTCAATGGTTAGAACACTCGCCTCACAAGCGAGAGACCTAGGTTCAATTCCTGGCAGGGAGAAACTTTGGGCAAGTTTCCTTACTCCACACGTCTGATAATAATCCCTCAAGAAAAAAAACAATAATAATTTGGTCACTCAATCCACAACTGTTTATGGGACACTGTTGTGCGTAATTGGCTGCTGCGTTTCACCCACAAAATGTACAGTCAATTCATTTTACAGAATATTCTGTGAAGCACTTTGAGACATCTAGAAGACGTGAAAAGCGCTATATCAAATGCAAGATTATTATTATTTGTTATATGTAACTGCTGTGAAATGCCCTGAACGTATACTTGAGGGCAAATGCAGCCACAAGCCAATTTGGCTTGACAACAGATTGCAAAATGAACAGAACATTAGTGTCATCACCCAACCTCCAGACAAAGATGCTCTTTCAGAGCCCAGAATACATTACAGAAACCAGTTCCTAAAATACACGTTACTAACAGCTTGATGCAAGCAAGAATTTTGGCCTCTGAGTCAGAGGTTGTGGGTTTAAACTCCACTTCGGTACTTGGAATCCTAGGGGTGCGTCCTTCAGATGAGACGTTAACCGACGTCCCATCTGCCTGTTCAGGTGGATGTTAAAGATCAAATGGCAGTATTCAAACGGGAAGGGCGTTTCTCCCAGAGTCTTGGCCATCAATCCCCAAAATAAAATTGGTCACTCACTTCCTGGCTGTTTGTGCGACACTGCTGTGCAGTTAGTTGCCCCATTACACCCACAAAAGTCACTCCACAGTATATTCTGTGAAGCGCATCGAGACATCTTATTGACATCTCGCCCTATGTCAATTGCAAGGATTATTACAGTAGTATATTTTTCTTCACTTTGGGAAAATGCGACTTTTAAAGTCCGCCTTAAGACTTACCTAATTTCAGCGCACTTTCAGGCACCTTCCTCTTTTCTCTCCGCTGCCACTCCCGGTGCCCAGCCAGCAGTGTAAAGCGTTTTGCGGCGTTCCTCCCAACAGCGAAAGGTTCGGCATGAATTGTATTTAATTCTATTCAGCAAGTGGAGTTTCTTCCAGTTGGGTGTCCCGGCCATCGTCAGTAAAAGTAAACATCAAACGACATTTATACGGCGCCTTAAACGTCGGGAGGACGTCCCAAGGCGAAGGACAGTCAGGGATTTGGGCCGAGCTGGGGGTTGGGATCAGAGAGGGGTGGAGGGCGGGGAAGGTAGAGGGTAGGAGGGTGGCCGAAGGCGCCGTTGGTCGAAGAGGAGAGTCTTGAGACGTGCCTTGAAGGAGACGAGCGGGCGAGGCGAAGGGTCTGTGGCACCGAGATCCAACGTTTGGGGGGGGGCAGAGAGGCTGAAGGCCCGACCGCCAATGGTAGGGTAGGCGGGGCCCGCCAAGCGTTGGGAGCGGACAAGTAGGAAGATTAAAAGCTGGTCATAAATTTAATGGCGGACACTGGGACTCATTTGCAACGCAGTGTGATGGGATGGGGGGGGGGGTTAAAGATTGTAGGGTGGGATTTGGCCATGGACCATCTTCACCCAGAGCCATCTTGTGATGCCGTGACGTCACAAAATGGCGAAGAGGGGCAAGCATGTCCGACGCCCCCCCCCTCCTCGCCACGTGATTGACAGCGCCGACAACCAATAGAGAAGCGCGGAGGCGAAAGGATGCCGCCCCTCGCCACGCGATTGACATCGCTGTCGACCAATGAAGAAGCGAAGAAAGGGGAGGGAAAGACGCCGCTCGCCACGTGATGCTGACAACCAATGGCGAAGCGGAGAGGGAGGGCGTGTGTGACGCCCCACACGCCCCACGTGATTGACAGCGCTGGCAACCATTAGAGAAACGCGAATGGTGGGAGGGGGAGAGAACAACGCCCCTCACCACGTGATTGACAGCACTGACCAACCAATAGCGAAACGCGAAAGGGGAAACAGCTCCGCCCCCGCACGCGATCAACGGCAGACAGGTGAGAGCCCTCGACGCCTCACCACGTGATTGACCGGAGCGGGGCGGGGCGGGGCGGGGTGGGTGGGTGGGGGGGCGAAGAACGCCGCCTCCTCAACGTGATTGACAGCGCCGTCGACCCAATGGGAAGCGTGGAGGGCCGAGCGCGACGCCCGGAGCGCCCAATGGCGAAGCGGGGCGGACTAGAGCAGGCTGCGCGCGCAGTCGGTTTGGCGGTTGGGCTGGTGCTGGCGCGCGCGCGCGGGCGGGCGCGGCCGGGCGGAGGGGGGACTGGTCGTCGGTCAAGTCAGTCGGTGAGGTGAGGCGAGGCGCGAGGCCCTGTGAAGGCGAGGCAGACCGGAAAAAAACACCCACCCACCCAAAGGGGGTGTCTGGCCTTCGACGGGTCGCCCTCAGTAAAGCCCAGAGCGTCGTGTCGCCTGGTGTGTCCCCCCCCCCCTCCCCCCTCACAAAAAAAATATTATTATTTGCCCCCACCCTTGAAAACCCGCCAAAAGACCTTCCTTTTCGATAGGGCTCACGGTCAATTCCCCCCCACACCCCCACACCCTTCCCTCTCCACCACTTCTTCTTCCCCCCCCCCCCTCCCTTCCTTCCTCCCTCTCCCCCCTTTCTTCCTCTTCCCCTCTCTCTTTTCCCCCCCTCCTTCTCTCTCTCCCACCGCCTCTCTCCCCCCACCGCCTCTCCCCCCCACCGCCTCTCCCCCCTCCCTCTCTCCACCTCTTCCCCATCCTCTTCCCCCTCCCCCATCCTCTCCCCCCTCCCCCATCCTCTTCCCCTTCCCCCTCGTCCTCTTCCCCTTCCCCCCTCGTCCTCTTCCCCTTCCCCCCTCGTCCTCTCCCCTTCCCCCCTCCTCTTCCCCCTCCCCCCCATCCTCTTCCCCCTCCCCCCCATCCTCTTCCCCCTGTCCGCTCCCCCTCCCTCTCTCTCCCCATCCCCCCCCCTGCCTCTCCGCCCCCTCCCCCTGCAGAAATCAACCGTATAAGTGCTTTCTTCATATGAAATGTGGCTGAATGTTTGAACAGTGGGAATAAAGCTCCACTGTCTTGTTTTACAGGAGGCTGCTCAGAGGACAAGATGTCCGATCATACAAGACCCCCTTTCAGAGGGGGTCTGCCTCGTTCAGCACTCGATCCGCGCTTACCTGGGTTGCGGCAGCAGCTGTGGGAACTGGGGGCAGATGGTGCCCAAGGGAGAGCATTTCTGTGTCCACAGCCTCTACGATCGGATTCCGAAGGGAACTTAGAACAGCCGTCTGTGGGAGCAGCCGCCCCACAGCCTCTGATCACCCAGGTACAGTCGACCTCACTGCAATCAGTTGGGAACCGTACATTTAAAATGACTTGCGCAAAGTATGAGTTATGCCAAACTGGCAGAGAATATGAACCCCTGAGCAGGACTTGGGCAGATGTACGACTTAGGAGATTATGCGATTCATACAGATCAGTCTTATGCGAGTTTTACTGTATAGACATCAAAGTATAATTTTACGCCCCCCCCCACAGCCGCTTGCCCTCCACCTCTACTCACTTGCGCTCCACTCCACCCGACTACAAACCCCCAGCTCAGATGCAAACCCTTGACTGTCCAGCGCCTTGGAAAGTCCTCCCAACGTGTGTCGCCACATAAATGCAATTTGTTGTTTCCTACAAAACACAGTCACTGGTCTTCACAGTGTATCCTGAGAAGAGCTTTGAGACATCCTCCTGACCTGAAAGGCGATGGACTAAACTCGCTGGACCTAATGCAGAATAATAGGATTGTTCCTGTTATGAACATTGTGAAAGGATTGTTTGTGTTCGCAGCCGCTGGGTCGCTCGGGATTTTTCCGAGGTTTGGCATTGCTCAGAGGACATCTGGATGTGTATGGACATGGCCATCACCTTGGCAAGTAACTGGTTTAACTCAAGATTAGGCTATGGGTGAGATCGGGCTATAGACAATGTATCCGAAAGCTATGTGAAAGGCTATGTAAATGTACATTTACACTTTGAAATTCCACAAAATTTCGCCAACAATATACACAGTCGCTCCACTTTACAGTGTATCTTGTGAAGCACATTTGAGATGTTCCGACGCAGTGATAAGACACTGTATCAAATGCAAGAATTATTATTATTTAATTCTTGCATAAGCCTGTTGCTTGGCAGTTTAGAATTTAGGATTTGTGATTTTAGCTGGTTAGACTCCAGTTGTTATCCCCAACGCACACTCTGGGCTCCCCCAAGCCTTGGCTCTCGCCAGTCTACACCTCATAATACCCTCTGGAATTAGGTAAGCAGGATGCGTCCCTCCAAGGAGAGAGAGAGTGCATTCCATTTCAACAATCTCTGGGATTTCCATGTATAGGTGGGATTCGCGGAACTCTCAGTTTTTTAGTTTGGATACTCTTAAGCACGGTGATGGGTTTCCGCATGTATCAGCCACCTGGCTGACAAAAAAAATCATTCCAGGCAACTTTTTTGCCTTCCTGGGTCTCAGCACTATGCCTTGTGGAGTCCTGTAGCTCAGTGGTTAGAGCACTCGCTTTGCAAGTGAGAGACCTGAGTTCAATTCCAGGCAGAGGGCGAAACCTTGGGCAAGTTTCCTTACTCCACACAGAGCCTAATAATAATCCCTCCAAAACCAAAAACAATAATAAATTGATCATTTTCAATCTACGACTGTTTATGGGACACTGCTGTGCGCAATTGGCTGCCGCGTTCGCCCACAAATATACAGTCAATTCACTTTACAGTGTGTTCTGTGAAGCGCTTTGGGACGTCCTCCCGACGTGAAAAGCGCTATATCAAATGCAAGGATTATTATTATTATTATTGTGCCATTTTATTCTTTTGTTCTCAATCTGTTTCCATACGTTGTTATAATTAACGGCCCTATTACTTACCCAGCCCCTGTTTATCCCCGTTGCAGGCAGAGGACTCTTGGGCAAAGGAATATACAGTAATATTCAGCGAGGAGGGCTTAAGCAGGAGGTGAGCCGAGCTGATGGAGGAGCCGGGGATGCTTCTGCAATGAAACTGCCAGCACAGCCAGTCTATGATCTCAGCAGGTGAGGAACATGACAAAAATAACATGGGGTGAGAATTGTGCTTGGCCAAGGAACAGAAGGAGGCTGTGCTTGTGTTCTGTGCTGGAATTCTGGCTGGGCTGAGCAGATTTGGACAGATTCAACTGTGGTGTCACTGTTGCTGAATTGTGACCTAGTGCGTCTGCCTTTAGGTCCAAATCCTTTATATAATTTTCATGCTTTGAAAAGGGAAATGTAAGGAAATAAATCACTGAATCCATGATTTTTGTAGGACACTGCTGTGCACAATTGGCTGCCACGTTTCACCCACGAATATCAGTCAATTAAATTTACAGTGTATCCTGTGAAACACTTTGAAATGTCTCGAAGAAGTGATCAGACGCTATATCAAATGCAAGGATTATTATTTATTATTTTATAAGGTTAAGGGGTGGAGATGGCATGCGGGGAGGCATTGCTGCAAAATTTGATATAAAGTGATTGATCTTTCTACGGCTTTTCTTCCGCCAAGTTTTATAGCTCGAGGTCGAGCGATCACGCCTGCACCACAGCCCTTCATTCCCGAGGACCTTGCAGCTCAGTTGAAGGGTTTGGAATTAGGAAGAGGGTCATTTGCAAGGAGTCGCACTACTCCCATCACCCCCTCGCCTTTGCCTGGTGAGAGACAACCGGTTCCCCTGCAACATACATCTCCCGACCCCCACGTTCTTCAAAAAGAAATTCAGAAGTAAGTCAACAACAACCGAAGATGCTCTAATAAAATGTTCTGGCCTCCAGCAAAGCTAAAGCACTTGAGGGAAGGGGAGGCTTAATTTATAAACAACAACAAATTGCATTTACAAGGCGCCTTTCACAATTGGAGGACGTCCCAAGGTGCTGGACAGTCAGGAATTTGCACTTGAGCTGGGATTTGGGACCAGGAAGATTGGAGGGCAGGGAGTTAGGGGTAGGAGGTTGACCGAAGGTACGGTTGAAGAGGAAGATCTTGAGAAGGGCCTTGAAGGAGGCAAAGGAGGGCACGAGACGAAGGGACTGTGAGATGAAGTTCCAGAGGGTGGGGCCAGAGAGGCTAAAGGCCTGACCACTGTTGATGCGGCAGGGGACGTGAAGCAGGCCAGAGTCCACTGAGCAGAGGGATTGTTGGTGGCTACTTTTAGAGATGCTTTAAACATTGTCATGAAGCCAGAAATGTAATCTCGCCAACAGTAGGACAGTTCTGTTCTAACACTTTTACATGACAATTCCCATGTGCAGGTGGGCTGCGTGGAACTCTTGTTTGGGTTGGAGACAGTTGAGGATGGTGATGGGGTTCGTGTGTTAATTGCTCTGTGTGCGTGTGTTTTTTTTCACATTTTACGTTTTGTTTACAGAGACACTGCTGTGAAACGGGGATCGTCAGGGACGCCTGTGCCCCTGGCCCTGAACCTTATAAAAATACACTGTAGAAACGAGGCTGTCTATCAGTACCATGTTACCTTCAGGTGAGCAATAGCACTAGAAATGGGAATGTGAGTGTGCAATGAAACTCATTGTCACACACTAAGAAGTTAATGGCTTGTTTCCTGGGTTCCAGGTTATCTAAATAAAATGAGATTTATATCTAGTAAATCTGGCTTTAAAGTATTTTCAAATAGGACTCCCACTGGCTCGGCGTCGTGCTCTGCCCTGTCAAGCGCTCTGGGATGCTGCCCTGCGTGAGGGGGCGCTATGTAAATGCAAGTTGTTGTTGAAGGTTGTGCCTGTTGGTATATTGTAAGACGTGAACAAGCAGAACTTGGTTTCCTTTGCATTCATGCTTATTAGACAAGTGTTGGAACATTGTATGCATGTCTGAATACCAGAGAGAATGAGTCAGTGTTGCCTCCATTTTTCCCATGAATCCCAATTAAACAAGCTCTTCCTTTAAGATGGTATCTCATTGAATCTGTTGGAATCCTGCAGAGAGAATGACGACAGGGCTTTATATCAAATGTCTGAACATTTTCCTTTTGCTCTCTGGCAATTGGAGCTGGATTGCTTTGTAACGGGGGGAGAAATAAGTTTCTGCAGAGTTGACTAGCTGTCACTAGAGGTCCCTACGCACTTGCTGAAAGGTTAGACAGACAGATAGCTGCATGTTAATTGGAGACTGAAATGGGAGCTGTTTTACTGCTTTGCATCAAACAATTGGAAACCTGTTGTAAGTGCAGTAAGGATACATCTGTCTGTGACCTGGAGGAAGTCCAGCAGTTCATTGGGATGTCAGTCGATTGGCAGATCGCTTTCCGAGGCATTACAAATATTAAAAATAATTGTAATATTAATTTGGTCACTCAATCTCCTACTGCTTGTGTGACACCGCTGTGTCTTCAGCACTTAGTTCTGTGCTATATTCTGTGAGCGTCGTTTACATCTTTTGTCAGGGTTGTTTATAAGTGACGTACATTTGACTTGAGTTCTTTATTCAGATGAAGCAAATCTTAATGTTAAGATTGCCACATTTCACCCACAAAATATACAGTCAATCCACTTCTCAATATATTCTGTGAAGCGCTTTGAGACGTCTCAACGAGGTGATAAGGCGCTCTATTAATGCAAGGATTATTATTATCATATGCCAGTCACAAAATGCCAGTTTTCCCGTCAAGCCAGGATTCTGTACGTCTTTGAACCCAAAAGTTGCTGTGGTGTAATTGCTGTCTGCCGAGACTATCCCCCAGCAGTACATGTGAAACAGATTACTGGTGGTTGATCTTTCGCACTCTCATTCACTGCCCCACATTTCTGGGAATTTAATCAGAATTATCAGCATGAATTGTGGTCTGTGGTTATTTCCTCTGCACAGTGGAGCCTGTGTCCACATGATTTGTGCTCATTTTGAAATTGGTGCCTCGTTCTGTTGGTTGCCTCATATTCCTCATCTTGTTTGGGGTATTTGCCTGAGGTTTCCCTGCCTGGGAGCTCCACGTATACTGTAAAGTGCAGTGACTGTATTTTGTGAGCAAACCCAGCAGGCCAATTTGCACTCAGCAATTTCGTTCTTGATTCCAACCCCCTAACTCATTCACTGTCCAACGCCTTGGGAAGTCCTCCCGACGTGAAAGGCGTTGTGTAAATGTCATTTGTTGTTGTTGTTGTTGCTGCAGTAGATGAGCATGCCATCTGGTGCTGTATTGTGCTACAGTTTAGTCAGGGATTTATTTGGTCAGTTTGAGTTAAGTAGGCATTACTGCTAAATAAAGAGCAAATCAGCTGAGTGAAACCAGTTTTTGTCCCCAAAGGGAGCGTGGCTTTCCAGGCAATTCCCCCCATGACAAGTGACCATGATCATAATAAGCTGGGGGAGCGCTGACCTGTAGGATCAAACTACAATTGAATCAACAGACTAGGCTGTAATCTACTTTTATTTCTTTATCGAGTGTATTTTTCTGCAATAACACAGCAGAAAAATTGCTGGGCACAAAGTATTCAGTGTTGCATTATTTCAATTCAACTGTTGGAGCTTCTGCCTGTCTGCTCTGACAAAGTGTTTGTTTTGCTCAGTCCCAATGTAGAATGCATGAACATACGCTTTGGGATGCTGAAGGAACATCGATCGGTGACTGGAGAAGTCACTGCCTTCGATGGAAGCATCCTCTACCTGCCCATCAAACTTCCGGAGGTCAGCCTGTCTTTCACCTTGTCACTGTTTGTAATCTGCCTGCAAAATTCACCTGCACAGTAACACAATCGTAGGTGAATTGGAGGAGGCCGTTCAGCCCCTCGAACCTGTTCTGCCATTCTATTAGATCATGGCTGATCTGTACTTCAACTCCAGGACGTGGAGTCCTGTAGCTCAGTGGTTAGAGCACTCGCTTTGCAAGCGAGAGACCTGAGTTCAATTCCAGGCAGAGGGCGAAACCTCGGGCAAGTTTCCTTACTCCACACAGAGCCTAATAATAATCCCTCCAAAACCAAAAACAATAATAAATTGGTCATTTTCAATCTACGACTGTTTGTGGGACATTGTTGTGCGCAATTGGCTGCCGCGTTCGCCCACAAATATACAGTCAATTCACTTTGCAGTGTGTTCTGTGAAGCGCTTTGGGACGTCCTCCCGACGTGAAAAGCGCTATATCAAATGCAAGGATTATTATTATTATTATTATTATTATTAAATACCTGCCTTTGCCCCATTCTTTGATACGCTGACCTAACAAAAATCTATCCACCTAAGTTTTAAAATGGATGGATCCAGCATCTAAAGCCTTTTGGGGGAGGGAAAAAATTTCAGATTTCCACTACCCTTTGTTTGTGTGAAAAAATGCTTCCTGATTTCACTTCTAAATGGCTTAGCTCTAATTGTAAGATGATGACCCACTTGTTTCGGATTTCCCCACCCACCAGAGGAAATAGTTTATCTGTTGCTACCCTATCAAATCCCTTTATCATTATCATTGATGATAATAATCCTTGCATTTGAAATAGCACTTTTCACGTCTTCTAGACGTCTCAAAGCACTTTACAGAATAGACTGTTAAATGAATTGACTTTTTTTTGTGAGCGAAATGCAGCAGCCAGTTGCGCACAGCAGTGTCCCACGAACAGTTGTGGTTTGAAGTGACCAATTTTTTTTTGTCTTGAGGGATTATTATCAGGCGTGTGGAGTAAGGAAAGTTGCCCAAGGTTTCAACCTGCTGGGAATTGAACCCAGGTCTCTCACATGCAAATCGAGTGCTCTAACCACTGAGCTACAGGACTCCACCTTTGATAAGGCGCAATATCAAATGCAAGGATTATTATTCATTTGAACACCTCCTTGCACTTTACAGGATAACCTGCAAAGCACCATGCGGTAAAACCCTTTAGGATGACATACTTTGTTTCTCTAACAATATCACAGCCAAGTACTTTCAATCTCCCAATTAAAATCTTTTTACCACTCCTGCCTATTGCCAGCAATCTTGTTTTAATTGCTTCCCTCTACCTTTCGTTCAGTTCTGTTGTGAGTGCAAATTAGTAGTATGGGTTTGCAAAATGTTCACCAAAAGTGACAGTGAACGTGACCGAGAAAAGCAGAGGATTAAATCGAAGCCGTACTAATTTTAAAACCGATCTGTTTTCAACACATTCAAAGTTTCAAGTCACTTTTCATTCAGTGCGTTCAGTCTGTGTTTTGTATTTGCCTCTTGCTGCTAATGACCACTTTGTAAACCTGGAAGGGTGTGTGTGTTGCGAATCGCAGAGAAGTTAAAGTTTTACCTTGCTGTTCCCTATAAGGTGGTGCAACTTAAGTCACAAAGAAAAACCGATGGGTCCGAGGTGGACCTGAAAATTCAAATGACGAAGATCTTGGAACCAAATTCCAATCTCTGCATCCCCTTTTACAACATTGTCTTCAGGAGGTAATCTGATCTGTGTCCACAGTGTTGTATTATTATTAATAATTATTGTATCAATAATCCTTGCATTTGATATAGTGACTTATCACATCTTTGAGACATCTCAAAGTGCTTCACAGGATTTATTGTAATGTGGTGCGAATGTGTGCATTTTATAGGCAGACAAGGCAACCAGTTTGCGCTCATTAATGTCCCCAAAAGCCATGATAATGATGATAATATTCCTTGCGTTTGATATAGCAGCTTTCATGTCAAGTTGTCAAGATGTCTCAAAATGCTTCATAGGATTTACTGTGAAGCGGATTGACAATATTTTGTGAGCGTGGATTGAGTGAATCAACTATTATTATTGTTTTTTTGTAGGGATTATTACCCCGCCAATCAACTAACAGCCAGGTTCCTGCTTAGTACTAGATAAACAGAGGTGTGTGTGTGTGTGTGTGTGTGTGTGGAGTAAGGAAAATTGTCTTAAGGTTTCTCCCTGCCCGAGAATCGAACCTTGGTCCTCTCGCAAGGTGAGAGCTCTAACCAATACGCTACAGTATTCAGAGAAGGGAAATCCACCAGCTAACGACTTCTGCCGGAAAATGTGCATGTGTGGATTTCTCTCCTGACCGCGCTTACCCACTTGTCACTGATCCTCCAACTAAAGGCCTGTTTCACTTTTAACAGAGTGATGAGGATTTTGGAATTGAAATTAGTCGGGCGCAATTTCTACGATCCCACAAACGCCATCGTTCTGCCTCAGTACCGGTGAGTATTTATTCAGCATTAAACCAGCATTAACAGTCGTGGACTGAGTGACTAAATTATTATGTTTGAGATATATATCCATTACTGTAAAACTTGAGGGCGCTTGGGGTGTCGCGGCCGGGTTTACGAGCTCGCCTTTGTGTGAAACACTTTGTGTCATGTTCAGGAGAACCAGTGAAGGTACAAGCAGTCAGAAGTAACTTCTGTTTTGTAGGTTGCAGTTATGGCCTGGGTTCTCTGCAAGCATTCGCAGGACAGACGGTGGATTGATGTTACTGGCGGACGTGTCCCACAAAGTCCTCCGCAACGACTCTGTTCTGGAAGTCATGTGAGTGGAAGTCAACCTCCATTAAAATTCCTAAAGGTAGAGTTTCATGGGAACATAGGAATTGCTAGACGAAAAAAAAGACCTTCTACCATCTTGGTAATAATAATAATTCTTGCATTTGATTCATTGCCTCATCACTTCTTCGAGACGTCTCAAAGCGCTTTCACAGAATATATTGTAAAGTGTAGTGACTGTGTATTTTGTGGGTGAAAGGAGGCAGTTAATTGCACACAGCGGTGTCCCACAAACAGTTGTGGATCGAGTGATCAAATTATTATTGTATCTTAAGCATGGTGATGGGTTTCCGCATGCATCAG
Source organism: Callorhinchus milii (assembly GCF_018977255.1). Lineage (NCBI taxonomy): Eukaryota > Metazoa > Chordata > Chondrichthyes > Chimaeriformes > Callorhinchidae > Callorhinchus > Callorhinchus milii. Next base: position 3,654,302 of record NW_024704769.1, read on the forward strand.
ACACCCGGCTGAACACTTAAAGAAGTCTGGATGAGTTTGGGGCCGCACAGTATTGTCTAGAGTAGGCTGGTCCAGTAAAGGATTGCTGTGCGTTGCAGGCAGGTGATATACCAGAGGAGCAGTGAGAGCTTCCAAGACGACTGCACCAAGCAATTGGTGGGCAGCGTCATCATGACCAAGTACAACAACCGCACCTATCGCATTGACGACATTGACTGGGACAAGTCGCCTTTGAGCTCCTTCCAGTTGACCGACGGCAGCAACATTACCTTTTGTGACTATTACAGGTGATTTAGATGTTTTGCTACGACAACAACTTGCATTTATTTACACAGCTCCCTTCACTCGGGGCAGCATCCTGGAGCGCTTAACAGTGTAGGAGTGTGACTCGGAGCTGGAGCGGGGGAGTAACTAGGCACGGTCGAAGAGGAAGGTTTTCAGTCTTGATTTAAAAGAAGGGAAAGAAAGAGCAAGGCGGAGGGATTGAAGGGGACAATTCGATAGCTTGAGGCATAGTGGCTGAAAGCACGGCCGCCACTGGTGAAGCGGAGGGGACGAGAGAATTAGATGTTTTACTGTGTGAAGTTCCTATAACTTCTACAGGCTTCAGTTGTCGGTTGCTTTGGGGCGAGTCGTTGGAGCTGCGGGATGGAGGTGCAATAGTGGGGTGGATTAGGTGGGGGACATGGAGTAGGCTGAGTGGAAGGAGTAGCAAAGTTGGTATTCTTGAGAAGGTAGCGGAGGTAGGGTGAGGCAAGGCTGTGGAGGGGTTCAGAGTCACAACACACACACACACACACACACACACAAGCAAACCTGTTGAGTAATGGCACGGCAGCTCCTCTTCTCCCTCACTAGGAATAAGAAAGGGACACACATTGTCTGATGCATTGAACGACTTGTCGTTGCAGTAAAACCTACGGGATTGCCATTCGGGAACTGCAACAACCCCTGCTCGTCCATCGACCAAAGCAGAAACATGGACCCAAAGGACAGGTAGTACTGGCACCAGGTTTGTGGGGCATGAGGAGATAAAACCCGCCTCTATTAATGAGAATAATAATAATGCTTGTACTTGATACAGCGCCTTATTATGTCATGTCGAAAATCTCAAAGCTTTAAACAGTTTTGTCTAAAGTGTAGTGACAGAACTACTTGTGGGTGAACACAGCAGCCAATTTGTGTGCAGCAAGGCTTCACCAATGTGGCTTTTGGCTGTGGAATAGTTGAGCATCATTCCACAATGTCAGTACAAAGCAATGGATGTCAAACACTCCGACACGCCACTCCGCGTGTATAAATGCCAGTTGTTGAGTATCCAGTGAATACGGTCAGAAAACCCAAGAGAGAATGAGATGGCTGTTTGGACTGCGATGATCCTTCAGTGAGGCCTATTCTGTTTCTGTTTCAGATTGTCCTCAGTGAGATCCTGTTGGTCCCAGAGCTCTCTTTCATGACTGGGATCCCAGAGCAGATGAGGAAAGATTTCCGTGCCATGAAGGCAAGTGGGAGAAATTCAGTGATAAATTTTGCGTTTGAAAGGCATTCGAGAGAGCGCCTTATCATGTCATTGAGATATCCCACAGTCCCTTCGCATTGCTCCCTCCCTTCTTCAAGGCCCATCTCAAGACCTTCCCCTTTGACCGTCCCTTTGGTCATCCTCCCCTTGCCTTTCACCCCTCTTGACTCCGCCCCACAGCTCGGGTGCAAACCGTTCACTGTCCAGCACCTTGGGTCGTCCTTCTGATGTGAGAAATGCAAGTTGTCGTTGAAGTCTCTTGAAATCTTCCTGTTTTTCGCACATGGCCTGATAGGACATGGCCCTGCAGATAAACCTGAGTCCAGAGCAGCACCACGTAGCTTTGCAGAAACTCATCAATAAGCTGAACAAAACCACAGCTGCCCAGGATGAGCTGGCTCGCTGGGGACTCGTCATAGACAACAGAATCTGTCAGGTGGGTGTGTGGCTTCCTCCCATCAGGTCATCTTTGAGCAAGGTTCCTTGCTCCACACGCATGCCTCTGTTTCCTACAGTAACTAGAAGTTTATGCTTGAAGGCTTAGTTGAGGAAGGGCAGGAGGAGGCTCATGCGGAGCACAAACACCGGCATAGACCAGTTGGGCCGGATGGCCTGTTTCTGTGCTGTATATTCAAATGTATTCAGATGTATTCTAACTAAGAACCTGGTTGTTAACCAATTAGTGGATCGCCTTCCGGGGGTAATAATCCCCTTTTTTAAAAAAAATAATAATTTGGAAACTAATAATAATCACTCAATCCTCGACTGTATGCAGGAAATTGCTGCATTTCAATCACAAAATATACAGGTAATTCACTTTACAGTATAGTCTGAAGTTCTTTAAGGCGTCTCAACGACATCATAAGGCACTATATCAAATGCAAGGGTTCTTACTGTTATGATACGAAGTGAATGAATCGATTCTCTCCAATAGAAGGAGGGAAGAGTCCTACCTTCCGAGAAGATCAACTTGCGGAACGTGACTTTTCCGACCACCCGTGAGGTAAACTGGACGAAGGACATTGCACGGGAGAATGCCATCTCAACGGTAGGTAGGCTGGGAAACGCAGACGGAATTCGATGACCGCGGTGATTCAATTAAATCTTTTAGTGGAAATCAGCTTAGTATCCGCTACTTGTTCTGTGTAAAATAGCCTGGAGTAAAATCCTGTAAAATTGCCTCGCGTTGTGAGTGAGTGCAGAATTTGTAAGAAAAATGTTGGGTTGAAAAATGGGCATCAACTTGGCGTTTGGTTCGTGCTTTTGCTGTGTTCGCTATCACCTTGTGGTTTAACAGCTTCTACTGCAGAAATAGCATCTGGATCTCTATCCTATCTAAGTGGATTCCTGTAGCGTATTGGTTAGCACACTCGCCTCGCCAGCAAGAGGAGCCGGGTTCGATTCCTCGGTGTGTCAGGGCGAAACCTTAGGCAAGTTTCCTTACTCCACACAGACGCTTCTATTTACCGAGCAGTCAGTAGGAACCCGGTTCTTAGTCAATGGGCAAATCGCTTTCCGGGGGTAATAACCTCTTCAAAAAAAAGTCACTCAATCCACGGCTGTTTGTGGGACGCTGCTATGTGCAATTGGCTGCCGCGTTTAGACCACAAAGTACACAGTCATTCCACTTCACAGTATATTCTGAAGCGCTTTGAGACGTCTCAAAGACGTGTAAGGCGCTGAATCAAATGCAAGTATTATTATTACTACTATATTACTCGGTAACAATAGGGTTGAGTTCCCTGTGTTGCCCACAGATTCCGATGCAACATTGGGCGCTATTCTACACTAAGCGCAGTGCATCGCAGGCCCAGGAACTGGTCAGTATGATGTCCAAAGTGGCCGGACCCATCGGGATGAAGTTCCACCAGCCGGCCTACGTGGAACTGAAAGACGATCGGACCCAGACCTACGTGAGAACCATTCAGTCACACCTGGAGAGCAACGTACGTTAATAACCCTCGGGGGAGGAAGATGGCCTTCTTTAAAAGTTTAAAGTCTCAACAACAACTTGCATTTATATAGCGCCCCTCACACGGGGTAGAGTCTGACCCCGAGCCCAAGGGAGGTGACCGTAACCACGATCAGAAAGGAAGGTCCTTAGGTGGGATTTGAAAATGGGAAGGGAGGGGGCAACGCGGAGGGGTTAAGGGAGAGCGTTCCAGAGCTTCGGGGCACGGTGGCTTAAAGCATGGCCACCGATGGTGGAGCGGAGGGGGCGAGGGGCAAACAGGAGGCCGGAGCTGGCCGAGCGGAGGCAGCGGGTGGTAAACCTAAGAGGTTAAAGAGGAAGTTCTTGAGGCGGCGCTCGAAGGAGGCGAGGGAAGGAAGCATGTGGAAGGACCTCCGGTTTGGGCAAGCTTGTTGTGACATGGAGCTTTTAACGTTTGCTTTAATTTGCACAGGGCACTGTTAAGATGATCATGTGTATAATCGCTGGGAACCGCGATGAGCTGTACCATGCTATTAAGAAGCTATGCTGTGTGCAGTTTCCAGTCCCCTCACAGGTAAGAGTTCAGGGCACAGAGTGCAGGATTAGTTGGTCAAAGCCTCTTCCCTTATTCTTATTTGTGGAGTCCCGTAGCTTAGTGTTTAGAGCGCTCGCCTCACAAGCGAGAGGACCCGGGTTCGATTCCCGGGCGGGTCGAGGCGAAATGTTTGGCAAGTTTCCTTACTCCACACCCCTCAGTTTACCTAATTATAATAATAATCACTCAATCCCCGACTGTTTGTGGTACACTGCTGTACGCAATTGGCTGCCGCATTTTGCCCACAAAACATAGTCAATTCACTTTACAGTATATTCTGCGAAGCGCTTTGCAATGTCTCGAAGATGCATTAAGGCACTATATAAAATGCGAGGATTATTTATTATTTTATTGTTGATGATATGCCAATGAAGCAAGATATGTGGGTCACCGATGGCCAATACTGCTCATGGCCTACTTGTCCCTGCAGTAAACGGGGAGCAAGAAGGTTTCTGCTGAAAAGTTCGGCCTTCAGGGTCCTGTTTGTTCTATGAAGGAGGAAGATTTATAGTGGCTCAGAAACTCAGGGTGGTGTAGGGAAGGAATTGAGGGAATCGCCCACAAAATACACCCACTTTTTCCCCATCTTACACTACATCCTGATCAGACCCTATATCAAATACAAGGGTTATTGTTTTTATCATTTTGGTGATATGATAAAGCGTGGTATTAGATGTAAGTATGGCTTTAAGAGGTACAGCAGCAGTTACAGGTGGCATTGTACAGCCGGTGTGATTTGCTACGGGATGAAAGGAACCACAGAAACTATCCAACGCTTGGTGACCTCTGCTTCACAATGATAGGAACAGCCAACATTGTGGTGTTTTGGCAGAAAGGCAAACAGTCCCAAGGTAAGGGATAAGCCCTTTCAAACAAGGAATTGGCTCGATACTTGAAAGGGAAAACAATGCTGACAGAACTTTGCAGGTGACCTAATACTTGTCTGAACTGATTTTCTCAGGTCATCAATGTGAAGACCATCTCTCAGAACATGAGGATGAGAGCTATTTGCCAAAAGATCCTACTGCAAATCAACTGTAAGCTCGGAGGAGAGCTGTGGGGTGTGGACATACCATTGGTGAGGGTTCCTAGTGACTGAAAGTTCTTGGCTGCTGTATATTAAGGAGTCCTGTAGCCTAGTGGTTAAAGCACTCGCCTCGCAAGGGAAAGGACCCGGATTCGATTCCCGGGCGGGTAGAAACCTTAGGCAAGTTTCCTTACCCCACACGCCTGGTTTACCGAGCAGTAAGTCAGAGCCCGGTTGTTAGTCGATTAGCGGATCGCTTTCCGCAGGTAATCATCCCTCCAAAAAGATATTTGGTCACTCAAACCAGTGTCAATCCACATCACAATGCATACTATGAAGCACTTTGAGATGCCTCAATGACGCGATGAGGCGCTATATCAAATGCAAGGATTATTATTATTCAATTCCTTTTAATGCTATCACGGATTCAGTTAACAACAACCATATTGAGTAAGCTATTCCATATTCTAATACCCTTTGTGGTTATGCGTGTTGTGTCTGCTTTCTATGTCTGTCTGTGAGTGTGTCTGAATGTGTCTAAAAATGCTCTAATCAAGGACAGGGTCTTCAGGTTCTGTTCAGAATTCCCTGTGATTCCTGTCTTGTGTATTTATTTACCCCCTTTCAGAAACAGCTGATGGTGATAGGAATGGATGTGTACCACGACCCGAGAAGGGGAATGCAATCTGTCGTCGGATTTGTTGCCAGCCTCAATAAGTAAGTCTGTGGCTACTGAATTCAGTTGTATAGTTGTAGAGTCCTGTAGTGTAGTGGTTAGCGCCCTCGCCTCGCAAGCGGGAGGACCTGGGTTGAATGCTGGATGGGTCAGGGCGAAACAATAGGAAATGGTCACTCAATCCACGACTGTTTGTGGGGACGCTGCTGTGTACAATTGGCTGCTGCGTTTCACCCACAAAATATACAATCAATGCACTTTACAGTATATTCTGTGAAGCACTTTGAGACGTCTCGCTATATCTAATGAAAGGATTATTATATAGGTCAGGGTATCAAGGAATATGGGGTGAAGGTGATATTTGGAGTTGAGGTCCAGATCAGCCATGATCGAATAATAATCCTAATAATAATAATCCTTGCATTTGATATAGCGCTTTTCACGTCGGGAGGACGTCCCAAAGCGCTTCACAGAACACACTGTAAAGTGAATTGACTGTATATTTGTGGGCGAACGCGGCAGCCAATTGCGCACAGCAATGTCCCACAAACAGTCGTGGATTGAAAATGACCAATTTATTATTGTTTTTGGTTTTGGAGGGATTATTATTATTAGGCTCTGTGTGGAGTAAGGAAACTTGCCCAAGGTTTCGCCCTGACCTATTATTTATTATTTACATGAGAAATTTGGATACACACAATGTTTCCAAATTGGAAAACATACAGGATATACTGGCTTATAACTTTAGAGACCACTAGATAGATTGGCGAAATAGGCTCGAGGAGCTGAATGGCCTCTTCCTGTTCCTATGTCCTCCTACGCCTGTTCAGGCGATGTTAAAGATCCCGCGACGTGTACATTTGACCACTGCGATCAGCAAAGGACAAAGAACTCACTGTCTTCAGCAAGTCGCATGATTGTGAGCAGTAATACACAGCTCGCTGAAGGCTTGCCAAGTTTATAGAATCCCTGACGAAAGCTTAGCCATCGACCTTGGGTTTAGTATCTCACCTTTAGTCCCACAGAGATGTTATGGAAAGTGTGTACTTTGGGCTCATACAGTGCCTCAAACAAGAATAAACACTGCGCCCACACAGGCTGACTCAGGCATCAGTTTATAAGGTGGTGGTTTAATGGGCCTTTTGTGTCTCCCACAAAATAAACAGTCGCTACGTGCAGTCCTGTAGCCTAGTAGTTAAAGCACTCACCTCGCAAGTGAGAGGACCTGGGTTCGATTCCCGGGCAGGGTCGGGGCGAAAACCTATCAACATCAACAAATTACACTTGTATAGCGCCCTTTACGTCGGAAAGAAACCTCGAGCAAGTTTCCTTACTCCACTAACACGCCTCTGTTTACCTAGCAGTAGGCAGCCAATTGCGTACAGCAGTGTCCCACAAACAGTCGTCGATTGAGTGACCAAATTATTATTGTTGTTGTTATTAAAAAAAAATTATTGATGGATTTTTTTTGTTGTTGTCCAGCACAATGACAAAATGGTACTCCAGGGTGACATTTCAGATGCCGAACCAGGAAATCATCGATGGCTTGAAGATGTGTATGGTGGCATCACTCAAGAAATATTATGAGGTATTTTCCGCACTCTTATCTCCTACACTAATTATATTACAATTGTGCTAGATTCGCTTGCCAAGTTTCGCACACTAAATACACAGTATATTCTGTGAAGCGCTTTGAGACATCTCAACGATATGTGATAAGGCGCTATATCGAATGCAAGGATTATTATAATTGTACGTCAACTTCCAATTCACTTGCTTCATCCTGTACTCAATCGCCTCGCAAATGATTGGACTTGGGTTCAATTCCCAGGTGGGGCGAAACCTTAAGCGAGTTTCCTTATTCTACACGCCTCTGTTTAGCAATAAGTAGGAACCCGGTTGTGGATTGGTGGATCGCTTTCCAGCAGGGAGAGTGATCCCTCCAAAAAATAAATCACTCAATCCACGACTGTTTGTGGGACCCTGATATGCGCAATTGACTGCCGCGTTTTTGTCACTGCACTTTACAGTATCTCCTCTGAAGCGCTTTGAGACGTCTGGAAGACGTGATGAGGCCCAGTATCAAATGCGAGGATTATTATTATTATTATGAGGATGACTATAATGTGTCTGACCCCTCGTGCAGGTAAACCACTGTCTCCCGGATAAAATTGCCATTTACCGGGATGGCGTGTCCGATGGCCAGCTGAGCACGGTGTCCGACTTCGAGGTGCCTCAGCTCCTCAAGTGCTTTGAGGTGTTCAACGATTACCAGCCCAAGATGCTGGTCATTGTGGTATCCAAGAGGATCAGCACCAACTTGTACAGCGTGGGGCCTTCGGGCAAATTTGAGGTCCCACCGCCAGGGAGCGTGATCGATCACACCGCCACCAACCCAGACGGGTGAGTTACAATCAAGAACAACAACACATTGCATTTACACAGCGTCTTTCACATCGGGAGGACGTTCCAAGGCACTACCTGGACGTTCAAGGATTTGGACCTGAGCTGGCGGTTTGCCAGGTAGGGTGGGGGCAGGAGGGTGATCGAAGGTACGATCGAAGAGGAAGGTCTTGAAGGAGGCGAGGCGGAGGGATGGAAGTACCATCCAAGTTACCAACTTATGTGTATACACAGCGGCTTTCACGCGAGATAGCATTTCGGAGCGTTTTAACAGTGACGGCGTAAAGTCGTTCCTCTTAAATTCTCTTTTCGACCCCCCCCCCCCTCGGCACTACCTTATTTTACTTGTGTGCCCTGGTTACGGACTCCCCAACCAGTGGAAACGGCCTATTGATGTTAACCTTGTCAAAAGCCATTTATAATTTGACATCATTTCTTTCTTGTTTCGAAGGACTGATTTCTTTCTCTTGGCCCACACCGTCCGTCAGGGCTGTGGGATTCCAACCCGGTACATCTGTGTGCTCAACACCCTGAAACTCAGCCCCGACCACATGCAGAGGTAAGGCAGCCTTGTTCTTCAGCCCAGAGGGTAATTACAACAACAGCTTGCATTTATACAGCTCCCTTCATGCGGGGTAGCATCCTGGAGCGCTTGACAGTGGCGGAGTCTGACCCCGAGCCAGGGGGAGAGGGAGTGGGTGACCATAAGCACGATCAAAAAGGAAGGTCTTAATTATACTCAAGACCATGATGGGTTTCCACATGTGTCAGACACCCGGCTGACCGAAAAAAACATAATGCCTGGAGCAGAGTTGCCAGGAAGTGTGGCTGAGGCCAGTACACGGGGACTCCCTTCAAAAATAAATAAATAAATAAATAATAATTTGGTCACTCAATCCACGACTGTTTGTGGGACACTGCTGTGTGCAATTAGCTGCAGTGTTTCGTCCACGAAATATACAGTCACTACACTTTACAGTATAGTGAAGCGCTTTGAGACATCTCAACACCGTGATAAGACACTGTATCAAATGCAAGGGTTGTTATTAATTAAAAAAAAAAGCAGCTTGATGCAATGACTGTGATGGGAGGAAGGTTGGATTGGGGTTCTGAAAGGGTGAGATCAGATGAGCTAAAGAGGCCTTTTTTACACCATCTTGTGCAGAGATTAACTCTTCCTTGTCCAGCGTCACGGAAACACATCTGGGGTTAACCACATCAGAAAATGGTCTTGAGCAACGTTCCTTTAAGACTTTATGCTCCGAGACGCTATCCCACGTCAAGGGCGCAATGTAATGCAAGTTGTTGTTATGGCGGTGAACTTTTAAGAGATTAGAACGCAATTTGTTTTTCCCTGTCCTCGCTACAACCCAAATCAGCAATGGGATTGATTGATGGTGGGTGAACTACCAGATGAGTCCCTTGGCTCCACTTGCAGCCAGTGTGAGCAAAACACACAAACAGCCTGGTAAGTTGTTCATTAGCTTCATTACCGAAAGGTCTGTTCGTAGAAGCTTATACTTCTAGATTTTAGATTGTTTGTGGGACACTGCTATGCGCAATTGGCTGCTGCGTTTTCGCCCACATAATGTGCAATCCCGACACTATGTAGTGTATTCTATGAAGCGCTTTGCGACGTCTGGAAGACGTGATAAGGCACTGTATCAAACGCAAGGATTATTATTATTATCAGTCCCTCGATTTAACGTGTTATTCTGTTCCCTAGGCTAACCTTCAAGCTGTGTCATATATACTGGAATTGGTCAGGCACCATCCGCGTGCCAGCGCCCTGCAAGTACGCTCACAAGGTGGCCTTCCTGTGTGGTCAGTCCCTGCACCAGGAACCAGCGGTCAAGCTTTCCGAATTCCTGTTTTACTTATAAAACGAAACCCTCAAGCCCGAATCAGCCCAGGAGGTCAAATGTGCTTCATAAACACAAACCGCTAATCACGCCGTTCGGAAACCGGAAAGTGACACTGAAATTCATTCCCCCCCAACCTGTTCACGGACAGACTTTTTTATTTTATCAGTCTTCGAACCCCGCCCCCACCCAAAAATCTTGCCAGAGAAAGAACATAAGAATTTGCTGCTGAAAGAAGACCAATGTCCATCCAGTTCGCCTTCCACCATCCTGGCAGTCGCTTGACATGTCGTGTCCCAAACTATATACTGTATCCCCACATATTAGTCAGCCTGTTCCATACATTTATTACTCACTCATTGAAATAGTGTCTCTGAATTTACTTACCTCCCCTTCAATCGCAGGCCGTGTCCTCTGGTTCTGCTGTTCAGTACAAGATAAAACAGCTTATGATACCTCGAGAGGTATTTTTTTTGTTACGTATTTAAAAGGCTTCCACTTTCCTCTCTTCCCGAGTGAAGTCTGGTTAAAAGAGAGCGACCGACCCATATGTTGAAAATAATAAGCATTGCAAAGCAGAAGGAGGAGGAGGAAAAAAAATTATGTTTTTATCCTAAGTTAGACTGAACCAGTCTGTGCTCAACGGATACACGTCACAGGTTTAAGTTACTGTAGCAGCTGCTGTCACGTTCTCTCGGGAGAGAAGACCGAGTCCTGAGGCACGTACCTCTCTGTCATGGCGTTTCAGCAAAACATGGGGTTCCCTTTGGCGTGTGACAAAGTTCTGGATGCGTTGAAGGGACGACCATGTGGTGAGCGAAAGAGATGTTATATCTGCGCAGTTGTTCCTAATGCTTGTTAAGCCATACTTTCTCCAGAAGTAAACCCCACCCCCTCCCCCAACACGAACACTGGGACCCCCCCCCGCGCCCGCCCCTCACACCCTCTCCCCCACCAACCCAAGCCTTTGCTCTTGCCAACCTACACCGAATACCCAATGGGATCGAGTGAGCAGGGTGCATCTCTTCTGGGGAGGGAGAGAGAGAGAGAGAGTGCGCATTCCATTCCATCTGGATTTCCATGTGTTGGTGCCACACGGTCGTGGAGCTCTCAGTTGGGTTTGGATAATCATGGTAAGAATGGTAATGGGTTTCCGCATATTTCAAGGCACCCGGGTAACCAAAAATAAATTCTCTTCCCCCACCCCCCCCTTACCTCCAAGTGTGGGGTCAGTAAGCTAAACTGTAGAGTTATTTTGACTGCTCCCATCTCGTTTGCATTATTCCCAGTCAAACGCATTGTAATATAGTCTCTTCTGGTCCTGTATATATGTCACTGTGACTTGTTGGAGAATTTTACCACACAGACAACCATTGGAACCATACATTTAATATGACTTATGTCAAACTTACATAGAATATAAACTCCTGAATGGGACTTGGGGCAGATGTATGACTTAGTCGATTGTATGATTTATACTTACGCAAGTTTTACTGTATTTGTGTAACTCGCTTTTAAAAGCTACAGTAAACTGATAACTTGACCCTGGCTTAACTTGTCACAACCATCATGCCTTCAGTATCCCTACGTTTTTATACATACTCCCAACTCGCCGTTCCTGATAACTCGTTTCTGAGCCCTTTCCCCTCGCAGTGAGGAGTTACTAAGTTTAGTATGTTTATAAAAGGTGCGGATCGAACTCTTAACAGAATGAACAACAGCACAAGGTTTTATATCTGGCTATTGCAGTTGGACACTTCTCATTCATGGGTTTATTGTCCTCAGCAATACTCATGTTGTGGTTGCTGTGATCACCCCTCCTGATCCCAACCACCAGCTCGGGTGTGGATCCCTGACTGTCCAGCGCCTTGGGATGTCCTCCCGACGTGAAAGGTGCTATACAAATTAATTAGTCGTCGTCGTTGTTTATTATCCTTACGCGGATTTTGTATTTGTGATCAATCAGTGGGTTTTGGTGATTTTTATTTTGTTCTTTTATTTTTTTTCTCTCTCTGCACAATGTGATCGCTGCTACAGCTCAAATAGAAATTTCTTGTACTTAGCTGGAGGGTGAATGGATACCTTTTGCTCAGATGCAAATCGTGTCAAATGTAAGTCAGAACAACCAGAATCCACAGAGGTGGGCTTTAGCATCTAAAAGAGGAAGCGTAAATATTTTGGCTCCATCCCTTCAGCCTCAAAGCACAACCCTGGAGGTGAAGAAACCTCCACTCACTCTGTCTCCTATTTTCTCTGTACGATTGGCTGCCCCGATTCACCCGCAAAATACAGTCAATTCACTTCATAGGATATTCTGTGAAGCGCTTTTGAGACGTCTCAAAAGCACTTCATAGGATATTCTGTGAAGCGCTTTTGAGACGTCTCAAAGACGTGATAAGGCGCGATATCAAATGCAAGAATTGTTGTTGTTATCTGTCACAGTTCAGGTACAGGTTGTCGCTTTAAGCCCCAAACACTTCCTGTGCTCAACAGGCACCTCAGTTGAGCAACTTCCTGTTCACACCAATGTGACTGACTGCAAAGACCCACAGCTGCCCCCATTCCTTGTGCCCAGATTCAGGGCAGTCCTGTGTGTTACAGACACTCACTCAGTCAGTCATTCGGAAGTGGATTCAGACAAGTGGTAAATCTTATCTCATCTACCTCAGGGTTCTCGTAGCTGCTTTCATCCATCACCGTCCGTTTGAGCTAGATTTCAATCTGGGTCACAGAGACAGATGAAAGGAGTCCTGTAGCTCAGTGGTTAGAGCACTCGCCACGCAAATGAGAGGACCCAGGTTCAATTCCCGGGTGGATCGGGGCGATACCTTAGGCAAGTTTCCTTACTCCGCACGCACACCACTGTTTACTGAGCAGCAAGTAGGAACCCATTTGGTAGTCAATTGGGAAAAGCGACCACAAGATTGTTTTGGATGAAGAAGACGGGTAGGGTGGTCCTAGCTGGACAAGCAGCGGGAAAGCTTACCGCTCAATGGCGAGCTGTACAGTTTTAGCCTGTTAGACTCCAGCAGTTACCCGAACACGCACTCTGGGCTGCCCCAAGCCTTGGCTCTCGTCAATCTGCATCTAATGCTCTCTCGGAATTGGTAAGCAGGATGCATCCCTCCAGTGAGAGAGAGAGTGCACATTGAATTCCAATAAACATCTCTGGGATGCATGGAATTCTCAGTTGGGTTTCTGAGACTCTTAAGCAATGGTGATGGGTTTCCGCATGTGTCAGACACCCGGCTGACCAAAAATAATATCCAAAGATCATTTTGAGGCTGCTAAAATTGTATTTCTGTGAGGTTACAGGTGACATTGGCATACCAGCAGTCTCCTTGTCACATCATTCAGCCGTGAATGACGCCTGATAACTGCTTAACTTTGCAGGATCAACACACACCTCTCTTCCTGCATTTTTGTGGCTGCCAATCTGTCACTAGACTCATCACAAAAAATAATCTTTGCGTCTCGAATCGTGCCTTTCACGTCAGGAGGACATTTCAAAGCCTTTTTGCGGGATTTTTCTCTAAAGTGAAGTGACTGTATTTTGTAACACAGTAAACCTCACATAAATCTATTAGTTGGGACCACACATTTAATGACTTATTTCCAGCCCTCTGCGACACTGCCCTGTGTGAAGGGCGCTATATAAATGCAAGTTGTTGTTGACTTATGCAAAGTGTGAGTTGTGTCAAACTTGCATACAATTCACCTTACAGTATATCCTGTGAAGCACTTTGAGACGTCTCAACGACGTGTAATAAGGCGCTATGTAAAATTCAAGGATTATTAGAATATAAACTCTTGAACAGGACTTGGCCAGGTGTACGACTTAGGCGACGATACGATTTATACAGATCAGACTTGTGCAAGTGTTCCTGCAACAATAATAATTATGTTTAACGCAGCCCCTTTCACATCAGGAGGACGTCTCAAAGCGCTTCACAGGATGCACTGTAAAGGGTTAGCGATCATGTGTTTTAATAATCCTTGGTATAGTTTTGTAGGTTGCCTGTGAGCAGCGTGGTTTTGGGGGGATTGGCGGCCAGCACTTTGTGAGACGGGATCTCAGTCTAACGTCTCATCCAAACGACAGCATCTCCCGACAACGCAGCGTTTCCCTCAGCACTCCATCGGAGCGTCGGCCTGGACTGCGCGCGTTGAAAGACCTGACGTGGAGCTTGGAACCCAGGAGCTTCTAACTCGGAGGCAACGGAGAGAGAGGGAGAGAGAGAGAGAGAGAGAGAGAGGGAAAGCGACCGACTGAGCCAGACTGACAGAGAGTGTTCGAATGACTGGAGCTCTGAACCAGAATGGAGAGCTCCGTGGAATGAAGTTGCTTACGTTTTCGGTTAAGGTGTCGTCCGGCCTGCCTGAGTCACGGAACCGTGGATCGTTAATTGTAGAAAAGGTATGAATAAAATATGGGAGCAGGTTATAGCATCAAGGAAGGAGTTTCGGGCTGGGTTGCAGCAACGCCTCATTGGGACGTTTGGTTTTGGGCTGTCCGTGTACGCGGCAGGGAGCTGTTGAACCAGTATGATAATTGCTCTCATTGTTGGTGTGTTGTGAATTGGGGTTGCATAAAGATATCTGTTGGAAACCCGTCGTGTCTTTAGTCTTGTGTGTCCTTCCTTGCTCTTTGGGACCCCGGCTTGGGAGTTTTTATGTGGTCGGCATTTTATTTTGGCAGATCTGGCGACTTCCCTCTTCAGTACCAGCTTCTCTGGTCCCTCCACGAGGTCTGTCAGCCTTGGCATCATTCTGCTAAACCTCTGTGCCCTCTCCAAGGCCTTGACATCCTCCCTAAAGCGCACCGTGCGTAGCAGCCGAAACTGGGACGCGGAGCACTCCCAGGACAGACGTGGGTAAAAGTTGTCTTGCTTTGCGCATTAAATGATTCATTCCTCTCAAATATTTTGCCGGCCCGGAACTGCGCCGACGTTCTCGGTCACCTCGAGACGCCTCAAAGCGCTTCACGGGATTGTCAAGTAAAGTGAATTGACTGTTATCTCGCGGGCGGAGCACGGCAGCCAATTGTGCAGAGCGGTCGGTCTCTCGTACAAGCGCGGAACAATTTTTTTAATGGGGTGGGGGGGGGGGGTGGTGTGTGTGTGTGTGTGTGTGTGTGCGCGTGTGAGCCTTCTCTTAGAACAGCTGTACCCCACGGGCAATCTTTTAACGCCCACGAGACACCTCAAAGCGCTTCGCACGACATCCTGCAAAGTGCGGTGACTGCGGGTCGAAACGGGGGGGGTGTGTGTGTGTGGGGGGGGGGTGGTGCCAATCGCGCCCAGAGACGTCCCACCCCCCCACCCCTGCAAACCGTTGTGGATCCAACAACAACAACAAGATTGCATTTATAGAGCGCCTTTCACGGCGGGAGGACGTCCCAAGGCGCTGGACAGTTGGGTCGGGACCCAAGCGGGGGGGGGGGGAATGGTCAGGGGGGGGGGAATGGTCAGGGGGGGGGGGAATGGTCAGGGGGTGGGGAGGGAAGGGAGGGAGTGAGGAGGGGGTAGAGGTCAAAGAGAAAAGGGTCTTGAGTTGTCATTAATTTTTTTTTACCTGGAGTTGAGTGTCTGGGCTGTGTGTGTGTGTGTGTGTGTGTGGAGGGGGGAGAGGAGTGCGGGTTACATTCCAATAAATAATAATGTGTTTGCATTAAAAGAGAGGATTCGGAAGTTGTGCCTTTAAATGGGTGAAGGGGGTGTGGGGGGGTGTGGGGGGGGGAAGGCCAGGATTGGTGACAGGGAGGGGGGGAGAGGAGGGGGGAGAGGGAGGGCTGTATCTGACGCTGTGGCGTTGTGTGACAGGACAGGAACACATTAACTCAGGGATATAAAGTGTCCCAAATTAACACGTTGTGTCTAACCGTGTGGGGGGGTGTGGGGTGTGGGGGGGGGTGTGGGAAGCGAATTCTCTCTGTCTGTCTGTCTCTCTGTCTGTGTGTCTGTCTGTCTGATCTCAGTCCGGCTTTTGTGTCCTGTGTTTGCTGGAGCTCAGTGGAGGCAGAAGGTGAGAGATTATACTGTACTGTGGTCTATGGAGGGAGGGAGGGAGGGGGAGAGAGGGTGGGGGGGGGGACAAGACAGGGGGAGAGAGAGTGTGGGGGGGTGGGGGGCAAGGGGAAGGGGGAGAGTGGCAGAGAGAGAGTGGGGGGAGAATGAGAGAGAGAGTGGGGGAGAGTGGCAGAGAGAGAGAGAGAGGGACTGACAGGGAGGGGAGGGTGGGGGGGGGGGGGGGGTTTGGGGCAGAGAGAAAGGAACCAGTGGTGGTGGGGGGGGGGGGGGGGGGGGGAGAGATAGACAGAGAGGGGGAGAAACCTGTGTTGGTGGATCTCACCATCAAACCCACCAGATGTGAGGAGACACAGGACATGTTCAGGCCTTGCAGCCCCCAACACCCCCCCCCCCCCCCCCACTCCCTCCTTATTATAGCCACTGCTCCTTAACGCCCACAGTAAGGCTCTCGGAGCGCTTTACATCCTCTATCTTACTTGTATTTGTGTAGCAAGGAGTTGGGGGGGGGGGGGGGGAGAGAGTGTGTGTGTGTGTGTATGTGAGGTGGGAGGGGGGGGGTTCACTGTGTGTAGTGTGGGTCAGTGTATGTGTGTGTGTCGGTCAGTGTGTATGTGTGTAAGGGTCAGTGTGTGTGTGTTAGTGTGTGTTCTGACGTGCGCTTTTATCATGAGGCAATGTTAGTTAACCTTGCGCTTGACTTAGCGCCTTATCACGCCGCCGGGACGGCTCGAGGAGCTTTTACAGAACATACCGTAGCGGCTGTGCATTTTGTGGGAGATGCGCGGCGGCCGGTGTGCGTGCGGCGGTGCTCCTGTCAAAAAAAAAGAGACTCATCATTTTGGGTACTTCTATCGGGTCATAGAGTCTTACAGCACAGAAGGAGGCCATTCGGCCCATCGTACCTGTGCCGGCTCTTTGAAATAGCTACCAGCTCGTCCCACTCGCCCGCTCTTATCCCACAGCCCCGCACATTTACCCCTTTCAAGTCCCTATCCAATTCCCTTTTGAAACCTGCAATCGAATCTGCTTCCACCGGCCATTCAGGCAGTGCTTTCCGGACCGTAACAACTCGCTGTGTAAAAATTATTATTATTTGTTTTGCATTTCTCTCCTCCGGTTCTTTTTTGCCGCTTATCTTAAATCTGTGGCCTCTGGTTACCGACCTCCCCCCCCCCCCCACCCACCCACCCCCAACCCGCCAGAGAAATCAGTTCCTCCTTTAGTTGAAAGTTTTATTTTGGGGGCGGGTGGGGGGAAAAAAAAGACTAGAGGCATTTGGGAAATGATAAACAGTGTGTGGGCAGGGCAGGGTGGAGCAGACGCACAGTATTTGGGTTTACTTGCGCGGTTGAGATTCATTTTAAGGCTGTGTTATCTCCACAGACCGATCTAATAATAATCCTTGCACTTGATAGAGCACCTTATCACCTAAAGCGCTTCACAGGATACACCGTAAAGCGGATTGACTGTCCATTTTGTGGGCAAAACGCGGCAGCCAATTGCGCACAGCAGTGTGCCCCACAAACAGTCGTAGATTGAGAGTAGACTGTGCACAAGTTAGCCACACTCGCTCCCACACAAGTTGACCTTCGGCGCTGCTTGGCAGCGAGCTTTACTCTATCAAACCCGCGCTAGCCTTGAGTGTTAGACAGGTCAGTGTGGAGGGAGCTTTACTGTGTCTCTACCCCTGACCTTGCAATGTGGACAGAGGCAGTAGTCAGTTACCTTTCAGTGTGGTTTGATTGCATCACCCCGCGGGTCTCTCTGAGTCTGAATTATGATGTCTTGGCTCATGTCCGAGTTTCCACTCCTCTGTTAACACCTGTTTGAGACTTTCTTCCCACGCTTCTTTCCAATGAGTCTCCAGACAGACCTGACCCGCATTGAGTTGGGAACTTATTCTGTTCTCTCCCCAGACACTGAGAGCCGGGGCGACGCTAACCTTGATCTCCCAGTCACTCGTGACTGATAGTGGTGGGAACACTCAACTCGCAAGTGAGAGGATTCCCCAGGCTGGGCGAAACCTCAGGTAAGTTTCCTTACTGCACACACCTCCGTTTACTTAAAATCTGGTCACTGAGCCCACAGTCGGTCCACTTTACAGGATACTTTGTGAAGCGTTTTGAGAGGCCTCGACTAACCCTTACCTCGCATTTTAGACACATTTTATACATCCTGTGGAACGCCGTCCCAAAGTCCCTTCACCTCACACCCTCCCTCGCTTCCTTCAAGAACCGTCTCAAGACTTTCCTCTTCGACTACGTCTTCGGACGTCCTGCTCTCCCTGCCCTCCACCCCACCTGAACCTAACCCCCAGCTCGGATCCAAGTCCCTGATTGTCCAGCGCCTTGGGACGTCCTCCCGACGTGAAAGGCGCCGTGTAAATGTAATTCGTTGTTGTTGTTGCTGTTGCCATGATAAGGCACTGTATCAAATGCAAGTATTATTATTAATAAAGCAATTCAGTGCTGTGACTACAAGCTTTACTGTCCCCCCCACCCCCTGCTTAACCAATTCCAGAGAGTATGAGGCCTAGGTTGGCAAGAGCCAAGGCTTGGGGAGAGCACAGAGTGTGTTGAGGTAACTGCTGGAGTCTAACCAGCTAAAACCAGGTAGTTTACCATTAGTATTGCTGTCTGGCAAGCCTTCCGCTGCTTGTCCAGCTAGGACCTCCCCACCCATTATAGCTTTGTCTTGTAAGGTTAACAGGATCTGAATAGGAGAATTAACCCATCAAAGAGTATTTGTTCCACAATAAATTGTTCCGACCTGCATCCTTACCCCTGCACAGAGAGACGATATACAAAGAAGCCTAACATGAAGATAAGAAAAAGAAAAATAACCTTTGCCGCCTTGACATGCCTTATCAGGTCAGGATGTCTCAAAGGATTTTACTGTAAAGTCCACTGACTGTGTGTAATTTGTAGGTGAACGCGGCAGCCAATTTTCGCACAGCGACGTCTCTCAAACAAGTGTCTGTCAAACACGTCTCTCTCACACCTCCCCCACCCCCCCTCAAAGCAGGAGGTAGGGGGGGGGTAGAAATCCGCAACTCTCAGACTTTGCCCAGACTTTGCTTTAAATAGTAATAATAATAACTTGCATTTGATACAGCGCCTTATCACGTCTTCGAGAAGTCTCGAAGCGCTTCACAGACTACACTGTAAAGTGAATTGACTGTATTTGTGGGCGAAACGCGGCAGCCAATTGTGCACAGCAGCGTCCCACACAAACAGTCGGTGATTGAGTGACCAAATCTTTTCGGACCAATCCAAAAGGGTCAAACTAACCTGAGCTGTTGACTCAGACAAACGCAAACAGAATGGCTGCTGTCAAGGCCGTTTCATTCAGTGTCTCGTTCTCCCTGTGACTCCACGTGGAATCTACTCTCTCATGACAGAGAGAGAGAGAGAGAGGAGAGTCCCTCTTTCACTGAGGCTGACTGATTGATAGTTACCTGAGGTGGCGGAGAGCATCCTGACCCCTGGAATTCCGTAGTGTAGTGGTTAGTGCTCTCGCTTCGCAAGTGAGAGGACCTATGTTTGATTCCCGGGCAGAGCCAAGTACATCCTGTGAAGCACTTTCGAAGACGTGATAAGACGCTGTATCAAATGCCAAGATTGAGTGACCAAATTATTATTGCTATTATTTTTTTTGACGGGTTTATTACGCCCCCCCCCAGAAAAGCGAGCCACTAATCAACCGGGTTCCTACTTACTGCTGGGTAAACAGGCGTGCGTGTGGAGTGAGGAAATTTGCCCAACGTTTCGCCCTGTCCCACCCGGGAATCAAACCCAGGTCGTCTCGCTTGCAAGGCGAGTGCTCTAATCATTGTGCTGTTGTTGTTGTTGTGACAGAATGCGTCTCTGGGCTGACTCGGGGCTGTGGCTGACCTCTCTTGCGGCTGTGTTGTCGACGGTAGTGGCGGGCAACGTGACGGAGCTCTCTGCAGCCTTCCTCCAAGACCTGCTGGATCGTTACGGAGAGAACCAGGTTCTGGCGCTGCACCAGCTCAAGGCTCTGCTCAACAGGCTGGACGTGGGGGTGGGGAAGGCCAAACTAGCAACTGAGGGGAACTCTGCAAACCTATCCCAGGTCAGGAACAGGCTCGACACACACTACCTGCCTCTGCTGTGCTCTGGGACGCTGCCCTTGCTGAGGGGCTCAATATAAATGCAAGTTGTTGCTGTACGCAGTTAGCGTTTTAGCCGCACAAAATACACAGTCACTGCACTTTACACTGTATTGTGGAGTCCCATTGCGGTCAGGGCACTTGCACGGCAAGCGAGAGGACCTGGGTTCGATTCCCGAGCGCGGTGAAACCTTAGACAAGTTTCCTTCCTCCATGCACACTTACCCAGCAGTAAGCAGGAACCCGGTTGTTAGTTGATTGGGGGGATCTCTTTCCTTCTCTCCCCCCCCCCCCTCAAAACAAATGTGTTTTTTCTGCTGCTTTGATGCCTCGCGAGAAACACTGGGGATTAAAACCGAGTCGGGCTCACAGCTCGGCGTGTGGGCTACAACAACAACAACTTGCATTTACACAGCACCCCTTACGTAGGGTAGAGCCCCAGAATGCTTGACTGTGGCGGAGCACAACACTGAGCCGGGTGGTGGGGTGGGGGCAGGGAGGGAGGTGGTCGATGAGGAAGGTCTTCAGGTGCGACTTGAAGGGAAGGAAGGGGCAAGGCAGAGAGATGGAGGGAGGGTGACCAGAGTTTCTAATGTGTTGGCTGTCCCAGTGTTTCTCCTCAGCCGAGCTGTTCGCTGCTCACAGCCTCACCAACAGCAGTCGGATCGACAGCCATGCGTTCAAGAACATCTGTCCCACCGTCCTGCAACAGCTGGAGAGAGGAGCCTGCGTCACGGAAAACCAGGAGAACGAGGAAGACGAGGTCACGTCCGAGAAGAAACCAACGGCATCCGAGGGTACGTCAACACAGGAACAGGAGGAGGCCATTCAGCCCCTCGTGCCTGTTTTGTCACTTCAGTCTTGACAATGTGAAGGGATCCAGCAGGTGGAGTCCTGTAGCTCCGTGGATAGAGCACTCGCCTCGCAAGCGAGAGGATCTGGGTTTGATTCCCAGGCGGGGTGAAATGTTGGGCAAGTTTCCATACTCCACACGCCTCTGTTTGCCCAGCAGTAAGGAGGAACCCGGTTGTTAGTCGATTGACGGATCGCTTCTCTGGGAGCTAATAATCCGTTCAAAAAATATATATATTAATTAGCCGCGTTAGTAAATGGCATCTACTTTCTCTCTTCACAGTCTGGGGCTTTGGGTTTCTCAGTGTTTCACTGATTAACCTGACCTCCCTGCTCGGAGTCGCTGTTGTTCCCTGCCTCGACAAACCCTTTTTCCGCAGGGTCCTGGTCTACTTCGTAGCCCTGGCGAGCGGAACCCTGTTCTCTAGCGCAATATTCCAGCTCATTCCAGAGGTGTGGTACCGATAGCAAGCACACATCTGTCTCTGTGCGCGCGTGTGTGTGACGCCAATTATTACTCCTTCCAGAGGTGGGGCTGGGGCTGAGAGAGAGAAACTCTCTGCAATCTGGTGGATGTGTTGGGAGGGCAAACTGTTGGTTTCAACCCTGTTGGGTTCGGGAGAAGGGATTCTGTATGGACTGTGCCTTGGGTTGGAGTTGGGTTTGGGGAAGTGTCGCTCAATATGACACTTCTCTCTTGTGAGTTTTCTTGCTCACTGTGTCACAATTATCTCCGTTCAGTTTTAACTCAAACCTCAAACAACAACAGTATCTGTGAAGGGAATCTGCCTATTTTCTAACTCAGCTCAGTTCTTCAGCCTCTTTGCCCCCACCCTTTGGAACTCCATCCCACATCCCTTCGTCTCGCTCCCTCCCTTGCCTCTTTCAAGGCCCATCTCAAGACCCTGCTCTTCGACTGTACCATCAATGAACCTCTTGACCCCACCCTCCCTGCCCTCCACCCCTCCTGATCCCAACCCCTAGCTCAGGCGCAGATCTCCGACTGTCCAGCAACTTGGGACGTCCTCCCGACGTGAGAAGCACCGTGTAAATGTAATTTGTTGTTGTTGTTTCGAAGCGAGTCACAGAACAGAACAGACTGAGAGCTTTGGGGAGGTGGGAAGGGAGATCAGTCAAAGAGGCTGAACACCGGGGAGAGGGTGTGGGTTGATGTGGCCAGTCAGCAGAATCCTGAGCTCTGAGCTCAAAGGGTTGACATCTTGTGTCGGTGGGTTTTGGGTTGTGGGCTGGGCTGGAGTTCAGGATTTGGCTCTTGCAGTCTCGGAGTTTCCCGGTCTGACTGCCGTTTGGTATCATGCCTGAGCCAGTCCTAACGCTTTCCCCCCCCACCCCCCACCCTACGCCTGACACCCCCACAAGTGTGTGATTCTTGCTTCCTCTGGTGTCTGTGACCCCGCGGCTAATTGTGGAGTAACAGAGCCCATTTCCCTCTCTATTGAAACCTGCCGGGTTCTCACCAGCTTCTGTGGACTTCTCATTAACTCAACCCACCCCGACCAATCTGGGCCCATCTCACACCATCTCAAACCGGCTCCAACCCCTACTCAATTGGCTGCCACATTTGGCCCACGGAATACACAGTCACTGCACTTTACAGTATATCCTGTGAAGCGCTTTGAGGCGTCTAGATGCTGTTTCAAATGCAAAGATTGTTATAATCAGTAACTCAATCCTATCGCAACCATTGTTGGCAGTGGGATGGATCAAGCTCTGTTACTCCACAAACCTCAGGGTCCATGTGAGATGAGGACACTCTGTGTCAGCGAGGTCGGAGGCTCCTGCGTTCGATCTAGAGGGTTCAATACTGACGGGCATGATTTATTCTAATTACTGTTATTATAATGTACCGAGAACAGACTTTTTTTTGATGGAATGATTAACGGAACGCTTTCTCTTTTTCCTTTTCTCTCCGTGTTCTGCTCTTCCTTTCCCTCCCTCCCCCCTCCTCCCTCCCTCCCTCCTATTTCCATCCATCACTCCATCTTTCCCTCCCTCCCTCCCTCCATCTGTCCGTCTGTCTGACTGTGCAATTGTGTTGATGTGGAATATCTGACCTGGATTTCGCTCGCCTCTCTCTGTCTCTCTCTCTCTCTCCCTGTGGTGTGTGTTTGACGGCAGTCTGGGGCTATGGGATTCTATGCGTGACCGTGATCTCTCTCTGCTCCCTGATTGGAGCCAGCGTGGTGCCTTTCATGAGGAAAACCTTTTACAAGAGGCTCCTGCTCTACTTCATCGCACTGGCCATCGGCACTCTCTATTCCAACGCCCTCTTCCAACTCATCCCAGAGGTACTGTAATTCACACAGTCTTCTCTCTCTGTCTCTCTCTCCCCCCTCAGTTTGTGTGTGGAGGTCTTTCCATGGGTCCTGGTTTAGACTGCCGGGTGTCTTGACACGTACGGAAAACCCATCACTGTGCTCTGTGGAGTCCTGTAGTGTAGTGTTTAGAGCGTTCGCCTTGCAAGTGAGAGGACCTGGGTTCAAATCATTCCAGGCAGGGCGACACCTTCGGCAAGTTTCTTCCACGCACACAAACACACACGCCTCTGTTTACCTGGCATGAAGTAGGAACCGGTTGTTAGTCGATTGGAGAATGGCTTTTCCGGGATTAATAATTCCTCCAAACAAAATGATAATAAACTGGGTCACTTCAGTTCACGGCTATTAGTGGAACACTGTTGTGCACAGTTGGCTGCTGTGTTTCGCCCACAAAATACTGTCACCACACTTTGCAGTATATTCGGTGAATCGCTTTGAGACATATTGACGACGCGATAAGGCGCTATATCAAATGCAAGGATTATTATCAAACTCTCAAGCACGGCGATGGGTTTCTAAGTGTGTCAAACACCCAGCTGACCAACAACAGCTCCAGCATTTAGTGCATCACTGCAACGCCTCACATTACCTACAATTGAAATTCAAGCTCGCTGGAGAATAATAATTAATTTAAATCCAACTCTTTTTAATGAAACCAAACCAACCTGGGTCCCAAAGACTGCCACACACACTGAACCCGATTCGTAAATCAGCGTAGAGTTTTCAAACGTTAAGAGAGCAATCTTAATGCCTTGTGTTTGGCTTCCAGGTCTGTGTGTCCATGTATCATTCTCTCCCTGTTTGTTCTTTGCAATTTGGCAGCGATTTGAGTCGACAGTGTTGGCTACGGGAAATCTGCCAGTGCCTCAACCCCCTGGCCCCTACTCACTTGTCTTCCCACTTGTTAACAGGTCAATTCCCACCCCACCCCCCCCCACGTACACACACACAGACATACACATGCACACCACACCGCGCACACCCCTCAATCCGCAGACCCCCCCCATCTTCACTGCCATCTCAAAGCATTCTCCTTCCACTTATCTGCCAAGTTTCTTCCCGCGCCCCCCCCCCAAAAAAAAAATCTAAAACAATGGGTTCATCCCAATGTACTTACCGCTGGCTCATATTAGCTGGTGTGTCTAACATTGACTTAGGAACATAGGAACAGGAGAAGATCATTCAGCTCCTCGAGCCTGTTCTGCCATTCTATTAGATCATGGCTGATCTGTGCTTGAACTCCAATCACCCGCCTTTGCCACCATATCCTGACCTAAAAAACATCTATCCACCTCAGTCCTGATCCAGCCATAATCCACAGCCTTTTGCGGGAGGGAATGAGAGTGAGTTCCAGATTTCCACTACCCTTTGTGTGTGTGTGTGAAAAACTGCCTCCTGATTTCACTCCTAAACGGTCTAGCTCCAATTTTGAGGCTTAATTTCCATTCGATCTTTTAAAGAGGGCGATGGGGTTGGGGAGGGGAGGGTGACCAAGCTTTCGGTCACCCTCCTTCTCCCCCCCCACCCCCACCCTCTAGCTTCCCCGATCACGACTCCCAGCTCGGGTCTGAAACACTGAGTGTCCAGGGCCTTGGGATGTCCTCCCGACATAAAAGACGCGGTGAAAATGTTATTTTGTTGTTGTTGTTGTAAACGGCGATGTGTAAATGCTTGTCGTTGTTGTTGTGTTGTTGTGTCGTGGTGGTGACAACAACCCCCGTCACAGGCATTTGGTTTCAACCCGCGAGAGGACAACTATGTCTCCAAGTCGGCCGTTGTGTTCGGAGGTTTCTACCTCTTCTTCTTCACTGAGAAGATCCTCAAAATGATCCTGAAACCCAAACATAAGGTAAGACCACAGCCTATTGTGCTCTCTTATCATGTCTTGCGCAGTCGTGTGGCTCAGTGGTTGGAGCACTCGCCTCGCAAGCGAGAGGACCCGGGTTCGATTCCCGGGCAGGTCGAGGCAAAATCCTAGGCAAGTTTCCTTACTCCACTCACACCTCTCTGTTTACCAAGCAGTAAGTAGTTAGTTTCCCAGTTGTTAGTCGGTTGGCGGATCACTTTTTCGGGGTGACTAATACCACCAAAAAAAAAATAATAATAATAATTTGGTCGCTCAATCCACGACTGTTTGTGGGACGCTGCTGTGTGCAATTGGCTGCTGCATTTCACCCACAAAACACACAGTCGCTGCACTTTACAGCATATTCTGCGAAGCTCTTTGAGACGTCTTGACGACGTGATAAGGCGCTATATCAAATGCAAGGATTACTATTAGAAGAAATGGGTTGAGGGACGTAAAGTGAATCTGTTCCTTGTTTCTGACAGGGGTCTGGTCACAGCCATTACAAGCCTGAAAAGTATGTGACAAAGTCTGACCTGGACGAGGGAGTGACGGAGAAGCTACAGAACGGAGACCTCAATCACATCCCCACCCCCAAGGGAGAGGATTGTCAGCACAGCCCCCTGGCAGAGGAGCGGAGTGAGCTACACACTGTCCTGAGCGGGACTCTGTCTGTGCAGGTAAAGGCATGTCACTGTTTGTGGGAGTGCGTGTGTGTGGGAGTGTGTGGGTGGGGGTGGGGTGGGGGGAGAGTGGGTGGGTGGATGCGTCTGTGAGGGGATCTTGAAATTGATCCGTTCGGTGATAGGGAGCCAGTGGAACCTGGCGAGGACTGGGATGCTGGGGGTACAGACTGATGGGCAGACGGACCTGGAGTCCCACTGTGTGACCTTACCCCACAGGACACTAAGACGTCTCAGAGCGCCTGTTACTGGCTGAAGGGCAGCCAGTACTCTGACATCGGCACGCTGGCTTGGATGATCACGCTCAGTGACGGGCTCCACAACTTCATCGACGGCCTGGCCATCGGGGCCTCCTTCACTGTCTCAGTTTTCCAGGGCATCAGCACCTCCATCGCCATCCTGTGTGAGGAGTTCCCTCACGAGCTCGGTACGTCACCTCTCCCTCGTCCCCACCCCCTCCCCTCCACGCACCCCCCAAATGTAGCAACTCCTGCAGCCGAGGGGTTAAAGCACTCGCCTCACAAGCGAGAGGACCCAGGTTCAATTCCATGCAGAGCCAAATCTTAAGCAAATTTTCTTACTCCACACCCACGCCTCTGTTTACCGGGCAATAGGTAGGAACCTGGTTGTTAGCCGATTGGCGGATTGTTTTTCCGGGACGAATAATCCCTTTTTTATTAAAAAAAATTGGTCACTCAATCCACGACTGTTTGTGGGGACGCTGCTGTGTGCAGTTGACTGCCGTGTTTCCCCGACAAAATACCCAGTGAATCCTCTTTACAGTGGTACCCCGTGAAGCGCTTTGAGACATCACGAAGACGCGATAAGGCACTAAATCCAATGCAGGGATTATTGTTGTTGTTAACTCTGTCCTTCCTCTCGCCCTCTCCTGTTCCAGGGGACTTTGTGATCCTGCTAAATGCTGGCATGAGTCTGCAGCAAGCTCTCTTCTTCAACTTCTTGTCGGCTTGCTGCTGTTACCTGGGCCTGGGATTTGGGATTCTCGCGGGCAGACACTTCTCGGCGAGTTGGATCTTCGCTCTGGCTGGTGGCATGTTCCTCTACATCGCACTGGCCGATATGGTGAGCCAGCCCTAGGTCCTCTCTCTCTCTCTCTCTCTCTCTCCTTGCCTTCTCTCTCCTCCCTCTCTCGGGCTCTGTCCTCATCATCTCCGCCCCCCTCTCTCTCTCCCCTCTCCCTCCCTCCCTCCCTCCTCTTTCTCTCTCTCTGCACCATCTCTCTCTCTCCGCCAATTGGTCTCCATTGTCTATATTGTATATTAGAACCGTGAAGATGGTGCCAAAACTTGACCCCCCTTCTCTCTCTCTCTCTCTCTCTCTTCCTCTCTCTATCTCCCTCTCTTCCTCCCTCCCTCCTTCCCTCTCTCTCTCTCGGCAGTTCCCGGAGATGAACGAGGTCAGTAAAGACGAAGACGGGGAGGAATCGCAGTCGCTGATGGTGTTTGCCTTGCAGAACGCTGGCTTGCTGACCGGCTTTATCATCATGTTGCTGCTCACCATGTACTCGGGGGCCATCCAGATAGGATAGCCCCCATCCCCCCCCCCCCACTCCCCGACAACCCCCTCCTCCCCCCCCACCCACTCCTAAACACCACGAAGCTGAGGCCTGGACTGGGGGGGCAGGCTCCAGCCTAGCGACTTGGCACGTTGCTCTGGCAACCGGAGAGAGAGAGGGGGAAAGAAGGGGGGAATCGATGGACCTTTGCCGTTTACTGAACAGTTCTGGACAGGCGTTGCCACGGTAACATTTCCCGTTTCGTTTAGACTCCTAATTTTTTTTATATATATCTATATACGCGAGCACGCAGAATCGTGCGCGCGCGCACGCACACAACGCGGGACCAGGCAGGGACTGCGAGAAAATACAACAAGGTTCCAGTAGTGAGGAAAAGTCCGTGGGGAGAATAAAGTAAGTCATTCCGACAACTCCCCATATTCCCGTCTTCCCTCTCCCCCCCCCCCCACCACCACCCCAACCCCTTTTTCCTGCCTTTTTTCACTACCCGCACGTTGTTCTCTCCCAACAGAAGCAGTATTATAACTGGCCTCCCGTCAGCGAAGGGTCTGAGCAGCCAAGCCAAAGCCTTAACCATTCCATGTTTAAATAGCCGGTAAATGGACGTGAGGACCGCTAATCCGATAGCACGGGTTATTAATATTAATTTAAGTCGAAGCGCTTTGAGGGACTTTAAAGTGCAGTGACTGTGCATTTTGACCAAGCCGTGGTCGAAAAAGAGGGTCTTGAGATGGGTCTTGAAGGAGGCAATGGAGGGGGCAAGAAGGAGGGATTGTGGGAGGGAGTTCCAAAGAGAGGCTGAAGGCCTCATGCGATGGTTAAGCCAGGAGCTCAGGTGGAGGTGATCTACAACACACTGGGCGCTGGCTATTGTCAATAATCTTCAATAATTTACGATGGTGCTAAGAGGAGTATTGCATCTGTGTCTCTCTCTCTGATCACCCAACTCATCACAGGTCTCAAGCACAATCAAGAGGAGAGAGCAAGGAGGTTATAGTCAGCGTTAGACCTCCTTGACAAGCTGTCAGTGTATTTGACCCAACAATCGTTGGGAGGTTAGATAGAGGAAGTGTTAGATACAGTCCCTCTTTTTAGAGGAAATGGCCTTTTTTTTTTTGTTTTCCTTTAGCTGGGTTTGTCTGATCCACATGGAAAAACCTATCTTCGTGCTTAAGAGTCTCCAAACCAGACAGATTTGCGTGAATACTTCCTACGCATTGAAAGTTTCCGTGTCTGGAATGGAATGCGCTCTCTCTCTCAACCGATGCATCCTGCTTACCTAATTCCAGAGAGTATTAGGCGCAAGAGGAGCCCAGGTTGTTCATTGAAGGGTGCAGAGGGGAGTAATTACTGGAGATTAAGCAGCTAAAATCGTGTGATTAAACGGCTCCCCGGATGGGCTGAATGGGCCGTTTCCATGACAATTTAAGAGTATTCAGGAATACTTTGGGAATTTGGGAAAAATGGGGAGAAAATTTGGGGCTAGGAGGGGGGAAGCATTGCGTGTTAAGCTATCGAATCCAAGTGACTGGTCCACTTTTTTTTATATGGAATATTTATGATAGAATATTGTAAATCCTAGCGCATTCCTGTGGCATTCTTCAAGCTGAATGTCCGTGGAATGTCTCGGGCATTTTGAATAAAAGTGAGATGGATTTGAGATCACTTGTATTCTTGTTATTCATTCCTAGGAGAGTAGGAGAGCCAACCTAGGTCAAACAGGTGTCCGACAAATGCGGAAACCCATCACCGTGCTTAAAGACTATCCAAACCAAACTGACAGTTCCATGCATCCCACCTTCACATTGGAAATACCAGAGATAGATTGTTGGAATGGAATCGCACTCTCTCTCTCTGGAGGGACCCATTCCGGCTTACCTAATTCTGCAGAGTATTAGGTGCTGGTTGGCAAGAGCCAAGGTTTGTGGAGAGCCCAGAGCGTGTGTTGGGGTAACTGCTGGAGTCTAACCAGCTAAGACAAGCTAAAAGCTTGGCCATTGAAATCACTGTCTGGCCAGCTTTCCTGCTAGGTTGGTGGTCCAGGTAGGTCCACGCTACCTGTTAAGGCTTTGGCTTGCAGAGTTAACAGGAGCTGAGTGGGATGACTCCCTACTTCCAGTGACTAGTCTGCCCTTCATTGCTGTCATCAGCAAAGAACTGGACAGAAATTGAACGAGCGAGGATGTGTGTGTGTTGCTAAGAGCATTGCTGCTCCCTGCTGGACAATGTGATGCAGAATTTGAGCTCTTTCTCATCCCAGGATCTCACAGCTTTGCTGTACTATCCCTACGATCATGTCCTTGCATTTGGCACGGCACCCTTCAGGTCAGGAAGATGACCCAAAGTGCTCTCTCCAGCGTTTACCCTAAAGTGTAGCGACTGTGTATTTCGCTGGCGGAATGCAACACAGCAACGTAGTCGAGGTCTCTCGAAGCGTTTTGCAGGATCCACTGCGGAGTATTCCTGACTGCATATTTTGTGGACGAAATGCGGCAGCCGGTTTGCGCCCAGCGATATCCCACACCGGGAGGGAGAGAGAGTGAAACTCCCTGCCCTCTTCGAATAGCGGCCGCAGGAGATCTCGAACGCCCACCTGAGCCGGGCACAGAGGTTTAACGTCTCATCCGAAGGAGGACGTCTCCGTCAATGCGACACCCACTCCCCCAAGACTGTGCGATTGCGAGTCCCGACGTGCGGGCTCCAACCCACCACCTTCTGACTCTTGAGGCGCCAGAGGGCCACCGATTGACGCAAACAAACCCACCAAGCGGTCAACTTTATTAGCCCTGAATGACCCCTTTTGAGTCCCGTGAACCCCAATGACAACAATCGCAACAGCAAATAACAATCCTTGCGTTTGAGACGGGGCCTCCGCCTCATCAGTTCGTCACGACGTCCCAAATTGCTTGGTGGGATACACCGTAAAGTGTAGTGACTGTGTGTTTTTGTGGGTGAAAGTTGCCCCCAATTGCTCTAAACTGCCCTTCTTGAGCCACAACTCCCATGTGGTCAAGAATAAGGGGGGGCAGTCTGAGCATGCGCAGTTGTGTGTGTGTGTTGATGTGACACGTGAGCCAGCGGCCGCGCTGAGCACGCTGGGAGTTGTAGTTGGGTTTAGCAGTGGGGCGCCCGCCGGTGGGAGGCGGAGGCCGCCTGCCTCGTGCGCCTGCGCGGCGCGGCGCGGAGCACGCCGGGACTCGTAGTGCGCTGCGTGACGCATGCGGGGAAAGGGGCGGGGGGGGGGCGGAGGAGGAGGGGGCGGGGCTGCGAGCGTCGATCCCGGCGCGCGGCGCGGGCGGTTGGGACGGGTCGACGAGAGAGGGGAGCGCGAGGGGCGGGAGAGGCGGGGCCGAGGATGGGGGCGGGGGGCACGCCGGGAGTTGTAGTGCGCTGCCGGCCTGGCGCCGCGTCGCGGGATGACGCGCGGGACTACAGGTCCCGGCGGGCAGCGCGGGCAACGGCGGTAAGCCGATTAGAGCGCGAGAGAAAGGGAGAGGGAGAGAGCGAGTCAGTCAGTCAGTCAGTCAGTCGCTGAGGCCGTACCCTGAGGTACGGCGGCGGCTTCGGCGGTTAAACCGACAGCCTCGCAGTCAGCTCCAGCCATAACGCGGCCCGCCTAGGCCTCAGGCCCCCCCCCTCCTCCCCCCCCCCACCCACCCACCCCCAACCCCCGGCCTCGGCCCTCAGGCCGCCCGACAATATGGCGCAATCGATGGAGAGGATACCCCCGAAGCTGTCCACCACCGACAGGATTATCAAAGGTAAGCGAGGGGCGAGGCCCCGGGGGAGGGGGAGGGGGAGCGTGTCAGGGTGGGGGGGGGAGAGAGGGGGTGTCAGAGAGAGGGGGGGGGGGGAGTCAGGGGGAGAGGGAGAATGTGTCAGTGGGGGGAGAGGGAGGGGGTGTCGGAGGGAGAGGTTGTCCGGGGTGGGGGGAGGGGGGGGGAAGAGATAGTGGGGTGTCAGAGGGGGAGAGAGAGAAACGGGGCTTGTGAGGGGGGGGGGAGGGAGAGAGAGGGTCGAGCAGAGAAAGACAGACGGGAGAAGAGAGAGGCTGTCAGGGGGTGGGGGGGGTGGTGGTGGGGGGGGGGAGTAGAGAGGATGTGTGTAGGGAGAAGAGAGAGGGTGTCAGGGAGAGAGTCGGGGGGTGGGAGGGAGTGTGGGGGTCAGGGAGAGAGAGGGGGGGGGTTGTTGGGGTGAGGAAGAGAGAGGGAGGGGGTGTCGGGGGGAGGAGAGAGAGAGAGAGAGAAGGGGGGTGTCGGGGGGAGGAGAGAGAGAGAGAGGGGGGGTCTCGGGGTGGGGGGAGTCAGTGGGTGTCGAAGGGGTGGGAAGAGTGATAGGGAGGGTGTCAAGAGGAAGAGGGGGGGGGTTGTCAGGAGAAGAGCGAGGCTGTTGGGAGGGGGTGGGGGGGAGGGGGGTGTTGGGGGAGAGTTGAGAGACCTGGGGAGAGAAGGGCTGTCAGGGAGAAAGCTGGAGGCAGAGCCTGGCGATGAGAGTGGGAAGTGGCTTTGAGGAGGATGGGGAAGGGAGCAAAGAGAGAGCAAGTCAGTCACGTCAGGAAAAGTGGGGGGGGTACGGGTTCGGAATAGCAAAGGGTTTTTTCCACCGGGGAGCCCCCCCAGTGGAGCTTTTCTTTTCTGGGAGCGGAGTTAACGACAGAGACAGGGCCTGCGGGAAAGGGTGGCTGAGGCCAGGACACCGGGACTTTCACTTAAAATAACCGTCCGTGTTGTAGGGAGGGCGTCCTGGAAGATTTGCCCACAAAATATACAGTCCCCACACTTTACAGCACATTCGGTGAAGCGCTTTTGAGACGTCTCAACGGCGCGATGAGGGGCGATATCAAACGCAAGGATTATTATTCGCTGTTAGAGATTGTCCTACGATTATAGAAGGGCCTCCATCATCTGAACTCGTCCTGCGGTATTATTATTAGTGTTATTATTAGCTGGTAAAAATGGGTCAGGGGGAGGGGAAGGGGGAATGGGAAAAAGGAGCGAGAGAGAGAGCTATGAAAGGGGGTAAAGAGAATCGGGACGAGGCAACGGGTGAGAGAGATGAAACGGAATCGAGAGATCAGCTGGTAAACCGGATGGAGAGAAGGGGTTGAGATAAAGGGTGGAGAGCGAGAGAACGTGAGGAGTTTGGAGAGGGGAAGATCCAAGTAACTGGAGTTGTGACTTGGGGGAGGGATGAAGGGGAGAGGGGAGGAGAAGATGGGGCGGGAGGGGGGGGGTACATTTCAGAGGGTGGATTGTAGTAACCCTTAGCGAGGAAAGCTTGAGAGGGAGTTGGAGATTCTCGCTCTGTTTGTGGCACATTGCTGTGCGCAATTGGTTGCTAAAATGCACAGTCAGTTTACTTTACAGTATATTTTGTGAAGCGCTTTGAGACGTCTCGCAGACATAGTCAGGAGCTGTAATCAAATGCAAGGATTGTTATATAAGGGGGAGGAACTGTCCAACTGCAGCATTTTGGCCGCTTTATTTATTTTTTTTTTAAAAATAGTTTTGAACTTTGCTGGTTAGCTGAAGTGAATTGCGTACGCACGTATTGAGGTGACCGTCCATCTGTTCACAGTGTGCGTGGCGTGGTGCCCAAAGGCACCAGTGAGATCCACTGCCTTCCCCGTGGTTGATGAAGCGCTATATTAATTAGTGATGCAAAGGATATTTTTGGAGGGGAGTGGAGGTGGGGGGATGGAGAGGAGTGGGAGTGGGGGGGGGGGGGAGAGAGTTCTTTTAAACAGTTGCTCTTTTCTCACAGTTCCTCTACTCGTGAGGTTCAACGGAGTGAGCAGCAGTCGGAGCTCATTCAGGCAACAAACTGTTAAACCAGAATCAGCTTAAGCCCAGGAATGACCGATCACGTCCTCACTGGCTTAGCGTTTCTCCCGTCAGGAGTGGGGTCCCGGAGAGCAGTGGTTGGAGAGCTCGCCTCGCAAGCGAGAGGACCCGGGTTCGATTCCCGGGCTGGTCAGGGTGGAACCTCAGCAAAGTCTCCTTACTCCTCGCACGCGCCAGGTGGCTTTACTGGACTAATAATCCCATCAAACAAATGTCATAATAATTTGGTCACTTCAATCCACAACTGTTTGTGGCGGACGCTGCTGTGCGTCATTGGCTGCCGTGTTTCGCCCCCAAAATATACAGTCAATTCACCTCACAGTGCATCCTGTGAAGCGCTTTGAGACGTCTCGACGACGTGATGAGGCGCCGTACCGATTGCAAGGATTGTGATTCTAATCGTCACGGGTCACGTTTAGCCTCGGCCTGGCCGAGTTGTGGCTGTCGAGGACTGCTTGCTCACTCGGGGGCCGAGGAGCGATGCTGTTCAGGCTCTGTGGGAAGGACAGAGTGTTATCTGTCAGAGTCCTGCGGGATCTGGGATGCTACCCTGCGTGAGGGGCGCATTATAAATGCTTGTTGTTGTTGTTGTTGTTGCTGTTCTTCCCGACGTCCTCCACTCCGCCAGTAAGCCGCAAGCCAATTTTGGATAATCTTCCTGATGCATTAATCTTTTGTGGCTGGAATAATTTGTGACTGCATTTGGAGAGGGAGGGGGGGGAAGGAAAGAGAGGGGGGAGGGGGAGACAGAGGGATGGGAGAGAGAGGAGGAGGAGGAGGAGGAGGGAGAA
Organism: Callorhinchus milii; assembly: GCF_018977255.1. Taxonomy (NCBI): domain Eukaryota; kingdom Metazoa; phylum Chordata; class Chondrichthyes; order Chimaeriformes; family Callorhinchidae; genus Callorhinchus; species Callorhinchus milii. The sequence continues at coordinate 3,688,369 of NW_024704769.1, forward strand.
AGAGAAGGCTTTTTATCCTGCTGAGAGACCGCGGTGCTCGGAACAGAGGGAAAAGGATGCTGCGTTTTGCAGTTGACCAGAATATCTTTCAAACTGTGATGTGAAGAGCAGCCTGTTCAGTGGACGTTAGGTGGAGAAACATGATTGATTTTCAACCGAATGCAATTGGTATTGAATTTTCCAAGCAAATTAACTCCCATTCAAAGGGTGCCCCACCATGCTGAAATGTTTCCCAAGTGCTTCGCAGTAATTTACTGTCGAGCGCAGTGACTGCTTAATTGTGGAGTCCTGTAACGTAGTACTGAGCGCACAAGTGGGGGGACCTGGGTTCGATTCCCAGGCAGGGCGAAACTTTACTTGGTTCCTTATTCCACGTGCCTCTGTTTACCTGGCAGTAAGTAGGACGATTGTTAGTCGATTGGTGGATTATTTTTCGGGGGTAATAATCCCTCCAAAAAAAAAACAATAACTTGGTCACTGAATCCATGACTGTATGCGGGACACTGCTGCATTTCGTCCACAAAATATTAATTCAATTCACTTTACAGTATATTCTGTGAAGGGCTTTGAGACGTCTCAACCACGTGATAAGGCGCGCTATCATATGCAAGGATTATTATTATTATCACTACAGCTGTTTCGTGCAGCACAAAGTCCCACATGACCATTTCATTCCAGAGGATTGTCAGCCAGGACGCCAGGAAAAAACCCTCCGTTATCTCTCCCATTGGTGCATGAAATCCTTAACGTCCGTCCACATTGGCAGACGGGGACTTCGATTTAACATCTCATCCGAGGAATGTTTAAATGGAGAGTGTCTGTCTGCCCTTTCCATGGGCCGGGCAGGTGTTACGGGCATTAATCTAATGTACAGCTTCACTCCTTGCCAAATGCATCTTAATCCTGTCGCATAGTGGCTGGAGCGCTCGCCTTGCAGGTGAGAGGATCCGGGTTCGATTCAGTTTTTAAAATCACAAGCGCAAGCACGAATCAAGGGAGGAATGGGTCGTGCTTTACCTGGCGGGCAGGGCAGGGCAGGGCAGATGAGGGCAGGACACCAGCTGAGAGCTCGGTGTGTGCCCCTGAGCCAGTCCGAGGAGGCGAGAGTTTGCCGGCCTCGCACGCACAGCTTCCGGCCGCAGCAACTAACGACGCTTACGCGGCGCCTTTCGCGTCGGGAGGACGTGCCAAGGTGCTGGACAGTCCGGGGGGTTTGGACCCGAGCTGGGGTTTTGCGAGGGCTGAGGTGGGGGAAGGCTACCCACCAAAATCAAATGTGGTGTTTTTGCAATGATTTAGAAAGAGCGTACAATGCCACTCACCCCGACTGGTCCGCGCCCGGTGTTTATACTCCACCCCAGTCTCCCTCCATTCCTTACTCCCTCCGCTACGCCCTTCTATGTGAAGAAAAATGCGGTCACTCAATCCACGACTGTTTGTGGGGGACACTGGTGTGCGCAATTGGCTGCCGCGTTTCGCCCACAAATATACAGTCACTCCACTGTACGGTGTCTTCTGTGAAGCGCTTTGAGACGTCTCAACGACGTGATAAGGCGCTGCATCAAATGCAAGGGTATTTATTAGTATTCTTTTAGGTGTGCCCCCCCCCCTTAAATGACTGTATTGAGCCCCGGGCCCTGATGGGAATAGGTGTGAGGCGCTCAGCAGGTGACTGGGGGCCTCATTCCATTCCCTAACCTGCAAGCGGTTGTGGTCTTGCTTACCCCAGGCCGCTCTGCTATCCCTGGGGTGTGGTGTTGATATCATCTTAAAAACAAGTTGTTCAGTTAACTGCCTTAACCTCGACACAGACGTGAGTCACTTATTTTTCAGCAGTAAAAGTGGAGTTTCAGTGAGGAAACCGACTTCGGTAAAACTGATGATGGAGTTTTATTCACAGTCGCTGTTATCATACGTCTTGGGTTCACTGTCGAGTTGCCGCTGCTTTTCCTGGCCTGAGCCCCGTCACCATCTGCAAGTCTTCTCTCCTCACCCTCCAATTTAACTGTGTATGAGTGTACTATAGCCTTTAATAATAATCCTGGCATTTGATATCGCGCCTTATGCCGTCGTTGAGATGTCTCAAAAGCGCTTCACAGAACAGACTGTAAAGTGAACTGACTGTGTATTGTGTGGGCGAAACGTGGCGGCCAATTGCACACAGCAGCGTCCCCGCAAACCGGCGTGGATTGAGTGACTAAATTGCTATTTATTTTGAAGGGGTTATTACCCCCCCCGGAGAAGCAATCTGGGGGTAATCCCTTCAAATTAACTGACAGCCAAGTTCCTACTTGCTGCCGGGTAAACAGAGGCGTGCGCGTGGAGTAACGAAACTTGCCTCGGGGTTCGCCCCCGTCCGGCCCGAGCATCGAACCCGGGTCCTTCTCGCTTGTGAGGCGAGCGCTCTCGCCACTGCGCTACAGGATTCCACGTACAGTTGTACCTCGTATTACGTGTACCCACAGGAGTCATTTGGACGTGGTAACATAGTTCGATAGGGTTTTACATTGGCTAAGCCATGGGGGCCGCACAGTTGACCGTCTTGCTCGTGTCAGTTATTAATATCTTAATGAGCTTAGGGACCGGCGGTGATACCTTCCAAGCGCTTGATAAGCTTTTCGGGGCGAGCTGAGCGCTCAGCAGCAAGCGATTCTGGAGGCGAGTTGGGTGTTGGTGTTGGTTGCGAAATCTGTCTCGTCAGCAAGGTACAGTTCCTGTTTTTAAGCCGGGGTGTGAAGGGTTAAGACGGAAATCTGGTGGTGTTTTTTTTTCTCTCTCACCAGAAGAAGTCACCGTTGGGTGGAGGGTGTCGGGTCGGGAGGAGTCGGGCTGTTTGATTCAGATTACAGAGGTTGGGGAGGGTGGTGGGGGGGGGCGGGGGAGAGAGTAGGGACTTCCTATTGATTCAGGAGAGACTGACAGGGAAGGGGGGGGCAGGGAGGCACACGACACACACCACAGCCTTCACAGAACCATTTCAACTTGGTGTCTGCGTCAGGGTGACATCCCCTTAAAATGTGCTTCCTTGTGTGTTGTAACCGTCATCATTTCAATTGGCTGTAGAGTGTCTTCGAGACGTCTCAAAACGCTTCACAGGATATACTGTATAAAGTGTAGTGACTGTATTTTGTGGGCGAAATGCCGCAGCCAATTGCGCACAGCAGTGCCCCACAGACAGTCGTGGGTTGAGTGATCAAATAACTATTTTTTTTGAAAGGATTACTTACCCCCAGAAAAGCAATCCGCCAATCCACTAACAACCGGGCTCTGACTTACTGCTTGGTAAACAGGCGTGTGGGACAAGGAAACTTACCTAAGGTTTCGCCCTGCCCAGGAATCGAACCCGGGTCCTCTCGCTTGCGAGGCAAGTGCTCTAACCACTACACTTTTAAAAAAATATATAATGAATTGGTCACTTCAGTCCACGACTGTTCGTGGGACACTGCTTTGCGCAATTGGCTGCCGCGTTTCTCCCACAAATATACAGTAAATTCACTTTACCATATATTCTGCGAAGCACTTTGAGACGTCCAGAAGACGTTAAAAAGCGCTGTATCAAATACAAGGATTATTATTATTATTTGCACTACAGTAATACACTGGATGCTGATTTATAGAGGATTCTTGCTACCCTCCAACATGAAGCATTGCTTCAAAAAACACTTTAAAGCACACTGGCAATGCAGAAAATATTACTGCGTGGGACAGGCACTGGGAAAATTAATATTCCACACTTGAATTCTTCCTGTCAAAGATGGATCTAAAATAAACGCAGGTGGAAGAATTGTGTAGGAGTCAGGTTGTTGCCATAGTCACCGCAGAGCAAGTCTTGCTACTGATGCAGAAACGTACAGCACAGAAGGAGGCCATTCGGCCCATCGTGCCTATGTCGGCTCTCTATATCCCCGAAGCGCTTTAAGACGTCTCTTCGAGCCGACACAGCTCCCCAACTAGTCCCACTCGCCCGCACTTTCTTACCCCCGAGCCCCGCACATTTCTGCGGGTAAGGATTCCTTCAAAAGATAATAATTTGGGTCCCTCCATCCTTGACGGTTTGTGGGACGGTGCTGCGCTCAATTCGCTGCCGCGTTTTCACCCACGAAATATGCGGTCGCGATCTCATTCACAGTGCGTTCTGTGAAGCGCTTTGAGGCGTCTTGACGACGCGATAAGCCGCTGTATCAAATGCAAGGATTCTTCTTGTTAGGAATCCCACGAAGCATCACCGTTGGTGATGAAAGATGCCGTAGCAGACACCAGAGCTACTAAGCTGTTGTTTTAGCACATTTGTTGGGGTCGGGGGAGGGAGGGGTCACTGTTGGCAAAGCTGGAGAAACACCCGCTAGCACCTTGGATCAGTGCGTGTGTGTGTACGAGCGGGTGTGAGGTGAGTCTTAACAGGCGTTGAAGTGTATCAGGATGAGTATCCTCCCGAACACTGGCCACTGCTCTCCTCCGAGCTCATTTGCATGGCGTGTGGGAGGGCGTTGAGGGAAGGAGCTGTATTTATTCCACTTTCCTTTTTTTCATAGAAGAGATTGGAGGAGGAGGAGGAGGAGGTTATTAAATTATTAAGGTTGCTCAGGAGCTCCCGGCGAAAAAAAAAATCTCTTGCATCCGTGCCGTCCTGTAGTTCAGTGGTTTAGCGCACTCGCCTCGCAAGCGAGAGGACCCGGGTTTGATTCCCCGGCAAGTTCCCTTACTCCACACACGTGCCTCTGTTTACCGAGCAGTGAGTCGGAACCCGGTTGTTAATTGATTGGCTGATCGCTTTTCTGCCGGTAATAATCCTTCCAATATATATATATACTTTGGTCACTCAATCCACGACTGTTTGTGAGACACTGCATTTCCCACCACAAAATACGCAGTCAGTTCTTGATATACAGTACATCCTATATCCCCTGAAGCGCTTTTAAGACGTCTCGAATACACGATAAGGATTACCATTATTACAGCCATGATCTTAAATGACCGGTTTATCTTCTGGAGATACCTGGAGTTGGTTGGGATACTGGGAGTCCCTGGGGGGGGGGGGGTGGGGTGGGGGGTGGGGTAGTGTGTGCAGAATAATTTTTTTTGCGTAGAGACCTGCCGGCTGCAGTCTGCTGTACCAGAGAATCAGATTGGATCAAGGATATTGTGGTTTAACAGAATGACTTACTGAGCCTTTGCCACTAAGAGCTGCTGTAGGCCAGTAGACACCTTGGCATGTTTCTTTTAACTTCTCCTTTTGAGAGGCGCTGAGGGGACACATCTTGAATGTCCGCCCTGAACAGGTTGCAGTTGGGAGGTCTGGGGTCAATGTCTTGGGTGCGATTCCCGGCCAGGGCGAAACCTCTGGCAGGTTTCCCAGGACTGCACGCACGCACCGCTGTTTACCCGGCAGCAAGTTGTAACCTGGTTTTAGTCGATTGGCGGATCGCCTTCTTGGTGTAATATTCGCCCCAGAAGAAAAAAATATATACAATTTGGTCACTCAGTCCACGGCTGTTTGTGGGGACGCTGCTGTGAGCAATCGGCTGCCGCCTTTCACCCACAAAATATACAGTCAATTCACTTTACAGCGTATCCTGTGAAGCGCTTTGAGACGCCTCAACAACGTGATGAGGCCCTGTATCAAATGCAAGGATTATTATATTGCACGTGTTATAACAACCTCAGCTACTGGTATGAGAGAGTGCTATTAGTGGCTCAGTGGCACATTGCTGCCCTCCCAAACACCCGGTTTAGTGTGTGAGCGCAGAGGGCACAGCTCTGATATTAGCTCTGACCTGGTTATCAGTTGTCAGCGAGTCAGGAAATGCAGTGAACACTGACGTGCTTGTGGTTTCCTGCCTCTCTCACTAGCCTCGTACTGTTAGTACAGAAGCCACTCTGGGCAGTCTGTGCTGATATAAAGGCAATCCCAACCCGCGTCCTCTCGCTTGTGATCCCAGGGCTTAAAGGGTTAAATTACGAGGACAGGTTGCTTAAACTTGGTCTGTATTCCCTTGGGTTTAGAAGGTTAAGCAGGTGATCTGATTGAGGTGTTTAAAACGATAAAGGGATTCGACAGAGTTCCTATGGAGACACTATTTCATCTCTGGTGGTGGGAGAATACGGAACAAGCGGATTTCGTCATAAAAGTAGAGCAATGCCATTTAGGAGTGAAGTCAGACGGCGGTTTTTCACGTAAAGTGTAATGGAAATCGGTAACTCTCTCCCTCCCCCCAAAGGCTTTGGATGCTGGATTCATCTATTTCGCGACTGCGGTGGATAGGTGTTCATTAGGAAGGGAATATGGGGTAATTGGAGTTGAGGTACACGTCAGCCATGATCTAATAAAATGGCGGAACAGGCTCGGGGGGGCCTGAATGACCTCCTCCTGTTCCTATGTAGCATCAGGTGGCCTCCCTTTATCCTGTCCTGCAGCTTTACTCTCTTTCTCCACTCTGTATCCCCTGCCTCCTCCAGCCCACCCCCAAAAAAGGTCTGTTCGAATTGCCCTTCTGAGCCCTGGAGACCGACTGTTCTCAATGCCTTTGCCTCGTCCGGTAACTTAGTGGTTAGAACGCTCGCCTCCCAAGCGAGAGCGCGGGGGTTCGATTCCAGGGGAGGGTGAAACCTCAGGCAAGTTTCCTCGCTCCACACGTCTCTGTTTACCTGGCGGTCAGTAGGAACTTGGTTGTTAGTTCAATTGGCGGATTACTTTCAGGGGGGGTAATAACCCCTTAAAAAAATAGCTTGGTCACTCAATCCGCGACTGTTCGTGGGACACTGCTGTGCGCAATTGGCTGCCTCGTTTCGCCTGCAATATACAGTTAATTCACCTTACAATATGTTCTTTGAAGTGCTTTGAGTTGTCTCAATGTCGTGCTGAGATGCAATATCAAATGCAAGGATTATTATTATCAACATTATTATTAATTAGTTGTGTTATACAGTCGAGAATGCTGCTGGACCCTGCGTTGGATGTGAAGTGCTCACTGTGTTATTTCTCTCCCCCCCCACCCCCCGCTCTTAGCTGTTCCTTTCCCACCAGCCCATCGTTTGAGGATGAAGGAGGTTTACCAGGAGGGGAAGCCAAAGTTGGAAACGTTGAAGAGCCATTTTGTGAAGGAGGGGAGGTTGGAAGAGGAGGTTGCTATTCAAATAATCGACGACGGTGCCATGTTCTTTCGCAGAGAGAAAACACTCGTGGAATTGGACGCTCCAGTCACAGGTCTGACACTCCCTCCTGCCCCCTTTCCTGAACCCTTCAGCTTCTTGGGATCAGGAGGGTTAGGGAGGGTGGACCGAAGGTACGGTCGGTCGAAGAGGAGGGTTCTTGAAGGAGGTGAGGGAGGGGGCGAGGCAGAGGGACTTGTGGGTTCACAGAGCCTGGCGGGGAGAGGAACGAGCTGCAGAGTTCAGAATCATCTTCAACACGAGGGCTTGCACCAGAGCTGTTGTTTGGATTCGGGGTGGCGGGGGAGAAAGATGACCATAGCGGTGGTCAAAGAGGAGGACCTTGAGAAGGGCTCTGGGATGGAGTTCCAGAGGTTGGGGGCAGAAAGGCTGAAGGCTTGACCACCGAAGGTGTGGCGGGCAGGGCGGGGGGAGACGTGAAGCAGGCCGGTGCCCGCAGAGCGGAGGGAGCAGGAGGGTTGGTCCGGTTCATAAGGTCACAGAAGTAAGATGGGGCGAGACCGGAGAGAGAGAGAGAAAGATGTGCTTTGTGATGATCTTGTTATTATGCTGCTGAATTCTGTGCATCTTTCTCCAGCCCCCATGTTGTGCGAACATTATGTAAGTGCTTGTATCAGATTAATAATTACATGCGACTCAAAAGACTACAAAGGAAGCATTGTGCAGCACCGTGTGCTTTTATTTTCCTGTTGCAACACAACATGCAGTGGAATGCTGTAGCGTGTTGGTTAGAGCACTCACCTCGCAAGTGAGATGACCTGGGTTTGATTCCTGGGCAGGGCGAAACCTTAGGCAAGTTGACTTACCCCACACGCCTCTGTTTCCCCAGCAGTGAGTAGGAACCCGCTTGTTAGTCGATTGGCGGATCGCTTTTCTGGGTGTAATAATCCCTTAAAAAAATTGATCACTCAATCCACGGCTGTTTGTGGGACACTGCTGCGCGCAATTGTCTGCCGCGTTTCACCCACAAAATAGTCAACTCACTTTGCAATATGTTCTGTGAAGCGCTTTGAGGCGTCTTGAAGACGTGATAAGGCGCTGTATCAAACGTAAGGATTATCATTATGACTATTATTATTGTAGCTCTTGCATCCCTAAATAAAATGATTGAGTCGATCAGCAGAGGCTCACTCACTGTCCACGTCTAGAAGACTTTACGACGGGGAAAGAGCAGGGAATGGGATTAGAGTGGAATTAGCTCCAGTGTGGGCAGTTAGCATCAGAAAAGGGAAAGGAGGGGTCAAGGACGGAGGGATTGAGGGAGAGTGTAGCAGAGTCTCGGGGCGCAGTGGCTGAAAGTGTGGCTGTTGATGGTGGAGCGGAGGGCACGTGGGACAAGCAGGAGGCCGGAGCCAGTCGAGCGGAGGCTGTGGGTCGAGGAGGTACACTGAGACAGGTGGCCTTTCTCCACTGTGAGCCTTCTACGATTTTCACCGTGTGACCTGTCCCTCACGAGTGACGGCTACACGAATCTTTGGGAACGATTGACTGGAAGCGCTCGGCATTCAGTTCAAAGCGTTGCGAAGTGGGTATTTTTAGCGGAACCAAAGCAGAGCTTCTCCTTTGATTTCCTGTTGCTCGCTCTGGAGGCGGGGGGGGGGGGGGGGGGGGGGTTGTGCTTGTGATCTCCGCAGGGGAACGGAGGCGCTGAACGGACACCCGAGGGTTTCCTGCTCAAGTCACTCGCCTCGCCTTGCAAGCGAGAGGAGCCGGGTCCGATTCCCGGGCGGGTTGGGGGAGAAATCTTTGGCAGGTTTCCTTACTCCACACGCACGCTTCGGTTTATCTAGCAGTCATTTGGAACCCATTGTTAAGTTGATTGGCGGTTCGCTTTCTGGGGGTAATAATCCCTCCAAAACAATGCACCCAATCCTTACATTTGATAAAGCACCTTATCGTGTCGTAGAGACGTCTCAAAGCTCTTCACAGAATATACTGTAAAGTGAATTGACCGTGTATTCTGTGGGCAAATCGTGGCAGCCAATTGCGCACAGTAGTGTCTCACAAACAGTCGTGGGTTGAGTGACCCTTTTTTTGGGGGGGGATTATTACCCTTGGGGAAGTGATCCACCAATCAGCCAACAACCTACTTACTAAATATATTGTAAAGTGGAGTGACTGTGCCTAACGTTTCACTCGACCCGCCCGGGGAATCGAAACCGGGTCCTCTCGCTTGCGAGGCGAGCGCTCTGACCACTACACTCCAGGACTCCGCTATTCACCAGCGTGTGTTCGACCAGAGAGTTTGTCCAGCTGTGCGTGACTCCGACACCCAACGGCTCCAATCCTGGCTGCTCTGTGTTACAGTGTGTGGTGACATTCACGGTCAGTTCTTCGACCTGATGAAGCTGTTTGAAGTGGGGGGTACGCCCGAACACACCCAGTATCTCTTCCTGGGAGACTACGTGGATAGAGGCTATTTCAGCATAGAGGTGAGTGGCTGTCCTGTGTTGTGTCATCGCCAGGCTTTGTTGCCCGCTGTGAGGAGCGAGAGGGAGGGAATTGCATACAGCGGGACACCGGTCTCACACGTGGACGTCAAGCTTTGATTTCAATCATTCGAGGGCTCTGGAGGACAAGAGGGGTCGGTGGGCTTAAATGTCACGCTTAGAACTAAATGCTTTAAGGATATTCCTCTCTGTTGTCAAGCGCCTTGTTCAAGAGCTTCTTTGTCAACCAACAACAACTTGCATTTACATAGTGCTGTCCCCACACACAATCTGAGGCTGCAAACCCTGTTTGTAGTTTCCTAACATGTAGGAGTATATCATCTTGTATTCCCTCCCTCGCCTCCTTCAAGGCCCTTCTCAAGACTTCTTTTTTCGACCGGGCCTCCGATCACCCTCCAATTCCCACCCTCCCTGCCCTCCACTCCTCCTGATCTCAACCCCCAGCTCTGTTGTCCCAAATCCCTGACTGTCCAGCGCCTTGGGACGTTCTCCTGACGTGAGAGGTGCTGTATCATAGAACTTTACAGCACAGAAGGAGGCCATTCGACCCATTGTGCCTGTGCCATCTCTTTGAAAGAGCTACCCAACTCGTCCCACTCTTAACCCCATAGCCCTGCACATTTTTCCTTTTCAAGTACCTATCCAATTACCTTTGGGAAGTGAGATAAATGCAAGTTGTTGCTGCTGCTGTTGTATCCTCAGCCTCTCCACACTTCCTGATATCTAGAGTCCAACCAGAATCGTTGGGTCTTGTCTATTGTTAGGCTTAACCCTGGAGTTCAGATCATTAATAATGGCAAACTGGATGTTGGGACAGAATTGTAGGATTATATTAATCCTCTGGTGTGGTAGATCCAGCTGGGCATAGAACAGTTTTCTCTGCCTGGTGAAGCAGTGACTGGAGGACAGCGATTTAAGATAGTTGCTGAATGAGCTAAACGGGAAGAGATTTTCAGGAGAGCCGGCGTGCGTGGCTGACTAACCTGGTTCTTGCTGTTTGTCACCCCCCAACAGTGCGTCCTCTATCTGTGGACCATGAAGATTCATTTCCCAAATTCACTTTACCTGCTGCGGGGAAACCACGAGTGCAGACACCTGACGGAATATTTCACCTTTAAACAGGAATGTGAGTATGCGTCAGCCCCACATACACTCCGTCCACTCTACGGTCGGCTCATCGGGGTGTGGGCTCGGTATCCTGTTCATTGGTGTATTTTGTGTCTGTGAGTGTGTGTTACCTGTGTGTGTGAGTGTGTTACACGGATGTGTGTGAGTGTGTTACACGGGGGTGTGTGTGTGTGTGTTGCACACCTCAGTACAGGCTGTTCACAAAGGAGTGTAGTGGTTACAGCGCTCGCCTCGCAAGCAATAGGACCCGGGGTTTCGATTCCCGGGCAGGTCAGGGCGAAACCTTAGGCAAGTTTCCTTACTCCACACACCTCTGTTTACTTAGCAGCAGGTAGGAACCCACTTATTAGTCGATTGGCGGATCGCTTTCTGGGGATAATAATCCCTTCAAAAAAAATTAAAATAACAACAGGCTGGTCACTCAATCCAGGACTGCTAACGGGACGCTGCTGTGCACAGTTGGCTGCCGCGTTTTGCCAGCAAAGCACACAGTCACTCCACTTTACACTATATTGTGTGAAGCGCTCTGAGACGTCTCAAAGACCCGATAGGCTGCTATATCCAATGCAGCAATTATTATTATTATTATTATTATCACTGCTCCTAAATTGCTGCTGCTCTCTAATGCCACCCTGTGGTGCCTCAATGCTTTTAACGTTATTGCAATTTACTCGAGTGTTTGGGATATCTCATGTTAATCTGCTTTGTTAAATGTCAGATGCGGGGATTGGGATCATTGCCCTGCATTTACCACAGACCTCGGACTCCCGTTTATCATCTTGTGTGTGCGTGCGTTAATCTATATTAATGATAATATTCCCTTGTCTGATTCACCGTCAGTGCAGTTTCACATTGAACTCCGATTTCCACCTCCGGCTCCCGTACTTTATCTCCCCTCGTGGAGCTGGTTTCTACGTGTGCATCCAACCTCTCGTCCACTCCCTCGTCACCTCCCGCCTCGACTCCTCCGACGCCCTCCTCGCCGCTCTCCCCAGCTCCACTGTCCACAAACCGCAACAAAATCCAGTTAGCCCAAAACTCCGCCGCCCGTATTCTCGCCCACAATAAACTCCGCCCCTCCCATCACGCCAGCCCTCGAAGGAGAAGGGGAAGGAGGCGAAAGGCTGAGGGCCCGATCACTGGAGGTGGGGCGGGCGGGGCAGGGACTTGGAGCTGGCGAGCGGAAGGAGCGGGCGGGTCGGTAGGGTCAGCGGGGGACAGTGGGGGCTTTTAGGAGTGAGGACGAGGAATGTGAACAGACCACGGGGGGAGATGGGGAGCCAGGTGAGGGCAGCAGTGACAGGCTCGCAGAGTCTGGTGTGGGAGCCTCTCTGAATGCCTTAATTTACGAGTCCTCTCTCTCTCTCTCCCTCCCCTCTCTCCCCCTCCCCCCACCCCCCAGGTAGAATCAAATATTCGGACAGATTATACGAGGCGTGTATGAATGCGTTCGACTGTCTTCCTCTGGCTGCGCTCGTAAACCTCCAGTTCCTCTGCCTTCACGGGGGGCTCTCGCCAGACGTTAACGACTTAGACGATATTAGGAGAGTAAGTATACACCTGACTGCCAGCAACTGATCTCTCTTAACCGTGAACCTCAGGCAAGTTTCCTTACTCCACCCGCACGCCTCTGTTTACCGAGCCGTGAGCAGGAACCCGCTTGTTAAGTCGATTGGCGGATTGCTATCCGGTGGATAATAATCCCTTTGTTAAAAAAAATAAATCTTTTTGTCGCTCAATCCACGGCTGTTTGTGGGGACGCTGCTGTGCGGAGTTGGCTGTTGCGTTTCGCCCACAAAACACAATCACTGAACTTTACAGTGTATTCTGTGAAGCGCTTTGAGACGTCTTGACAACGTGACGAGCTGTATCAAATGCAAGGGTTATCATGATTATTATTATTATAGCCGTATCGTGAAGTACAAAGTCCCGCACGACCATTTCAAGGATTATTATGATTACAAGGGTGAGCTTTGCACTCGCAGAGCTGATAGCGAGATGTTATGTTCTTCACATCATTCTCTCTTGTTCTGCAGTTAGACCGATTTAAAGAGCCCCCACCCTTTGGACCCATGTGTGACTTGCTCTGGTCGGACCCCAATGAAGACTACGGCACTGAAAAGACCTCCGAACACTTCACTCAAAACACCGTCCGAGGCTGCTCCTACTTTTTTAGGTGTGTGTCCAGTTTGGCCTGGTTCCCGTATCATCCTGTCCGTTCAGCGGGCTCCGGCCTGCTTCACGTCCCCCACCCGGCCCAATCCGCCAACAATGGTCGGGCCTTCAACCTCTCTGCCCCCACCCTTTGGATCTCAACCTCACAGTCCCTCCACCTCGCCCCATCCTTTGCCTCCTTCAAGGCCTGTCTCAATACCCTCCTCTTCGACCGGGCTGCTGTGTGGAGCTTCCTCTTTGTTCTAATGTTTGTCATTTCCTTTTACAGTTATTCTGCAGTTTGTGAATTTTTACAAAACAATAACTTATTATCAGTCATCCGAGCGCATGAAGCCCAGGATGCTGGGTAAGTGGCCAAGTCTCTGCTTATCAAACTGTCCCTGTAAACACCCAGCCCTCTGTCTATCACACTGTCCTGGTAATAACTCCAACTCCAATAATGCCCACAAAACATGCAGTCACTACACTTGATAGTATATCCTGTGAAGAACATTGAGACGTTATAAGGTCCGATATCAAATGCAAGGATTATTATTATTCTAACTTCTGCCATCACACTGTCGCCATAAACACAAACACACAGACCCCCAACTCCTTCCTTATCATCACACTGTCAGATTCAGCCAGTACACCCTGGAACTCCCTGGCTCAATCCCTCCTCCTCGCCCCCTCTTTGCCCATCATCAGATCGCACCCGAAGACCTTGCTCTTCGACCGTGTCTATGGTCACCTTCTCACACTCTTCCCCTGGCTCGGTGTCAGGCTCCGCCACTGTTGAGCGCTGTGTAAATGCAAACCGCTGCTGTTGTTTTCACAGGTACAGAATGTACAGGAAAAGTCAAACGACCGGGTTCCCGTCACTAATAACCATATTCTCAGCACCAAATTATCTAGATGTTTATAATAATAAAGGTGAGTTAGTTCTGAAATATTTCCTTTATCAATGAACCGGCTACGTTCTGTAAAGTGGAGTCCTGTAGCGTAGTGGTTAGAGTGCTACGGTGTATTCCGTGAAGCGCTTTGAGGCGTCCCAACGACGTGATAAGGATTATTATTGTTGTTATTGATAATAATTTTTACTCCTCTTCGCAGCTGCTGTATTGAAGTATGAAAATAACGTAATGAATATTAGGCAGTTCAACTGTTCCCCACATCCCTACTGGCTACCCAACTTCATGGATGTCTTCACATGGTCGTTGCCCTTTGTTGGTGAGAAAGGTAAGTGTCCTCGACAGCTTGCATTTTATATTTGCAGTGGAGTCCTGTAGCTCAGTGGTTAGAGTATTCGCCTCGCAAGTGAGAGGACACCGGTTCGATTCCTGGGCGGGGCGAAACCTTAGGCAAGTTTCCTTACTCCATGCACACGCCTTCTCGTTTACCAGCAGTAAGCAGGAACCCGGTGGTGAGTCGATTGGCGGATCGCTTTTCTGGGGTTAGTAAAAAAAAATATGGCCACTCAATCCACGACTGTTTGTTGGACGCTACTGTGCGCAATTGGCTGCCGTGTTTCGCCCACAAAATGTACAGTCGATTCACTTTACAGTGTATCCTGTAGCTCAGTGGTTAGAGCACTCGCTTTGCAAGCGAGAGACCTGAGTTCAATTCCAGGCACAGGGCGAAACCTTGGGCAAGTTTCCTTACTCCACACAGAGCCTAATAATAATCCCTCCAAAACCAAAAACAATAATAAATTGGTCATTTTCAATCTACGACTGTTTGTGGGACATTGCTGTGCGCAATTGGCTGCCGCGTTCGCCCACAAATATACAGTCAACTCACTTTACAGTGTGTTCTGTGAAGCGCTTTGGGACGTCCTCCTGACGTGAAAAGCGCTATATCAAATGCAAGGATTATTATTATCCTGTGAAGCGCTTTGAGATGTCTCGAAGACATGATAAGGCGCTGTATCAAATGCCAGGATTATTATTATAAGGCGCTGATTGAATGCCAGGATTATTATTGTATAAGGCCTTACGCGCTTCTAAGCGCTTAAGGTTTTCCGTGAAGTGCGGTGATTATTTGCAGGCAGACACAATCTTTGCAGAGCTAACAGTGCAGTGCCATGGGAGGAAGCTGTACACAGTATATAATTGTACACAATAATAATCTTGCATTTAACTCCCGTCTCTTGCAGTTACGGAGATGCTCGTCAACGTCCTAAACATCTGCTCAGATGATGAGCTGGAAGATGAGGTCCTGGATGGTGAGTTTGTGGAGACCCAACTAATCACCCGCACTAAACTCCGTACCCGTGCCATCACCGAACGGATCGATTTCAAGATCCTCACAGTCGTCTTCAAATCCCTTCATGCCCTGGCACCTCCCTACCTCTCCGACCTGCTCACTCCCCAACCCACGACCCTGGCTCCGGCCTCGTGCCCTCCGCTCCACCATCCGTGGCCGCGCTTTCAGCCGCTACGCCCCGAAACACTGGAACAGTCGTCCCCTATCCCTCCGCAAGTTGTTGTTGGTGGAGGTGGAAGACGAACTGGATGGACCTTGGTCTTCTTTCGCCTAAGAAAATTCTTATACTTTCCGAAGCGAAGCTGCCAAAGCATCCTCAAAGCCGTGTTGGGTTGATGGCAGAAAGAGATGGTTCTCTTCCCGCTGTTCGGATTCCCCTCTCTCGATAATCTCGCTGACGAGGACAACTGTTGGAATTACTACTCGAGAGGGTTTGTCTCCAAAGCTTCGGGAATTACAGGCAGGCGGGAACCTGTCTGATCTGAGGATTACTGACCTGACCCACGTAGTTAGCGTCCCTCCATCTGCACAGTGACGTGACCAATGTCTGTCACCGTCAGCGATGGGGCTGTGCCGAGTAAAGCCACCTGTGCCTGGCCCTACCCTGTGCTGATGGGCTTTAAGCGCTCCGCAGGTTTTGGTTGCTTAACCCTGCGCTGGTGGAAGCTGAGGTGTTGTGTGTTGTGGGTTCCAGGTGCCCAGAATGCTCGCAAGGAGGTGATCAAGAACAAAATCCGTGCGATTGGCAAGATGGCGCGAGCTTTCTCAGTTCTGCGGTAAGAACACGGCGCAAAACTGCATTCTGTTCATCGCCTTGCGCGTCTCCTGTGATCGGAAGATTGTAGAGCGAGGGTTTTCCTGTGGGAAAGATGAGATCAAAGGGGGCGAAGGGCCTTCTTCAGCCGCGACCGGTCTTGCGGCGTCTGTGTAAACCTTTCCCTGTTTCTGGCCTCTCCCAACAGAGAGGAGAGCGAGAGCGTCCTGGCGCTGAAGGGGCTAACTCCGTCCGGTCAGCTGCCCTTCGGCGTGCTGCAAGGGGGCCGCCAGACCCTGGAGACGGGTGAGTACGAGCCTTTGGGATCTGAGATTCTCTGCTGCACTCTCCCTGGCACGACACGCTTCAGGTCCCAGGGCCTATACGTGTCTCCTCTCGTCGGGACAGACACCAGGCCCCAGAGGAGGCATTTAATATTAATAATAGCAATAATAATACGACTGTTTGCGGGGCACTGCCGTGCACCATTGGCCGCCGCGTTCCCCCCCCCCCCCCCGCAGAATACCCAGTCGTTCCACTTCACGGCGTATCCTGTGAAGGATTATTATTATTATTAGTGGGAGTAGCAGTAGCAGCAGTCGATGCGGACAGTTAGTTGAGGTGCAGGGGTTTCCTGAGGCTGGGGGGGCGGGGGTCTCGTTGCAAGCGGATATTTGCACAGTCGTCTAGCGTTTTAACGGGTGGGGCCGGGGTGGTGGGGGGGGGGGGGGGGGGGGGGGGGGCAGGTGGGACGTGCGTGGAGAAAAAATAACTGACGCTGAGAAAACGGAGAGGGGGTCGGAGGAAAGGTTTGGGGGCTGTGCCGCACTGTGCTGTGCGCTTGGTGGCCAGCAGGCGGCGATGTGGCCTCGCCCACCTGCACTCGGTGAATCATTGACCGCAGAGCTCTGGAGTTCGACTCCCCCGGTCAACTCCCCCCCCCACCCCCACCCCTCCCGGTTATCGGTCACTTTAAGCCGTCGGCAGCCTGTGTTGGCACGTGCTGTTGCACTCTGCGCCCGTGAGGTTGGGTCTTGCGCGAAGGCCCCTTTGACCCGTCCTCTCTCTCTCTCTCTCTCTCTCTCTCTCGGCTCTTTCCGAGCCCGTCCGGCGCGGCTTCCTCCCAATTCCCCCTCGGGGCTTGTCGAGCGCATTCTCTCGCCCGAGCGTGTAAACTGGACCCGGCGCAGTGTGTGAGCCCAGTGGCGGTGGGGGTGTCGTCACATTGCTCTGTTCTGTCCTGAAAGGATTTGGCCCCGCAAAACACATGGTCAAATCCACGCGACGGTGTATCCTGTGAAGCGCTTTGAGACGTCTCGAAGACGCGACGGGGAGGGGTTGGGGTTTGGGGGCTATATCAAATGCGAGGAATATTACTATTATGAGTACAAGCGCAGACAGTCTGGCTGGCTGACAGCAGATTGAAGCGTGGCGGAGGACGAGGGGAGAGTTTGTGAGCACACTGGTCTCTCCCCGGGAGTCGCTGTGTCGGGGGTTGGTGTCAGACTCGGGGCGTCTATGTCAAGGAACTAAACAACAATCCTTTCTTCTCTTTCTTTTGCATGCTGCTGCTGCTGCTGATCTCTATCCAGCTGCGATTGAGGCAAAAGAGTCCTCGGAAGGTATGCATGTGCGAGTCTGAGTGTTGGGTCCGCGTTGGCTGTCCTCAGGCTTTAGCGAGGGAGGGGGGGGGGGGGGGGGAGAGTCCTTAGGAAAAAGAAAAGAGCAACATCCCGGCCAACGTCCACAACGTGGAGTCCTGTAGAGTAGCGCCGAGAGCCCTCGCCTCGCAACTGAGAGGACACGGTTGTCAGTCGATTGGCGGATCGCATTCCGGGGACAATAAAAATACAACAATAATAATAGTCTGGACACTGAAATCACGGCCGTTGCGGGGACGCTGCTGCGCGCAATTGGCTGCCGGGTTCCGCCCACAAAATGCACAGTCACTACACTTTACAGTATATCTTGGGAAGCGCTTTTTGTTCTGTTGCCGGGAAAACGCTTTGCTTGTTGGTTCTTAATTTCTCTTCCCGCCCCCCCCCCACCCCAACTCTCTCTCTAGTCACTTTAACTAACTAACTAACTACACTAACTCACTAAACTAAACCGCGAGGATGTTTTGGCTCGGCGCTGCTTGACCTCTTGCCCCTCTTGTCTCGCAGCCATCAAGGGATACACGGCTCAGTACAAAATCAAAAGCTTCGCAGAGGCCAAGGGCTTGGACAGAATCAACGAACGGATGCCTCCGCGTCGGACCACGGCGCCAACGGGCGACCTGCTGAACTCACAGACTACCGTGCAAGTCAAGATCACGAAAAGCTCAGATGATTCTGGAAAGTAGTCGCCCTCCCACCCGCCCATCCGTCCCATTCCGTTTCCCAACCCAACAGCCGTCCGTCCGTCCCCCTTAACTCCGTCCCGCCAGGTTCTATTTATTTATTAATGTAACTGCTTACGAGATGGGAGCGATTTTTTTTTTTTTTGAATCCAGTTTTCTTTTCCGCCCCCACCCAACACCCCGTCCCTTTTTTTTTTCTTCCCTTCTTCTCCCCCCCCGCCCCGTTTCCCCCATCCCCTCGCGCGCGCGCCCGCACGCGCGCGTTCTGTCAGCCGGGCTCGCCTCCAACCCCACCCCCCCCCCGCCCCCACATTGCGGAGCAAGTGAGCGGTTTGGAGATATCAGAGGAATGTTCCTCGGCCGAGCCGACTTGACCAACACACGACTGAATAGCAAGGATTGATTTGCAGGTGATTATGATCCCGGTAGAGTTCTGTCTCACACTCCTGGCTCGTCAGCCAGGGTCCCGTCCGTCTGTACAGCTCGTGAGACTAGCACTGCACACTTTTAATGTAGGCTGGGGGAGCTGTGCGGTGTCAACCTCTTAATCTTCCCTTCAGGCACGAACGCACGTCTTTTTTAAGTGTTGTAAAAGCCGCTTTGACGTGAGGGAGCGGGGAGGGGGTGGGTGTGTGTGTGTGTGGAACGAGGTGCTCACACAGCTTAAACATGGTGGGTGTTGGGGGGGGGGGTTTAAGTCACGTAATGTTCATTCCACAGCAGCGCTGTTGCGTTTTTCCTGCTGCCTGGTGACCTTCCCGAGGAACTCTTGATCGCGAGAAGGCTCCATCCCAGGGGTTTCCAATTGCCGTTCTCTGTTCGTCAACTCTCACTAACTGACCTGGGATCCTCTCTGACTCACTGACCGGCCGATTGACTTGTTTTCTGCTGAACGAGCGCGAAGGAATAACGGACGCGAGTGTTCCCGGAGGAAGAGAGGAAATGCAGAGAGCAGTCACCTGTTTGTCGGATCTTTGACTCAATTTGTGTTTTAACGGAGAGAGAGAATCTTGCAGAGGCTTGTGTGTGTGTGTGTGTGTGTGTATATATATATACACACGCGTATATATATATACACACACACACACATACTTGCATCAAAACTATTTTTGTCCAAAATGAACACCTGCAAAAAAAAAAACATTGGTTTCCGCCGTCAGTGAGAGCTTGAACATCGCGTACCGAAGCCTTTGCTCCGCTCCGGTGAGGAAAGGGTGCGGATGTGTCTTTCCCAGCGACTCGGCAAGCAGTCAACAGATCAGGGTCTGTAAGGAGTTAACGTTCAAGAGCTCCCAACTGTGTCTGCGCGCACTTCAAAGATACAAAGGATGCGTACAGCCGCACTTAACACGTTGATGTCTGCCTGCAATGCATGTACAACTCTGTACCCTTTAGTGCATGTTCCCTGTTCTGCTACACAGCCCCAGGTATACCAAACTATCATCTGTATCTTACCAACTCTGACGTTTCTTACTCTTTCCACCCCCCACCCACCAACCCACCACCACCCCCCCCCTAAAAAAAACTAGTGTCTTTCTTTCTCTTTCCCTCTTTCTCTCGCTATTTGCTTTTTGGCCCCTTTATGTTTGAGTTAGGTGGTTAGTGGAATGGTAAAAGCATGTTTCGCCCGCACCAGAAAGAGCGATGGCTCTTCCAACCAAGACGTGGACCAACGTGTTGGGGTTCCTTGCAAAAGCCTTGCTCAAAACTCAGATGCCAGTATTACATTCCTTTAGCCCTCTCGTCAGTCAGGGTTCTGTGCTCTCCAACCTGCCCCATTCGGATGCTCTCTAAGATGGAGTAAAACTTGGTGTTGGAAATCCAGCTATTGTTTTTTTTTTCTCTCTCTCGGAAGCGAAATTGTTTTCTTTCAAATACAAGACCCTCGAATTTGCCGGGACGTCGAAACTCGAACCAGTGTCCGCGTCAGTGGACTTGAGGTACAGACCAGCCACAATCTTATAGAATGGCGGAACAGACTCGAGGGGCTGAATGGGCTCCTCCTGTTCCTATGTTCCGACAGCAGTAGAGTTGGCCTGTGACTGACTGAATCGATTGGGAACACAGGGGGAGGGAAGGAAAGTGACCGCAGTTATTAATGTCATGTCTCCCGAGTCGCGTGTACTCGGGCCTTGTAACTGGGTGCTTGCTGCCTGTAGGAATCGGGGACCCTTTCATTTCGCACCCCAACTCTCTCTCGCTAAAACACACAGGCTTCCCCCCCCGGCTGCCCAGCCTCGCCTGGGTTGGCTTAGAATTTCTCTAGCGTTCCCTCCGGAAGCCTAACCTATTGGTAGCAAGTGACGCTGACGTCCTAACCCTCGCTGCTGGTTGACTGTCAGTGGCCCTGCGCTGTGCTCTCGTGACATGAAAGACCTCCCCAACAGCCAGCCCAGGGTGCGACTGGGGGAGTCAACAACAACAGCTTGCATTTATACAGCCTGCCCCTCACACACGGGTAATATCGGTCACAAAATGCTTCTGCTGCTGCTGCTGTTCTTGTCTGCTCCCTTCCCTCTCCATTGAAAGGTGGTGTTGAGTACGTGTTTGCCGCAGGGTTCAATGTGCCCCCCCCCCCCCCCCCTCTCTCCAATTCAGATTCCTGACCATTCAGAGGGCTCTGGCCATGGATGGAGCTCCTTTTGTGAGTCTCTTGAGCACAGTGTCGTCTCAAGGCGCAGTCCAATGGTCCAAGCCTGCTGCGGAGTTCATGACAAACCTGTGGATCATAGTTATAGGAACATAGGAACAGGAGGAGGCCTGTTCGAGCCTGTTCCGCCATCCTATTAGATCATGGCTGATCTGCACCTCAACTCCAATTACCCGCCTTTGCCCCATATCCCTTGACCCCCTGAGCTGACGAACATCTGGCCCCCCCCTCAGTCTTGAGACCGTGAATGGATGCAGCATATTTGCTTGTGGGCTTGGTGCAGCGTCGCTTGTGAATTGACTTGTACAGATAATCTAACCCACTTTGAGCAAAGGACGGGACCCAATCCCTTTGAGGTCACGGTGAGTTCTTTGTTCCTCTGGTACTGTTTGCCCACCTCACCCTCTTCCCCTCCCTCCCTCTCTCTCTCTCTCTCTCATCCCCCACCTCCCCTCACAGTGCGTCTAAAAGCATATCGAGCCCCCCCCCACCCCCCAACGAAACGGTGAGAGCGAGCGCAATGAAAGACGCCGCTCTCACGCGACCTGTTTCCGTCCTCTTGGCTTCCGGTCTCGGTAGGAGTTTGAAGATTCTTTCTTTTGTGTTTTTTTTTAAAAAAAAAAGACGAAAAAATTCTAGTGTTTCCGCAGAATCTCTTTAAGCGTGTGCTTTCGACAGTTGCGTTTTTTTTAACGCTAAACCCGCATCTGCCCCCCCCCCCTCACCCCGCCCACCCTCCGCCTCCCCCTCTCCCCCCCTCTCTCTCTCTCTCTCTCTCTCTCTCCCCCCCTCCGCCCCCCCCCCCCTCTTTCTCTCAGGAGGACAATTCTGCCATTTCAATATGTTTGGTTCTACGTTTTGTTAACTCGTGTTTTTTTTTGTAAGTGCATCAATTTTAAAAAAAAAAAAAACGTCTGTTTCTAATTTAGAGCAGTTCCGAGGCAGATAGATAGCAGACTTTTTTTTTTCTCTCTTGTAACAGAAATTTACAGATTAAAACTTATGAGTTTGGTTTCATTAGAACGGGCTCTGGGTTACGTTTTCGTGTCATACTTTCGAGTCTTGACGAGGCGGTTCGATGGTGTGTGTGCGCGCGCGCGTGTGTGTGTGTGTGCACGCGTGTGTGCGCGTGCGTCAGTGTGTCAACGTTGAAGGCCAAATGAGGTGTCACCTTCAAGTTTCCAGCAAAGTGTGGAGTCATCCCACTCGCCTCCTGTTAACCCTACAAACCAAAGCCCTAATGGGGTCGGGTGGATGAGCAGTGGGAAAGCTCGCCAGACTGCGCTCTCAATGACAAGCTAAGACTCCAGCAGTTACCCCAACGCACGCTCTCTGGGCTTCCCCCCCCCCCTCCTCCCCCCGAACCTCGCCAACCTGCGCCTAATACTCTCCGGAATTAGGTGAGCAGAGGGCGTCCCTCCAGGGGGAGAGAGAGAAGGAGAGCGCATTCCATTCCAACAGTCTATCTCTGGGATTCCCGCGCGTAGGTGGGATGCGTGGAATTCTCAGTCGGGTTTGCAGACTCTTAAGCAACGACGGTGATGGGTTTCCGTGTGCGTGAGTGTGTGTCAGACACCCGGCTGGGCAAAAAAAAAAAAGAAGATAAAAATTGCTGTGCGGAAAGCTTTTGTTCCCAGGTGGCAACTCTGCGCCGAATGAGCCGGGACAAGCAGCGTTCCGGACTGGAATCCTGGAAAGCCGATGACTCCGCTTCACTCCAGCCGTCGCAATACGGATGTCCTGCAGGTTGGAGGAAAGCTCGAGCTCCCTCTGTGCGAGGAGACGTGTCGGGCGATATCAGGCAGGACTCGTTTTAGCGTAGTGGCTTAGCGCTCTCACCTCGCAAGCGAGAGGACTAGGTTGCGATTCCCGGTCGGGGCAGAACATGAGGCAAGTTTCCTTACTCCACACTCTTGTTTGCCTTAGCCAGTAAGTAGGAAGCCGGATGTTAGTCGATTGGCGTGGGTTATTCTCCGTGGGCGATAATCCACTCTGTGAGGGAAAAATATGGTTCACCGCTGTGCGCAGTTGGCTGCAGCCCCACAAAATATTCTGTGAAGCGCTCCGAGGCGTCTCGAAGACCCTGACAAGGCGCCGGGTCAGACGCGAGGGTTACGATTGTGTTTTTGTGTCTCTTTTTTTTTTAAAAAAAAAGAAGAAAAAAAGAAAAAGAGGCTCTGGCTTGTTAGTACACCTCAGTCTGTGTGCGACGTTCGATGGGTTTGGCTCGAGTGAGTGTCTGGCTCTGTTTGAGCTCAGTGGAGCTTGGTTTAATATGCAGGTGCACATGCTGAGCCGCACATCTCAACACTCTCCCATTCTTTCCATCATGTGATTCTCTTTCACCGAAGCCGTACTTCCTTCCACCGTGTCAGTTGCCTGTTAAGCGTTGCCCCAAACACAAGCCAAGAACACAGTTTCTCCCAGCGTCCAAGCCAATAATCTCCCCCCCCCCCACGCGCGCGCACACACGCACACGCACACGCGCGCGCACACTGGGGGCAGAGAATCATCCCACTCTGTTAACCCTGCAAGCCAAGGCCAGCGGTCTGAGCTGGTCAGGTTCCAGCCGTTACCCCACCGACGTACACTCCGAGCCTTGGCTCTCGCCAACCTGCGCCGAAATGCTCTCCAGCATAGAAGGGGGAGGGAGGCCATTCAGCCCCCTCGAGCCCGTTCCGCCATTCTGTAAGATCGCGGCTGATCGAGTCCATTCGCTCGAGGTGCATTCGTCAACGGACTTCATTTTTGCGGGGTCGTTGCTCTGGGACGCTGTCCGGGGTGGAGGGCGCTGTAGAAATCCAAGTGGTGGTGGTGGTGGTGGTGGTGTGCAAGTCGGCTGCTGTGTTGGCAATAAGTTCCTGGGCAGCGTCGTGACTTTTACAGTCTAATCCAAGCGAACGATTGGCAAGTTATTAACCCAATAGCAACGGTGTTCGTGGAGATAAAAAAAAAAGAAGTCGTGTAAATGTTTTACCAGACCAGAGGGCTTTGCCTGGCGTCGCAAGGCGAGGTAACCCTGAACACCCCGCCGCCACTTCCGTAAACGGTGATGACAGCTTTTCTCCGCGGCTGCCGAGCGAATCGCCGGAGGGTTTCGCCGAAGCTCCCGGTCGGAGGCTTTTGAACGGCAGCCGAGCAGAGGGAGCGCGGGAGGAGAGAGAGCGTGGGCTTGTGTAAGTAACACTCGCGCGAGTGTCACTGGGCGTGAGAGTTTGCTCCGGCTTAACCCTGGCGGCCTCCACATTTCTGTTTGACCAACCCCCCCTCCCCGCCGCCCCACCACCACCCGGCTACTCTCTCTCTCTCTCTCTCTCTCGCTTTCTTTTCACCCACAAAGTGCAGTCACTTCCGCTTTACGGTGTATCCTGCGAAGCGCTTTGAGGCGTCTCGACGACGCGATCCGGCGCTGTCCGGAATGCGAGGGTTACTATTATTTTTTCTCTCACTCTCTCTCTCTCTCTCTCTCTCTCTCTCCCTTCCCCGCATACGAGTGTCTGGCTGCCTCTCTCCGCCAGCGCCTGTGCCCGCAAACACCCCTCACGCATTAACTGTTACGGCCGAGTTCACTGGCGTGTGAGGTGAACTCTGTCCCCGAAGCGATGAAGCGGAACTCCTTCAGGTCGCGAGCTCTGTGCCTTGTACGCTCTCTCTCCGCTGAACCTGTTAACTCCGTGCAGCTATGTACACAGAATCCATTTCCTCTGGTGGCTGGCGGGCGGGCGGGGGGCGGGTGGGGGAGTCCAGAACTAGGGGTGGCATCCCCTTAAAATCAGAGCTCGACCATTTAGGAGTGAAATCCGGAGGCAGTTTTGCACAGTGGTGGGAATCTTCCCTCACCCCAAACGGCTGTGGGTTAACAGCTGGATCCATTCACCGTGTCCAGGCATTGAGGTGGAGCGATGTTTGTGAGGGTCGGGGTACCAAGGGCTACGGGAGGGGGCAAAGGCAAAGGACGGTCATTGGAGCTGAGGTACGAGATCAGCCATGACCTTATCGAATAGCGGCACGGGCCCGAGGGGCCGAATGGCCTCCTCCTGCGCCTGTGAGCAAACAGAAACTGTCGTGTAATGATACTAATCTCGAAGCAACTTGAAAGTCTTGTGCGTGCCAATAAAAGGACAAAGGGCGAGTAAACAGGGCGCGGGGACTTTCCTTATTGTCCTTTTCCTTTCTGAACTGAGCGCGGGATGATGATGATGATGATGATGATGATGATAGTAATGATTATAATCCTTGCATTTGACAGAGCGCCTTTATTGGAATATACCGCAAAGTGCAGCGACTGTATTTCATGGGCGAAACGCGGCATCCAATTGCACACGGCTGTGTCTCGCAAACAGTTACGCAGTGAGTGACCGATTTTATTTGGGGGATTGTTGGCCAGGACACGGGGTGGGTGTGGTGGGGGGGGGGGGGGGCGCGTGTCGGTCGGTCGGGTCGTGGGAGAGAGAGAGAGAGAGAGAGAGAAAAGCTCCCTTCTCTTTTCGAACAGCGGGAGATATTTAACGTCCAAGTGAATAGGGCTCAGACGGGGAGCGAGTGAGGTTTAACATCTCAGCCGAATGACAGCGTCTCCGACAATGCAACACCCTCCCGCCCCCCCCACCCACCCCACCCCACCCCAGCGCTGAGTTAGAGCGTCAGCTTGGACTGTGAGATTCCAAGTTCCCGACGTGCGAGGGCACGAACCCACAATCTTCTGACTCAAAGCGGTGTGTTTGAAGCGGGATTAAAAAGCGGAGTTTCTTTGTATTTGGACCTTGTTGACAACGGTCTTTTTTTTTTCTCTCTCTCTCTCCTCTAATTCTCCCCCCGCCGCCCAGTCTCACAGCTGCCGGTCGGTCCCGGGTCCTTGATGTGTTGAATCATTCCTTCAAATTAGATCATTCCCGTTGGCTGCCAGTTCTCAGAAGGGAGGGCGGGCTGGTGGAACAGAGTGGGGGGGAGTTAGGCTGTATCCTGTTGGTGGCGCCTTAATCACTGCTCCCGTCAAAACTCCAGGAATAATCCCGTCAGTGGTCAGAGCACTCGCCTCGCAAGCGAGAGGACCCCGGGTTCGATTCCCGGGCGGGGAGAAACTAAAGCAAGTCCCCTTACTCCACCCACCCACACACACACACACACCACACACACACACACACACACCACACACACCCACACACACACACCCACACACACCCACACACACACACCCACACCACACACACACACACGCCTCTGTTTACTGCGCGGTAAATAGGAACCCGATTGTTAGTCGATTAGCGGATCGCTTTTCCAGGGGTGATAATCCCTTAATGAAAAAAAATTTGCTCACTCCGTCCAGGGCTGTTTGTGAGGGGGGGAACGCTGCTGTGGGCGCAATTGGCTGCCGTGTTTCGCCCACAAGCATACACAGTCACTACGCTTTACAGTGTATCCTGTGAAGCGCTTTTGAGACGTCTCGACGAAGCGATAAAGCGCTGCATCGAATGCGAGGATGATTATTCCAGTGAGGAGCCGGGTTTAACTTGACCCACACTGCTCTCTTGGCTCTGTTTGCTTTTTTTATCCACAGTGTGATCAGGACTCTGTGGGTGGGTGGGTGTGTGTGTGGGTGGGTGGGTGTGATGGGGGGGGGTGTGTGAGGGCGTGTGCGAGGGTGCATGTGGAGGCGAGATAAGTGGGTCGGAGGAGGTGAGAGGCACCGAGGGCTGTCACAGCTCTCAGTGCTGATGGCTGGAGCCCTGTTTGGGTTGTGCGGCAGGAAAAGGAAGGGCAGCCTTTCACTTTAGCGAGCTGGCCTCCAGCCTAACCAACACACACTGCGAGGATGGAGATTGCCCCTCTCTCTCTCTCTCTCTGGCTGCAGATAAGAAATCAGCTCACAAGGCAATACTCGCTGCACTGTTCGTCCTGTAGCTCAGCGGTTAGCACGATGACCTCGCGAGCGAAGAGGACCCGGGTTCGATTCCCGGCCGGGCAGGGCGAAACCTTACCCCCCGCGATCGCACACACACACACACGTCTGTTTACCAGCAGTAAGTAGGAACCCGGTTGTTAGTCAAGCGGATCGCTTTTCCGGGCGTAATAATCCCTTAAAAAAACATTGGATCACTCAACCCACGGCTGTTGGCGGGGACGCTGCTGTGCGCAATTGGCTGCCGCGTTTCGCCCACAAAACACGCAGTCGATGCACTTTACAGTATATTCCGCGAAGCCCTTTGAGACGTCTCGAAGACGCGATAAGACTCTACATCGAATGCAAGGATTATTAATCTCCCGACGCGAGGCTGCCTGCTCTGGCCTCCTCTGAATTCGGGTCCCGCCCTCTACTGTAAATATGGATCTAATTGAAACCCAGCTTTAACACATCACAGAGTCAGAGAGTGAGAGAGCGAGAGAGAGAGAGAGAGAGAGAACAGGGTGAGGGTTAAGGCTGACCCACCCACAGCAAACGGGCAGGTTTTGTCCCAGGGATTTATTTTTGTGGCTGGATGGCATTCAAACATCTCTGAGCTCCTGTTTGCCTCGTTTCTTTTTTAGCCCAACACTGCGCTGTGGAAACTATTACACACACACACACACACACACACACACATGCTCTCTCTCTCTGACTAACTGACTGACCTTCCCCTCTTAGCCTCCTGCGAGCAAGCATAAACTGCAGCGAGAAACAGAAGTGACATTCAACGCAACGCAACTCCCAAGAAGGCAGAGACTTTACTGGAGTTCACTGCAGATCAGAGAGAGAAGGAACCGTAAGTGACTCTTTCAAAACTCCAGGGGGCCGTGAAAAAAAGTTGCTTTTAATCCACACTTCTCCTTTTAAGGAATAACTTGTTTTGTTTCTCTCTTGAAGTTAGTCAGCTTCCAGGCTCTGTTTTGCCTGGCATTTGTTTAATTTAAAGGCGCTGTCTGTGACTCTGTGTGTGTGTGTGTCTGTGTGTGTGTGTGTGTGTGTGTCGCGTGTCTGCATGTGTGTTCCTCTATCTTGTTAAGCATCATTTCAATTTGTCGCAAATTGTGTCTCGATAATGCCGGACTTGCACAGATTCCCCGTGAAATAAATGTGTGAATGAATAAGTGTGCGCGGGTGTGTGTGTGTGAATACGCGTGAGTGTCAGTGAGCAAGTGTGGCAGCGTTTGTGAGAGCACGTGTCGTATTGCGCCTCTGTGTGTGTGTGTGTAAGCGGGTGTGTGCGCACGAATGTGCGTGCATGAGGGTGTGTGTGCATGTGTGTGCGCGAGCTTTTCCAATAGTGCTGCGGGGCGATCGTTCACGTCCACCTGAACTGTGAGACCGGTTTAACATCCCATCCGAAGGGCAGCGTCTCCGACAATGCAACACACGCCAGCGGTGCATTGGAGCATCAGCTTAGACTGTGTGACTTCAAGTCCTGACGTAGGGGCTTGACCCCACAACCTCCTGACTGAGCCAGGTTGGGATTTGAGTAGATCATTAATCTACTCCAGTGAGCATCTAATACCGAGACTGACACAACGGGGCTCTTATTGCGTTGTAAGTTTATCTGAGGCCGACACACACACACACAGAGTACTGACTCTCTTTAACGGGCACTTTTTGGGGGGTCAGCCGGGTGTCTGACGCACGCGGGAACCCATCACCGTTACCTAAGAGTCTCCAAACCCAACTGAGGATTCCAGACCTCCCACCGACACATGGGAATCCCTGAGATAGATTTTTGGAATGGAACACTCTCTCTCTCTCTCTCTCTCTCTCTCTCTCTCTCTCCCTGAGGGACGCCTCCTGCTTACCTAATTCCGGAGAGTATTAGGCACAGGTTGGCGAGAGCCAAGGCTTGGGGGGGTGGGGAGGGAAGCCCAGAGTGTGCGTTGGGGGTAATTGGTGGAGTCTGACCAGCTAAAACCACGCATAGCTTGGCCATTGAGAGAGAGAGAGAGAGAGAGAGCGCGCGCTGTCTGGCCAAGCTTTCCCGTGGCTTGTCCAGTGAGGACCACTCTACCTGTTATGGCTTTGGCTTGTGGGGTTAACAGGAGCTGAGTGGGTGGATTCCCGTGGGGCGTTGGTGCGGGAGTGGAGATTGCATATCAGATCCGCACATTGTTTTACATAATGGTGTGAGCTGTTGAGTGTGGGGTGCGAGAGAGCGCTGGGGGACGGTGCAGGCACACAGACGGCTTTCAGTGTTAAGTCTTCCGAAATACAAGGGGGTCAAATTCCAACCGTGAGGTGGGAGGGAGGAATATTTCGCAACTCGGTCACTTATAACTGAACTGTGACTGTGGAGTCCGTGGCGAAGTGGTCAGAGCCCTCGCCCGCAAGCAAGAGGACCCGGGTTTGATTCCCAGGCAGGTGGAGGATGAAATCTTAGGCAAGTTTCCTTACTCCGCGCGCGCACACACACACACACACACGCGCACACGCGCGCCTCTGTTTACCAGCAGTGAGTAGGAACCCGGTCGTTAGTCGATTGGCGAATCGCTTTTCCAGAGGGTAATAATCCCTTCAACAACAAAAAGTGCGGTCACTCAATTAACGACTGTTTGTGGGGACGCCGCTGTGCGTAATCAGCTGCCGCATTTCGCCCACAAAATGCAGTCACTGCACTTTACAGTGTATCCCGTGAAGCGCTTTGAGACGTCTCAACGCCGTGATAAGACGGTATATCAAATACAAGGGTTATTATTAATTCCATATGCATATATACACATATAATAACACTCTCTCCCCTCAACCCTCTGCTCGTCCAGCGAGGACCACCCTCCCCTTTAGGGCTGTGGCTTGCAGGGGTTAAAAGGAGCCGAGGGGGAGGATTCCCTACCCCCGGGGACTGGTCGGCCCTTCCAGATCCTGCGGATGAGCCAGGACCTGTGAGGACCTGCCTCATCGACATCAGCAGTGCCCTGAAGTGACAAGGCCTATAATCTTGCTCAAATACAACCCTTTCTATGGCAGCTGTGTTTTACTGAACTCCCAGTGTAATCCTTCCGTCGTGACATCAGTGAGAATGAGATATTCTTGTCCCTGACTCCAACCTTGGCCCCGGCCAACGCCCGCTCAACCGAGATGACTCATTTCAATCCCAAGCCCGCTGCCGAAAATAGCAACAGTGATCTGATAATCATCGGAACGATCAATAATACTAACAATTGCTGTGTTTGGTAACAGGGCTTTTTTTGTGAAACGTCTCAAAGCGCTTTGCAGGGCTTTACCGTGTGCTTTGTGTGCCAATTTGCGCCCAGCGAACAGCCGTTAGGCGAGCGAGTGAACAATTTTTATCGAGGGGGAAAGGTGGGGAGGGATTCTCGGTCAGGATGCGGGGTGGGGGGAGGGGAGGAGAGAGAGAGAAAAACTCCCTTAAAAAATAATAATCATAATTTGGTCACTCACTCCACGACTGTTTGTGGATCACTGCGGTGTACCACTGGCATTTCACCCACCAAATACACAGTCGCTGCACTTCAGCGTACTCCGGGGAAGGTGTTCTCGACCACGGGCCAAGGCGCAATATTAAACGCCAGGATTATTATTATTAATTGTCTGAGCCTCTGGCTGGGCTCGGGCCTGTGTGGCACGTCCTCTGATGACTAACACTGTCCCATTAAGTCAGATTTCTCTCACCCACGACTTCCCATTGCAACCAGATGCTGGGCCGGGCGGCTCTCCGCAAAGCCATTTGTGCTTTGTATTTTTAGGCAACGCGCAGCAGCCAATGTGCACATAGCAACGCAGCCCCACCAACAGCCACGGAGCGAGCAACCAATTTTATCCGGGGGATTGTCGGACAGGACACCGGGAGGGAAGGAGGGAGAGAGAGAGAGAGAGAGAGAGAGAAACTCCCTTCTCTTTTCCCCGATCTTACAGGAGACCTTTAACGCCTGCCTGACCGGAGCGCGGGGTTAGTCTGCGCGCGGCGTGAGCGTGTGTCAGCCCTCGCATTCAACGCAGCGCCTCTATCGCGCCTTCGAGACGTCTCCCACTGCGGATTTGCGCGGCGGCGGCGACCACGACAACGACGACGACGGGAAGTTGCCTTCGTGCGGCGCCTTTCGGGTCAGGAGGACCCCCCCCCCCCCAAGGCGCTGGGGATCCGCAGCGCCGTGTACCCGAAGGCGGAAAGGTGCTGCGTTAACCGCGAAGGCTGAGGATCCTCGCGGAGCTGCGCTGGCGGACGGCTGTGGTCCCTGACGTGGGCGAAGCGGCGCCGCACTGCGTGACCGCAGGAGGGCGATGTTCACCTTCCGTCCGAATGGCTGGGAAGAGAGCCGGAGGCGGCCGAGTTTCTGGGAAAGCCGTGGCTGTGTTCCCTCGGGTTATCCCGGCTCGGCCTCTCGTCTCCCAGAGTCGGAACTCCGTCAGGATTGAGCTCAGGGTCCAGGCTGACGCTCCAGCCCAGCGTCGGGGTGGGGGGGGGGTGGGGGAGAGAGAGAGAGAGAGCCCCACATTGTCGGAGACACCGTCCTTTGGAATAGACGTTAAACCTCACTCGCCCACTCCCTGTTCTGACCGAGGTTCTGTCTCAATTCAACGTCGGTTCTGGGTTGAGACAGAATAAGAACAACGATAGCAATAGTAATAATAATAATCCTCGCATTTGATACCGGCCCCCGATCACGTCTTCCCGACGCCCCAAAGCGCTTCACAGGTTTCGCCGCAAAGCAACGTATCCGTGGGCGGGCGATACGTGGCAGGATTGGCTGTAAAAGCCATTTGTCTGTGCTTTGTGGGCGAAACGCGGCAGCCAATTATTGCTCCCGTAAACAGTCGTGGATTGCGTGACCCAAGTTTTTTTTTCGTTTGTGGAGGGGTTTTTTTCCCCTGGAAAGCGATCGGCCAATCGACTAACAACCGGGTTCCTACTTACTGCTGGTAAACAGAGGCGCGTGCGTGTGCGTGTGCGTGGAGTAAGGAAACGTGCCTCCCTAACGGTTCACCCTGACCCGCCAGGGGATCGAACCCGGGTCCTCTCCCACTACACTACAGGACTCCTCGAGAAGCGCCGAGGGCTGAAGCCCAGAGCTTTGTATCCTGACGTTCCCCCTCCAGCACAGAGTTCGTGTGGTGTGTGGTGTTGTCGGATGGCTGAAGGCCCACTGTTAGTCTCGGGACTCTCCCTTTCACACTGTAACTAACAATAAGACTCCACTTTGATTGGGAGCTGCTAGTTTTATAGCGTGGGTGTGATCCCAAATTATTCCCACAGCTCACAATGGCTTCTGTGTCTTTGCTAACAGGAAGTTGTTGGCAATATTTTGTGTGTGTCTGTGTGTATGTGTGTGTTTCTGTTTGTGTGTGTTTTTGTGTGTGCGTTTGTTTGTGTATGTGTACCCCTCTCTCTCTCATTCTATGTATATTTGTGCGCGTCTCTCACGTTCTCGCTCCGTGTGCGTGTGTGTATGTGTGTCTCTCTCTCTCTCTCTCTCGTCTTTTGTCTCTCTCCCTTGTTCCCCTCTTTCTCTCTCTCTCTCTCTCTCTCTCTGCTTCTCCCCCCGACCCCGCGCAGAGAAAATTTCCCAGGAGACAGAAGTGTCTGAGCGTGAACAGAGTGACTGAAGAGCTGAATGGGACTGTGACTGTGGCAGAGGCTTTTGTGCTGACAGTGAATGTAAGAGCCACAGCTCGGCGCAGGGTTGTCTGTCTGTGTCTCTGTGTCTCCGTGTCTCACTGCACATCGTTTCTCTCAGCTAAAGCTTCCCCCGACCCACCCACCCACCCACCTCCCTCCCAGAGAGACACACAGCCCAGCCATCCAGCCCAAACCATTGCAGGTACTTTATTTTTTTTGCCCGGCCGGGTGTCTTGAACCCGCGCAGGAACCCGTCACCGTTGCTTAAGAGTCTCCAAACCCAACTGAGAATTCCATGCGTCCCACCCACACATGGGAATCCCCGAGGAAGTTGGTCGGAATGGAACGTGCTCTCTCTCTATCTCCCTGGAGGGACGCCCCACCCCCCCCCCACTGCTTACCTAATTCCGGAGAGTATTAGGCGCAGGTTGGCGAGAGCCAAGGCTTCGGTGAGGAGGAGCCCAGAGTGTGCGTTGGGGATAACTGCCGGAGTCTAACCAACTAAACCCACACATAGCTCAGCCATTGATATCGCTGTCCGGCCGAGCTTTCCCGCTGCTTGTCCAGCGAGGACCCCCCTCCCCGTTAGTTAGGGCTTTGGCTGTAGGGTTAACACACAGGAGCTGAGAACTGTTCTGAGAAGTTCTCCACAGGATTTCATTGTAAAGTGTAGTCACTGTGTGTTTTGTGGGCTCTCTCTCTCTCTCTCTCCCACCCTCCCACCCTCACTAGGATGGAGCATCAGCCTGGACTGTGAGCTCAGGTGTGTGTGATCAGTCTCCACGCTCCCCTCTATCCCGCTGGGAATGTTAGCCTTCGGGAATGAAAGCGCTTTCGTTGGGTTGGGCAGCGAGTTCGCTGTCAGCCGGGATATCTCATGTTGGTGCTGCAACGCCTGAGAGTGACTCACGGCTGAGCTCAGACTCGGAAAAGTGGACATAACATTGTGGTGTTAGGGCCTCCGCAGCCTCCGCAGCCTCATGGGGCATCACACACAGACGGGAGCAGCGAACTGAGCACAACACAACAGAGCCCTGTAGCTCCGGGGTTAGAGCGAGCGCTCGCCTCGCAAGCCAGAGGACCCGGGTTTGATTCCCAGACGGGTCAAGGCCAAACCTTAGGCAAGTCTCCTTACTCCACACACACCCACCCACCCGCATACACACACGCCTCTGTTTACCAGCAGCAAGTAGGAACTCGGTCGATTGGCAGATCGCTTTTTCAGGGGTAATAATCCCTTCAAATGTTTTTTAAAAATCCACGGCTGTTTGTGGCGGACGCTGCTGTGCGCAACTGTCTGCCGCGTTTCACCCCCAAAATATACAGTCAATTCACTTTGCAGTGTATCGTGTGAAGCGCTTTGAGACGTCTCAAAGACGTGATGAGGCGCTGTATCAAATGCCAGGATTATTATTATGTTATTATTCTTGTCTTAACAGTCGGACGGAGACGTGAGAGGAGGTGAAGCGGGGGTTTGTGTGCATGTGTGCGTGTGTACATGATAACGAAACCGGGACCGACTCTGCAGTTCTCAAACATGCAGCCTGAGGTAAGCGATACTCTCTCTGTGTCGCTCTTTTCCTTCTGCCCACCCTCCCCCTCACACTCTCCTCACTCTCCTCTTCCCTCTCTCCCTGGGGATACTCTGTAAACCCCATTTCCTTCTCCTGCCAGTAGTGTGCGTTCTCCCTCTCCCCCCCTCTCTCTCGCGCTCTCTCTCCCTCTCTCTCTGGCCTCTCGAGTCAGTGGGGTGTTGTGTCGATAAACCTCGCTCCCCCGCCCGCCTGTGCCCTGTTCAGGTGGACGCTAAAGATTTCCCACGGCACTGTCCAATAAAGAGAAGGGAATTTCTCTCCCCCCACCTCTCTCTCTCCCTCTCTTCCGGTGCTCTAAGTAAAACTGTTCGTTCATCCCACGGCTGTTTGTGGGGACGCTGTTGCGCGGAATTGGCTGCCGCGTTTCGCCCCCGAAATACACAGTCACTTCACTTTACAGCGCGTCCTGTGAAGCGCTCTTGAGAGCGCTGCCGACTGACACCCAGACCCTTGTCTTCCCGCAGGACCTCCCTGGATCCCGTCCCAAAATATTTCACGTTTCCCGACATCGGAGTTTTCACCTCCCGGAACAGGAAGCCATCGTGATGAAGGAGACCTCTATCCCTCCTCCTCCTTCTGTTCCTGCTCCGCTCATCCCATCCCTCTGTCCCCTCTCCTGCCAGGACTCCTCCCACCTGGAATTCCCGTCCCTGGACGACTTCATCCCGCCCGGCCTGCAGAAAGGCGGATTCCGTGTGCCCCCGGCCGCCCCTCGGAACGCTGTATCCCTGGGGCAATTTCCACCGCCTCCACCCGCGTCCGGCTGTGTAAGAAAATGTCCGCTCACTGGGGCTTGATGGACCGACATGGTATCGATCAGTCTGCTCGGCACCCGCACCATCGCCGGTCAGGCCTTCAGCCTCTCTGCCCCCACCGTTTGGAACTCCTTCCCACAGTCCCTCCTCCGTCTTGCCCCCTCCCTCGCCTCCTTCTAGGCCCGTCTCGTAGACCCTTCTCTTCGACCAACCGCGCCTTCGGTCACCCTCCGACCCCTCCCGATCCCAACCCCCAGCCCAGGTCCAAATCCGACTGTCCAGCGCCTCGGGACGTCCTCCCGACGTGTAAATGACGTGTTGTTGTTGTCTCTCTCTCCCTCGGCTCAGCCTCCAGTTGTTCAAGGAGCACGAAGGGCCAGTGAGAGTTACCTCGGCCTCCCTCGCTCACCCGGGCTGGACGCCGGTAAGTGACCCTTTATCCCTGTAGCTCCGGGGTCAGAGCCCCTCGCCTCGCAAGCCAGAGAGACCCGGGTTCGATTCCCGGGCGGGTCAGGTCTGGGCGAAACGTCGGGCAAGTTTCCTCACTCCACAAACTGTTTACCGGCAGTCAGTAGGAACCTGGTTGTTAGTCGATTGGGGGATCGCTTTCCCAGGGGGTAATAATCCCTCCACAATATGATAATAATAATGTAATCAGTGCTGTGTGCCATTGTGCTGCCATTTCGCCCACAAAAATACAGTCGCTACACTACACAGTGTGAAGCGCTTTGGGACGTCTCAAAGACGTGATGAGGCGCTACATCAAACGCAAGGATTATTATTATTATTGTAGTGTCCTCGGT
This sequence comes from Callorhinchus milii, assembly GCF_018977255.1. Taxonomy (NCBI): domain Eukaryota; kingdom Metazoa; phylum Chordata; class Chondrichthyes; order Chimaeriformes; family Callorhinchidae; genus Callorhinchus; species Callorhinchus milii. The sequence goes on from NW_024704769.1 coordinate 3,723,965, forward strand.
TGCTGGGGGTCCACAGGCAGGGAGTTTGCGTAGTGGAGCCTGGAATGCAACGAAGGCGAGAGTGTGAGGGTCTCGGGGGGTGAGGCCGTGTCGGAGCCGGGCGACATTGCGGAGGTGGTGGTGGGGGGGGGAGGCAGAGCTTCGCCTCGGGCGGGATTCACACGCCCACACACACACACTAACACGTTGCCTGCCTTTCCCCGTTGCCAGGCGCCGGGTTGAATGGACGCTCCCTGCCCCCGCCTCGCCCGGCACTGTGGGCGGAGAACCGCAAAGACTCGCGGGAGAAGAAGTGGATCAAGTACGAGGGAATCGGGCCGGTCGATGAGGTCGGGATGCCCATTGCCTCCAGACCAGTAAGTCCCCCCCCCCTCCCTCGCCTGAACGCAAGTTGTTGTGGTGTTGGTGGTGGTGTGTCCCGCGGGTGGGGAGGGGGTGGGGAGCCGCGCGGTGTTTTAATCGGTGGCTGAGATTGTCTTCTTCCGAAACAGAGTGTAAACAGACCCAAGGACTGGTACAAGAGCATGTTCCGACAAATCCACAGGAGGCGTTCAGGTAAATACTTTGCAGCAAACGCACAAACACCACCACCACAACAACAAAAACAACAACACACAACATTTTACACGGCCCCTCTCAGGTGGTCCCAAGGCGCTGGACGGTCAGGGGCTTGGACCCGAGCTGAGCTGGGGGTTGGGATCAGGAGTGTTTGGGGAGGGTGGTGGTGGGGGGCGTGAGGAGGGTGACCGAAGGCGCGGTGGGTCGAAGTGGAGGGTCTTGATGGAGACGAGGGCGGGGGGCCAGGCGGAGGGAGTGTGGGATGGAGTTCCCAAATGGCGGGGGGGGGGACGGACAGAGACTGAAGGCCCACCCGCCCGATGGTGGGGCGGGCCGGGTGAGGGGTAGTGGGGGGGGGGTGTGTGCGCGGGTGGGGGGACGTGGAACAGACCGAAGCCCCCTGAGCGGAGGGAGGGGACCGGTTGATGTGGGGTTAGCGGGTCACAGAGGCAGGGAGTTGCTTTGAAGGCGACGAACCGCAAGGAGCCGATGGGCTCATTTTTACACCGAAATCTTCCACCGCCCACACGGTGCAGAATGTGCTGCCAAGTTCCTCTGCGTTGCCCCATTGTATCAGACGCTCTCCTCTCCCAACGTGAGCGCAGATTACAATCTTTGTCAGTCTTTGTTTTTTTGTGGATGGAGGGAGGGAGTGATTGATTGATTGATTGATTGATTGATTTGTGCACTTATTTGCGTATTTATTTGTGCATTTGTGTATTTATTTGTGTATTTGTGCATTTATTTACTTGTGTGTTCGTGTACTTATTTGCTCGTCCTTCACGGACAATGTCACCTCCTCTTGCAGACGATGAGTTCGAGAGCGGAGGAGGGTGGAACGTGCCCGACAGTAAGTTCTCCGGGTTCTTTAAAGGAATCGTTTAATTCTGTCGCTCCAGACACGACAACACACGAACACTCAAACCTAAACCTTGGCTTCCTCCTCCTTTCTTATTGAGTGGCAGCCTGGCTCGGTGGCAGCGCTCTCTCTCTCTCTCTCTCTCTCTTTCTCTCTCTGTCTCTGTCGCGTCTGAGTCAGAAGGTTGCGGGTTCCAGACAACCCCCCCCCCCCCCCACACGCACACACACACACGTCAGGATTTGGAATCACGCAGTCTAAGCTGATGCTCCAGTGCAGTGCTGGGGGCGGTGCGGGGGGGGGGGGGGGCGTTCCATTGCCAGAGACACCGTCTTTCGGATGAGACGTTAAACCTCACTCGCTTCCCGTCTGTGCCCTGTTCAGGTGGACGGTAGCGGTGCTGTGGGAAAAGAGAAGGGAGTTTTTCTCTCTCTCTCTCTCACCCTGTGTCTTGGCCAACAATTCCCCCCCACCCCCCACCCCACCACCACTTGATGGCTGTTTGCGGGACATTGCCGTGCGCAATTGGCTGCCGCGCTCCGCCCGCATAACACACAGTCACTACACTGTACAGTATATCCTGTGGAACTCTTTGAGATGACATATCACATGCGAGGATTTTTCTTAAATGGCTTTTTTAATTTTAATTTTTTTTGAAATGGTTATCAATGTTGTGATTGTTATTAATGTTATTGTTAATGTTGTTGTTGTTAATGTGGTTGTTATTATCTTACAGCGGTCGATTCCTCCAACAATGTGACACAACAGTTCAGAAACGGACTTCCAGACAAGCGGGGATTAGACACCATCTTATTGCCGAAGGCTGACTTGCCAAAACACGCCTCCCCCTCCCACGGGTGAGACGTTTTCCTGATTGTTCTGCTGACTGCGAAACTGCTCTCCCCCCCCCCCACTCGCTCCTGTGGCGTTCCCTGCAGCTCAGGGGTTCAGAGGCCCTCGCCTCGCACGCCGGAGGAACCCGGGTTCGATTCCCGGACGGGTCAGGGCGAATCCTTAGGCAAGTTTCCTTACCGCCCCCCCCCCACACACACACACACACGCGCGCGCCCTGGTTTGCTCAGCAGTAAGTAGGACCCAGTTGTTAGTCGATGGGCGGGTTTGAGACCTCCTCCCAACTTGACACGGTTAATGTTAATTCCGAGTAGTTAATTAACAGCCGCTTTGTGGTCAGAGTATGTGTCTGTGTGTGTGTGTGTGTGTGAGAAAGAGAGAGAGAGAGAGAGAGGGTTGGGGGGGGGGGAGAGGGTCTATCAATCGATGCACTTTGAACCCTTTTCAAACCTTGGAACAATGCGGTTGGGAAATTCCTCCGGACAAGACAGACACTCGCACACAATAGAGAAAACAGAATGTTCCAGAAGTGGGGGCTGGCCCGGAGCCAGAGGGAAACGGCTAAAGTCTGCACATAACTGGGATATTTACTCGCTGACGAAACCCAAAACCTACTGTGGAGGTGAGGCCGTTAAAACCCTGCGTGGCCAGGACTTTGAGCTCCCAGCCCTTGGCCGGCTGTTTGTCCCTCGCCCCCCCCACTCCCCTCCGCCGGACACTCTGTTCGCCTCGGTGTTCCTGGGCTGCGGAGAGGGTGAGTGAGTCGGGACACCAGAGCGCTAAGTGCTTTTGAGACGTCTCAAAGACGTGGGTTAATATGGTTGTTACTGCTGTGCGGCTCTGGCGGGAGTGAGAGGGAAATGCTTCAGGTGCGATTACCCCAGAGTCGCAAATACCCCAACTGCGATCACTGGGTCCAACAGAGGTGGCATCGATGTCTCTGCCCACCCCCACCCCCCCCCCCCATTTCTTACCCCCACACCTCTTCCCCTCCTCGTCCCCAGCAAGTTAACAGAATAATAACAATAATAATAATAATCCTTGCATTTGGTATCGCCCCCTTATCACGTCGTCGAGGCGTCTCAAAGCGCTTCGCAGGAGATACGCTGTAAAGTGTAGTGACTGTGTGTTTTGGGGGCGAAACCCGGCAGCCAATTGCACCCAGCGACGCCCCCACAAACAGTCGTGGGTTGAGTGACCAAATGATCACTTCTTGGGGGTGTTGGAGAGAGTGAGGGCGGAGAGGGAGGGAGAGAAAAAAGAGAGAGATGGGGAGCGAGTAGGGAGACTTGAGAGATAGAGGCGGCGAGAGAGGGAGGGAAGGAGAGAGAGACCAGAGGAGGAGAGGGAGGTAGACAGAGATAGAGAGGGGGAGAAAGTGAGTGGGAGGAAGAGAGAGAAAGAGAGAGATAGGGGGAGAGAAAGAGAGGTAGAAAGAAAAAGAAGTGGGGAAGGAATTGAGCTGTGAGTTTGTGTGTGTGTGTGTGTGTGCAGGAGAGTGTGTGTGGTGTGTGTGTGGTGAGTGTATAGGAGTGTGTGTGAGTGTGTGCAGGAGAGTGTGTGTGGTGTGAGTGTGCGGGAGTGTGTGTGTGTGTGAGTGTGCGGGAGTGTGTGGTGTGTGTGCGGGAGTGTGTGGTGTGTGTGGTGTGTGGTGTGTGTGTGAGTGTATAGGAGTGTGTGTGAGTGTGTGCAGGAGAGTGTGTGTGGTGTGAGTGTGCGGGAGTGTGTGTGGTGTGTGTGTGAGTGTGCGGGAGTGTGTGTGGCGTGTGGTGTGTGTGTGAGTGTGCGGGAGTGTGTGTAGTGTGTGTGGTGGGTGTGTGTGTGGTGTGTGTGTGTGTGAGTGTGTGTAGTGTGTGTGGTGTGTGTGAGTGTGCGGGAGTGTGTGAGTGTGTGTGTGTGAGTGTGTGAGTGTGCAGTGAGGTGAGGAATGCCAGCGATGTGATCTGAGCTTCCACATTCCTCCCCCGTCCGTCAGCGAGTCCGAGCCTTGACATCCCAACATGTTGAGATCCGCTCACACAGCTCAGCCGCCCGCGTCCACAACACAGCCCCCTCCGTCTCCCTGGCAACGCTGACACATTACTTGGTATTTCCTCTCTCTCTCTCTCTCTCACTCACTCACTCACACGCTCTCTCTCTCTCTCTCTCTCTCTCTCGCTCTGAAGGAACGATCGCCGGAGCGAGTTGGGAGCTGACACCCACACGATCCACACTCAGCCCAGGAGGAGCTTCCAGTACGGTCCCAGGCGCTCGTCCGTGCCCGAGACGAAGACGGAGAGAGGGCGGGAGACGGAGAGGCAGTGGAAGGTGAGGTGCTTCGCGCACGTTCTTTGGCCCCGGGGCTGATTCGAGAGAGAGGGACACACACACACACACTCACACAGACACTCTTTCCCTCCTCCTTTCACTCTCTCTAACTTTTCCGCCCTCTTTCTCTCTCTCTCTCTCTCTCTCTCTCTCTCTCTCGCCATACCTTCCCCTCTCTCTCCCTCTCTCTCTCTCTGCCTCTCGTTCCCTTTCGCTCTCTCTCTCTCTCTCTCTCTCTGCTTCCCACTCTCCCCTCCTCCCTCTTTCTCGCATTCTCTCTCTCTCTCTCTACCTCCCCCTCTCCTCTCTCTCTCTCTCTCTCTCACAATCTTTGTTCCCGTCTCAGAAAGTTAACTAAGTGTGACAGCTTTAAACACTTACTCACTGAAAGGCTGGGCATTCTCTCTCTCTCTCCCCACCCCCCTCTCTCTTTCTTTCTCTCGCTCCTTCTTTTCTTTTTTCGATTCTTTTCTGTTTCTTTTTTCTGCTCTCCCCCCGCCCATCCCTTTCTCCCTCACCCCCCCCCTTTCGCTCTGTCCAGCTCTCCTCACTCACTCTCTCTCTCTCTCTCTCTCCTCTCCCTCCTCTCTCTTTCCCCTCCCTTCCTCTCTCCTTCCCTCTCTCTGACGTTGAGGAGCTCTCAGATCCCCCCCCACCCCCCCTCAGGTGACGAACGCAATGTAAATGCACGTTGTTGTCGTTGGGTGTAAAGAAATGCCAAGACACTGACATAAGCCCCAGTAACCTCTCCTTTAATGGTCAAAACGCTCATCATCTTTAATCGTATCCTTGTGCAATATCAGTCGAACTGAAGCCATAACAGCTGACGTCTCAGGGCTGTGGATGAGGATTAACTCTTAGAGGAACATAGGAACAGGAGGAGGCCATTCAGCCCCTCGAGCCTGTTCTGCCATTCTATTAGATCATGGCTGATCTGTACCTCAATTCCAATTCCCCGCTTTTGCCCCCGTATCCCCTGATCCCCTGAGCTGACAAACACCTCTCCACCTCAGTCTGGACAACGTGAATGGATCCAACCGTAACCGTGTGTGTGCGCGTGTGGTTCACACCCCTCACTGTCCAGCACTTTGACACGTCCTTCAGACGTGAAAGACACCGTGTAAATGTAAATGTGTTGTTGTTGTAAAGGTAATTTTTGTTGTTTGCGGTGGGATGGGGGGGGGAGAGAGTGAGTGTGCGAGGGGAGAGTGTGAGGGTGTGAGGGGGCAGTGTGGCCTCACTGTCTCTCTGCTTGTTTGTAGCCTGGAACACCAGCTGTGAACTCTAACAGAACCCACTCTGCTTCCTTCGAGGTAAATGACTTCGGGCTTTGTCTTGTCACTTTCTCACTTATACACACTCACACTTACACACACACAGACTGTGCCATAGATCACACACACACACATACACATACACACACCCCTAACACACTGACAAATACACACACGCATTTACACAGACTAACAAACACACACATCCAGCGCTCTGGGACACTACCCTGCATGAGGGGCACTGTAAATGCAAGTTGTTATTGACATGCGCGCACACACACACATGATGCCCACCCTACATACAAACACACATGCAGACACACATTCATATGGAAACACACACATATATATATATATACACACATATAGCCACACGCGCACAGACACGCGCACGGTCAGACGCGCGCGCACGGACAGACACACACGTGATGCTGTGGTGTGGTACTAACCTGCCCTGTGTGTTGGGTTCAGACAACCCTGGAACAAGAGCTGAGGCATCTGGAGGCTCAGTTAGAGACAGACCTGAGGGAAATGGAGCAGTGGCAATCTCAGAGAGCACAGCAGGTACAACCTCTAACCTTACAGCCCTCGCCTCGCAAGCGAGAGGACCAGGGTTCGATTCCCGGGCAGGGAGAAATGTTGGGCAAGTTTCCTTACTCCAACCCGCTTGTTAGTCGATGGGCGGGTGGCTTTCCCAGGGGTAATAATTCCTTCACAATAATAAATAATAATAATTTGGTCACTCGATCCACGGCTGTTTGTGGGGGCACTGCTGTGCGCAATTGGCTGCCACGTTTCGCCCACAAAACCTACAGTCAAATCACTTCACGGTGTATTCTGTGAAGCGCTTTGAGACTTTTTTTGTGTGTGTGTGTGTGTGTGTGAGCGTCTGTGTATGTGCGCATGTCTGTGTATGCGTTTCTGCTTGTGTGTGTATGTGCGCGTGTGTGTGTGTGCGTGTCTGTGCACGTCTGAGTACATGTCTGATTGTTTGTGTTTGTGCACATCTCAGGGTGTGGTAAATGTGCATTGAAGTGTGCGAGAGAGAGAGAGAGAGAACCTGGGTGTGTTTGTGCTATGTTCACTGTGCTGAGGTTGTGTCCTGATCTCAATGAGGCGAGCGCTAGCTAATAGCAAGGCCGATCGCGTTTACACTGTGAGTATTAAATTACAACCTGTCTTCAAATGGAACATTCCTTCCCCACCCCTCCCCTCCGATCCTGACTTCCCAGGCCAGGTAGAGGGTGAGATCCACAGTCAAACTCTCTCTACGCCACAGTGGATTGTCAGACTCTGCCACGGTCGAGCTTCGTGTGACACAAACCCGGGTGGAGGGTTCTAGACAAGTGCAAGTTGTTGTTGTTGTTGTTGTTTTGGGGTTAAAGCTCCTGCGTTGCCTTGGAAGAGAGAGAGAGATTTCCGCCTCCTCGCACCTCCCTTTGATTGGAGTCCCCGTCGCTCAGGGGTTGGAGCCCTCGCCTCGCAAGCGAGAGGACCCGGGTTCGATTCCCGGGCGGGTTGGGTCGGGGCGAAACCTTAGGCAGGGTTCCCTCACTCCTCGCTTGGAGGATGTCCGTGCTCCTGGGTGGGGGGAGGGGTGCAGGGTCCCCTCGGAGCTGAACTGGCTCCACAGTGACGTGTTTGGCAGTGGATTGTCGGAATCGAGTCAGCCCTCTGCGACGGGCTCGGCAGTCTGGGTTTTGTGAGTGAGCGACTGAGTGAGTGAGTGCGTGGGTGAGTGAGCTTGTGAGTGAGTGAGTTGGAGGGAGGGAGGGTGGGTGTGAGAGTGAGTGAGTGAGGGTGTGAGTGAGCGGGAACAGGTTGGAGTGTAGGACTCAGCTGACTGCTGGTTGTGTGGCACTGGACGAATGTGTCTCAACAGCTTTCTCACTGTCTGATTTTTTTTCACCAGGAATCGCGAGAGTCAAAACCCCTCAACGCACCCTCCACATCCGCCAGGTGAGAGACACAGCGAGAGAGAGAGGGAGAGAGACAGAGCACACAGTGACCCAGCCAAAAAGGGTGTGATTCCCTGTTCGTGAGAGAGTGTATGTGTGTGTCAGCCCGGCTCAGTCACTTGTGCTCTCGCCTCCGAGTCAGAAAGTTGTGGGTTCAAGCCTTGGAATCACACAGTCTCAGCTGATGCTCCGCTGGAGCCCTGGGGGCTGTTGGATTGTCGGAGACTACGTCCTTCAGACGAGACGTTAAACCTCACTCCCCGTCTGTCTGCTCAGGTGGACGTTAAAGATCTCCTGGGGGGCTATTGAAAAGAGAAGGGAGTTTCTCTCTCTCTCTCTCTCTCTCCCATGGTGTCCTGGCCGACAAGATAATATCGGTCACTCAATCCATGACTGTTTGTGGGAGTCCTGTAGCTCAGTGGTTAGAGCGCTCGCCTCGCAAGCGGGAGGACCTGGGTTCGATTCCCCGCAGGAACTAACCTTGGGCAAGTTTCCTTACTCCACACACGCACACACACACACACACACACGCGCGCCTGATAATAATCCCTCAAGAAAAAAATAATAAATTGGTCACTCCAACCCACGGCTGTTTGTGGGGACGCTGCTGTGCGCAATTGGCTGCCGCGTTTTGCCCACAAAATGTACAGTCAATTCACTTTACAGTGTATCCTGCGAAGCGCTTTGAGGCGTCTCGAAGACGTGATGAGGCGCTGTGTCAAATGCGAGGATTATTATTATTATTATTCTCTCTCTCTCTCTGATAGTCGGATGGCTTCATCTCCAAGTTGGGATCGTTCCGCTGGTGCCCATCATCCCAATGGCCAACGCACTGAGCCATGGGAATCCCTCGGAGGCACAAGAGGCCGGGATAAATCTCCGTCCCCCAGAGGTGAGCCGGGCAAAGCGCAGTTAGCCTATCGTGCAGTCCCTGTAGCTCAGTGGTTAGAGCAATCCCCTCGCAAGCGAGAGCACCCGGGTTCGATTCCCGATCGAGGCAAAACCTTAGGCAACTTCCCTTACTCCACACACACACACACACACACACCACACGCCCCTGTTTACCAGCAGTAAGTAGGAACCCGGTTGTTAGTCGATTGGCGGATCACTTTCCGGGGGTGATAATCCCTCAAAAAAATAATAATAATTTGGTCACTTAATCCGCGCAATTGGCTCTCACAAAACTTTACAGTGTATTGTGTGAAGCGCTTTAAGACGTCTCAACGACATGATAAGGCGCTGTATCAAATGTAAGGATTACTGTTGTTGTTATGAGGTTCTTATAACATCTTATGTGACGGCTGAGATGTGAGAGGACTCTGGGCAATGCCGTCTCTGTTCTCCTCTCACTGAACACTGATGGAAAACGTCTGCTGTCTGTTTCCTGGTTTGCAGATCCGCTAAATCCCAGGAATGGCTTCCACGGCGAGAGGTTCGGGAGCCAGGAAATCGGGTCCGACTGGCCTTCCAAGCGGGAAGAGAAGAAGGTAAGAGCGGAGAGAGAGAGAGAGAGAGAGTCACTTGGAAAAGGCAAAGTTTGTAGATGGTAAAGACAGTGAGGTACATAGGAACAGGAGGAGGCCATTCAGCCCCTCGAGCCTGTTCCACCATTCTGTTAGATCATAGCTGATCTGCACCTCAACTCCAATTACCCACCTTCACCCCATGAGGAACCCTACAATACAGATCTATGTTTATATCTGGAGTCCTGTAGCGCAGTGGTTAGAGCACTCGCCTCGCAAGCGAGAGGACCCGGGTTCGATTCCCGGGCGGGGAGAAACCTTTGGCAAGTTTCCTTACCCCACACACACGCCTCTGTTTACCAGTGGTAACTAGTTGTTAGTCGATTGGCAGATCGCTTTCTGGGTGTAATAGACTGTTTGTGGGGACGCTGCCGCGCGCGCAATTGGCTGCTGCGTTTCGCCCACAAAACACACGGTCACTATGCTTTACAGTATATTCTGTGAAGCGTTTTGAGACGTCTCGACGACGACGAATGCGAGGATTGTTATTATTATTATTATTCTCCAGTTCCTTATTTTTCACCTTGTCATCGCTCGGGATCGGCACGTCGGTGTGATACGACGTGTACAGTCCCAATCGTCCTAAGCTTCTGTTTTTGTACACTTTATTCTCTTTCCCGTTCAGATGAAGGCAGCCAGAGCCAAGTTCGATTTCCAGGCCCAGTCTCCCAAGTAAGTGTGACCCGATCCGGCTCAGGCTCACACCCGCGATCTCCCCAGTCCGACTGATGGTCAGATTAATAATTCAGTGTGTTGATCGCTCTGTGCGGCTGCGTTCTCAGCTTTCACCTCAACCGGGTGGGTTATTGAATCACATTAACCCGATGGGAGTCGCGTTGAGTCCGCCCTCAACTCTCACAGCTCACCCCCCCCCCCCGTTCAATCCCGCCAGCCTGTCCTATCCCCGCGCCCGCCCTTCAAGCCTCTTACCTCTCATGTACTTCTTTCTGTGGGGTAGTGGTTAGAGCACTCGCCTCGCAAGCGAGAGAACCTGGATTCGATTCCCGAGCGAGTCTGGACGAAACCTTAGGCAAACTTCCTCGCTCCACACACACGCGCCTCTGTTTACCTCGCAGTGTGTAGGTTGTCAGTCGATTGGCCGATCGCTTTCCGGGGAGTAATAATTCCCCCCCCAAATAAAAAAAATGTAGTCGCTCGGTCCACGACTGTTTGTGGGGACGCTGCTGTGCGCAATTGGCTGCCGCGTTTCGCCCACAAACATACACAAGTCACTGCACTTTACGGTATATTCAGTGAGGCCCTTTGAGATGTTTCGAGGACGTGTCAAGGCGCTACATCAAGCGCAGGGATTATTATTATCGTTGTTATAAATCTTGTTGTTGTTGTTGCAGGGAGCTCGCTCTACAGAAAGGAGATGTGGTTTACATCCACAGAGTGGTCGACCAGAATTGGTTGGAAGGTGAACATCATGGGAGACACGGCATCTTTCCAGTAGCCTATGTAGAGGTGAGCTCCATTTTGTGTGTGGCCTTCACGCCCTCCACCGCCTCGCTCCTCCCTCCCTACCTCCCTTACCTCCTCAAGGCTCGTCTCAAGACACTCCTCTTCGACTGTGCCTTCGATCACCCTCCTACCCCCAACCTCCCTGTCTGTGCCTGTCCAGGTGGATGTTAAAGATCTCCCGCGGGGCTGTTCGAAAAGAGAAGGGAGTTTCTCTCTCTCACTCCTGGCGTCCCAGAGAATAATAATCCTTACATTTGACACAGCGCCTCATCACATCATTGAGACGTCTCAAAGCGCTTCACAGGATGTATTGTAAAGTGAATCGACTGCATATTTTGGGGAAGAAATGCAGCGGCCAATTGTGCACAGTAATGTCCCACAAACAGCTGTGGATTAAGTGACCAAATGATTATTTTTTATTTAATTAGCCTTGGAAAGCGATCCGCCAATTGACTAACCACCGGGTTCCTACTTAGTGTTAGGGAAACACAGGCGTGTGTGTGGAATAAGGAAACTTGCCCTAATGTTTCGCCCTGAGCCACCCGGGAACTTAACCCAGGTCCTCTCGCTTGTGAGGCGAGTGCTCTAACCGCAACACTACAGGATGTTATTAATATTTCAGATCATCCCAGACACGGAGAGACCGACCCCCATAAAGCCCCCTCCCATCCAAGTGCTGGAGTACGGAGAAGCAGTAGCAACCTTCAACTTCAAAGCCGACTTACCTGTCGAACTCTCCTTCCGCAAGGTACGTCGTCTATAATCATTAACACGGACATTATTTTTTTCTGGCCAGCCGGGTGTCTGACACACACACACACACACACACACACACGCAGAGAACCATCACCGCTGCTTAGGATTCTCCAAACCCAACTGAGAATTCCCCCCATCCCACCTACACACGGAAATACCAGAGATAGATGGTTGGAATGGAATGCGCTCTCTCTCTCTCTCTCTCTCTCTCTCTCACTGGAGGGACACCCCCCCCCCACCCCCCGCTTACCTAATTCCGGAGAGTATTAGGTACATGTTGGGAAGAGCCAAGGCTTGGGGGTGGAGGGGGTGGGAGCCCAGAGCGTGTTTTAGGGAGAAACTGCTGGAGTCTGACCAGCTAAAACCACACATAGGTTGGCTATTGATATCGCTGTCTGGCCGAGCTTTCCCACTGCTTGTCCAGCTAGGACCCCCCTCCTCCCCGTTAGTGGGGGCTTTGGCTGCGGGGTTAACAGGATTCCCTGCCCCCTCGTGACTGGCCGGCCCTTCCAGGTCCTGCCGATGGGCTGGAATACTGCGGCCCCTCCTGGCTCAGGAACCGGGACTAGAGGCCGTCATGGAGGGTGGGGGGGGGCTCGATTCTGACATTCCATTCCCTGGCAGGTCACCTTGGAGCCAGTTCAGCTCTGACCAGACCCCGCTTACCACCCACCCCCACGCCAAGGGAGGATGGACCTCTTGATCTGCCCTGGGCTTTGATGCCCCACCAATTGGCTTCCAACCCCAACCTCCACCTCAGCGGCTCCGGTTGCTGTGAGAGCAAAGCTTTGCTGCCCTCTCGTGGAGAGTTGGAGATTGCAGCAGATTCGCAGGTCCCCCACCAGCCCCCAATAGGGTATAGGGTGGTCCTGGATGGACAAGCAGCGGGAAAGCTTGGCCAGACAGCGATATCAGTGGCCAGGCTGTGTGGTTTGGACTGGTCAAACTCCAGCAGTTACCCCCCCCACCCAATACATGCTCTGGGCTCCACCCCACCCACCCCCCACCCCCCCCACCACCCCAAGCCGTTGGCTCTCGCCAACCTGCGCCTAATAATATTTAGGATCCATCCCTCCAGGGAGAGAGAGCGTGTGTGCGTTCCATTCTCTCCCTCTGGTGACCTTGTTTTTTTTATATTGTGTTACGATTATTGTCCTCTCTCTCTCTCTCTCTCTTTCTCTCTCTCTTTCTGTCTCTCTCGACGCTGAACATTAGCTGGAAAGATCAAGTCCTCGGGGAGGGCTTGTTGTTTGATACGTTACAATGCAATCTACTTTTACACCGCGCCTTTCACGTCGGGAGGACGTCTCAGATTGCCCGACAATGCTGCGTTGGAAACCGAGCCGGGTGTGGGAACCAAGGTGGGAGGGGGGTGGGGGTGAGGGGGTAGGAAGACGACCGAAAGCGCGGTCGAAGAGATATGCCCTTTTTTTTTTAGACGAGGGGAGCAAGCGAGTGAGTCGGAGGGACTCCGGGGTTTTCCAGAACAAGGGGCGTCATCTTAAAGATTAGAGACAGGTCACTTATGAGTGTAATCAGCGGCAATTTTTCACAACACACAAAGGCCACACAGAAACCTGGAACTCTCTCTCTCTCATTCCCTCCCCCAAAAGCCTGTGGGTTATGTCTGGATCCATTCACATTCTGAAGACTGAGGTGGAGAGAGGTGGAGGGGGGCAGAATGGCCTCGTCTGTTCCTATGGTTTCACATCTCCCTGCGTGTCCTTTTTTCTCTCTTCCCTCTCCTTCCCCCTCTCACCCTCACATCTCTTTTATCTCATATTAACTGTGCTTTGTTTCAAAATACTCTTCCAATTTTACTGTAACTTTTTTCTCTCTCTCTCTCTCTCTCTCTCAATAAAAAAAATCTCCACTTAAGCTTTCCTGATGGCTCAGTGGATACAGAATGGAGCTACCAGGTATAAATTAACATCAACGAGTGACATTTTACACGGAGTCTCTCACGTCGGGAGGACGTCCCAAGGCGCTGGACAGTCGGGGATTTGGACCCGAGCTGGGGGTTGGGATCAGGAAAGGGGTGGAGGGCGGGGAGGGTGGGGGGGGCAGGAGGGTGTCCAAAGGCGCGGGCGAAGAAGAGAGTCTAGAGTTGGGCCTTGAAGGAGGTGAGGGAGGGAGGTGGCGAGGCGAAGGGACTGTGGGGTGCAGCTCCAAAGGGGAGTGGGCAGAGAGGCAGATACGCATTGTGTGAAGCGCTTTGAGACGTCTGGAAGCCGTGATGGGGCCTCTCATCAAACGATTATAATGATCGCTCGCGCTGTTGGCCCTCAGGGAGAGACCATCTGCCTGATCCGGAGGGTCGACGACAACTGGTTCGAAGGAAGGATCTCGGGAACGAACCGTCAAGGGATCTTCCCGACCAACTACGTGCAGGTGGTGAAGGGCCCCAGGATGAAGAACTCTGCGGACAGCTCGGTGCCCCCCGCCTCGCCCACTCCCGTGCCCCCCGCCTCGCCCACTCCCGTGCCCCCCGCCTCGCCCGCTCCCGTGCCCCCCGCCTCGCCCGCTCCCGTGCCCCCCGCCTCGCTCGCTCCCCCGGAACCCCAGAGCCCCCTCACCTCCCCAACCTCCCCCAAAAAGGAATGCTCGGACTCGTTGGCCCGATTGCTCTCCAACCAGAACTTGCTGCACTCATCCAATCAGCACTCGGTGTCGTCCGCACCATCGTCCAATCAGCACTTGATGTCGGCGCCCTCGACCAATCAGCGCTCAGTGGCTGCGGCGTCGTCCAGTCAGTACGTGGTGCGAGTGGCATCGTCCAATCAGCATTCGTTTCCGTTGTCCAATCATCACTCGGCGCCCATGCCTTCGTCCAATCAGCACCCGGCCCCGGCCTCCTCGTCCAATCAGCACTCGATGCCGGCCGCCTACACCAATCAGCGGCTGCCGAGCCCCTCGGCCAATCACCTCCTGGCACCGAGAGGGGCAGCGAATCAACATGGCCGGAGCCCGAGCCCCACCCCCACGGGTTGGGCCTCGGCCAATCACATCGCCTCAGGCCAGCGGACGGAGCCTAGCCCCGCCCCTCCAGCACAGGTCAGACATCGACAACAACGACGACCACTTGCCTTTGCCCAGCGCCCCCTCGTGCAGGACAGCGCCCCAGAGCGCCCCACAGTGGCCGAGCCCCACACGCGGGGGGGGGGAAGGGGGGAGGTGACCGTAGGTCAAACTGGTCAAAGAGGACGGCCCTCAGGCTCGACCTGAAGCCGATGATGATGATGATGATGATGATGACGGCGCTATATTGATGCGAGTTGTTGTATTACACCGTTTACACTTCACTCCTCTTATTCGATAGCAATAATAATAATAATATTTCTTGCAGTTGATACAGCGCCGTCTCACGTCATCGAGACGTCTCAAAGCGCTTCACACTGATTATTATTCGCAGTTGATGTATATCACAACCCAAAGCGCCTCACGGGAGTTTACTGTACGGCGTAGTGACTGTTTTTGCGGGGGGTGGGGGGCGTGTTGGGGGGTGGGTGAAGATGTGGGGGTTCTTTTTGGTGGAGTTCTTGGTGTTGTATTAACTTTTTCTCTTCCCCTCTCCCACTTCGCTCTCTCTGTCTCTCTCTTCCCCCACCTCCCCTCCCCTCCTCGCTCTGTCCACCTCCTCTGTCTCTCTCTCTCTTTCTCTCCCCCTCTCCCCCCCCCCACCCCCGCACAGAGCTGGGTGCCCGCTGACGCCAGCCCACAACCCCATATCGTATTCAATAAGTCCGAGCGAACCCAAGTCACGTCAGCGGGAGGTCCGAACTCTCCGGCCTTGCAGTGGACTCTGTGAGTATAACCTAAAATAATAATAAAATAATAATAATCCTTGTGTCGGACATCGCGGCTTATCGCGTCGTCGAGGTACGGCTGCTGTGTTTAACCCACAAAACACACAGTCGAGTCACTTTACAGTTATTCTGTGAAGCGCTTTGAACGTCCTAAAGGCCTTATACAATATTCCTGTGTAGACGTCCCAAGACGTCCCAAGACGCTGGACAGCCAGGGATTTGGACCCGAGCTGGTGCTGTATCAAACGCAAGGATTATTATTATTATTCACTGTTATTATTAGTCTCTGTGTCGTGACTGTGTGTTTCGTAGGCGAATCGTTGCTGATGATTATCTGTTGCTCCTGTTTGTGTTCTCAGTTACCGAGTGCTGTACAACTATCAACCGTTGAATGGTGATGAGCTGGAGCTGAGAGAGGGAGACTTGGTGGATGTGATGGAGAGGTGTGACGATGGCTGGTTTGTCGGTAGGTTGCGATGCTGTTAATAAGACCCTCAGCTCCTCGCTGTGTGTTTTTTTGCCCGGCCGGGCGTCTGACACACTCTGAAACCCGTCACCGTTGCTTAAGAGTCTCCGGACCCAACTGACAATTCCCCACATCCCACCTACACGTGGAAATCCCAGAGATAGGTCGTTGGAATGGAATGCGCTCTCTCTCTCTCTCTCTGGAGGGATGCGTACCTAATTCCGGAGAGTATTAGGCACAGGTTGGCGAGAGCCAAGGCTTTGGGGGGAGCCCAGAGTGTGCGTTGGGAGTAACTGCTGGAGTCTAACCAGCTGAACAGCAATAGCTTGGCCGTTGATATCGCTGTCTGTTCACCAGCAGTCAGTAGGAACCCCGTTGTTTGCCTTTTTTTAAAAAAATTAAAAATAATAATAATCCTCGCATTTGATGCAGCGCCTCATCGCGTCTTCTCGACGTCTCAAAGCGCTTCGCAGAATAGACTGTAAAGTGAATTGGCTGTACTTTTTGCGGGCGAAACACGGCGGCCAATCGCGCACAGCAGCGTCCCCACAAGCAGCCGCGGTTTGAAGTCACCAAATTATTGTTGGTTTTCATGTCTTGAGGGATTATTGTCAGGCGCACGTCTGTGTGTGTGTGTGTGTGTGTGTGTGTGGAGTGAGGAAACTTGCCTAAGGTTTCACCCTACTGGGAATCGAACCCAGGTCTCTCGCATGCAAAGCGAGTGCTCTAACCACTGAGCTACAGGACTCCGCAAACAATTTGGTTATTCAATCGACGGCGGTTTGTGGGATGCTGCTGTGCGTCAATTCACTCTTCCGTGTATTGTGCGACGTGAATTGAGACGTCTCGGAGGTGTGATAAGGCGCCATGTCAAATGCACGGACTATTATTATTATTCTCAGTCTCACCTCATTCCCCCCCTATCACACAGGCACCTCCAGACGAACACACTTGTTTGGCACTTTCCCTGGGAACTATGTTCAACCCGTGTAACATAGGCGCACGGAAGATGCTTCACCGACCAGCAGAACATCTCAAGAACATTCTCTGCAAATGGGTCCTCACTCCATTTCCCCCCTCTCCCCCCACCACCTCTGAGATATCTCTGCTCACCCCTGCCTCTCTCTCTCTCTCTCTCTCTCTCTGTTGCAATTGACCGTAGCTCGGAACGGAACAGAACAAGTCTCAGCAGAAATGGTCCAAATCTGTTTTGTCTAACGATTTGCGTTAAGATTTCAGCGACTGAAGCCGGTGGGAGGGGGAGGTGACCGTCGGCCACGGTCGAAGGGAAAGGTCTTCAGGCGCTCCCTGAAGACGGGGAAGGAGGGGGCAAGGGGGAGGGATTGAGGCAGAGGAGAGCCTTCCAGAGTTTCGGGGCGTAGTGGCTGAAATCTGTAAATCTTAGATCACGGACTGACACACACACACATACACAAACACACGCACTCAATGGATTGAAGGTCCCAAGCGAGACAAGCCAGCGATTAAACCCACTTCCATTTCCAATAACGTCTTAATTCTCTCTCTAGATTACAGACCCCACACGGCGTACAGGCTCCCTCCCCCCTTTAATGGTTCCAAACCCTTTGAAAAGCAGCTGTAGATGGTGTTCGGAGCCAGAGAGAAAGCGAGAGAGAGAGAGAGAGAGAGACTGGCTGGAGCTTTGTAGCTGAGTTCGGTTTCACGCTGGTGGAAGCTGGTCCACCAGAGTGAAATCTAAATATCTCTCTTGAATATACCTGCACTACTGCTTAGGCCTGTAAATAAAATGAATGTGGTTCACGACGCCTTTCATCCGCCGCGATTTTCTTGTTTTTGGTTTTGTCAGACTCGCGCGGAAACCCATCAGCGTTCCTTAAACGTCTCCGAACCCAACGTGAGGATTCCAGCCATCCCACCTACACCTGGAAATCCCAGAGAGAGATTGTTGGAATTGAATGGCCTGCGCTCTCTCTCTCCCTTTCTCTCTCCCTCGCTCTCTCTCTCCCCGGAGGGAGGCATCTTGTTTACCTAATCCCGGAGAGTATTAGGATTTCCACCATTTTTCAGTGGAGTCTGGTTGGACCTTCAGGTTCTGTGTTTGGAACGAGGTGTTTAAAATAATAAAGGGTTTTGATGGGGCAGCTACAGAGACACTATATCCTCTGGTGGGTGGAGGGAATCCAGAACATTGGGGGGGGCATCATCTCAAAGTTAGAGTCAGGCCATTTAGGAGTGAAATCGGGGGCAGTTTTTCACACAAAAAGTAGTGGGAATCTGGAACTCTCTCCTTCCCCCAAAAGGCTGTGGATTATGGTTGGATCCATTCACATTTTCCAGACTGAGGTGGTGGTGTTTGTCAGCTCAGGGGATACGGGGCAAAGGCGGGTAATTGGAGTTGAGGTACAGATCAGCCATGGTCTGATAGAATGGCGGAACAGGCTCGAGGGGCTGAATGGCCTCCACCTGTTCCTACCTTCCAGTCTCGGCGATGTCAGTGACGAGGAGAAAGGTCACACCAGCTCGAAACCGCCCCACAAATGGAGAAAGTCATTAATTTCCTTGGGTTGACATATTCCCCTGCCCCGGGAGTGGGTTGGGCTGGGTGGGCCGGGGTGGCTTAACGGTGTAATGGGAGGATTTCCAGCTGGGTTTATCGTGCCAGTGAGCAGTGCAGAATGGCAGCAATGCGGTTGAACTTTTGCCAGGGATAACTTTACAGTGGCACACCCTAAACTCAAAGTACACAACAAGAGTGTTTCATTACGCTTTGACCCATCTTAACCTCATGTAGGAATGTGGTTGAGAGTATCTGTTGATATAGTGATCTGCAGAGTCCACCCATCAAACCAAAGCTTGACTCAGAGGATAGCGCTCTATCTCTCTCTCTCACGTTGTCAGAGATGCCATCTTTCGCACAAGTGACGTTAAACCTCACTCGCTGTCTGTGTCCATTCAGGTGGACGTTAAGGATCTTTCCTGTGAGAAAGGAGAAAGGTTTTTTTTTGCTCTTTCTCCCCCGGTGTCCTGGCTGATAATTCCCCGGAAAAAAATAGTTGGCTCCGGGGGGGTAATAATCCCTCGAAAAACAAATATATAAATAAATAATTTGATCACTCAGTCCACGACTGTTTGTAGGACGCTGCTGTGAGTAAATGGCTGCCGCGTTTCGCCCACAAAACACACAGTCACTCCACTTTACAGTGTGTCCTGCGAAGCGCTTTGAGACGTCTCAACGACGTGATAAGGCGCTGTATCCAATGTGAGGATTATTATTATCTACTCCGACTGTGTGTTGTCAGGAGTCTCAGTTCTGCTTCTATTTCAGATACGGATCTCACAAGCCCATGAGGAAGAGAACGAGAAAGAGAGAGACAGAGAGAGAGAGATTTCCTAATCGTTTTACCCGCACAATCGCAACTGGAATCACCGGGCACCAGTCAGCCGTAGGAAGGACAGGGAACTAGAGGTAGGACTGAGGCAGGGACTGAGAGATACATCAGCAACTGGTGATGTAGAGAGAACGAGTGGCCAAGGTTACAGGAGACAGATGGCTTTGCTGGCAGGGAGTGTCTCTCCATCATCCCATCCATTACTCCCAGATCAAACACAGCACGGGTTAGATACAGAGTAAAGCTCCCTCCACACTGTCCTATCATAGAGTCCTGTAGCTCAGTGGTTAGAGCACTGGCCTCGCAAGCGAGAGGACCCAGGTTCGATTCCTGTGCGGGTCGGGGCGAAACCTTGGTAAGTTTCCTTACTCCACACGCACACACACGATTCTGTTTACCTAAGTAGGAACCCTCTTGTTAGTCGATTGATGGATTGCTTTCCGGGAGTAATAATCCCTCCAAAAAGTAGACAGATAAGTAAATAATAATAATTTGATCACTTAATCCACGGCTGTTTGTGGGGACGCTGCTGTGCGCAATTGCCTGCCGTGTTTGGCCCACAAAATACACAGTCAATTCACTTTACAGTGTATTCTTGACATGATATGGCGCTGGTATCAACTGCAAAGATTATTATTATCAGCAGTGTTAGATACAGAGTAAAGCTCCTTGTCTTCTGCCACGTGTTCTGTCCGATCTACTGCCAACAGTGCATTTGCCTTATCAACTGAGGAGACATCTTGATGTTTCAGTGGCTGCGCGTGTAGTAACTGGTGTTTGTGAACTTCCCCTCGGGGCAAAGAGACACTTGCAATTGGCAGAGAAAGGAACTCTCAACCCATCGGTTGAGTGAGACGCTTTGGAGCACGGAGGTCAAATGTGAGAGTACAAAACCCAAAGCTTTCCAGAAAGTGCTTTGCTTCATGCCCGTGGGGAGGGGAGGGGAGGGGGAACTTGCCAGCCAACCCCCTCCCGCGACTGTGGATTGACCTGACGCAACACACAGTCACTGCACCTCGCAGCAATAGCCCTCCCAGATGTCCTCCCGCCCCGAAACACTTTGCACGTTGAACAAAACTGGTTATTTTATTATTAATCAGAGTCGTACCAGCCTCGCGATCGTGTGGCTTGGGGTCTGTGCACAGGAAACGCACACGAGCAGCAAGTCAGCTCGCTCAATGGCAAGATTTATCCTCCACTGATGTGTCTTCTTGCCCTCCCCCCTCCCTGCCCCGTCCCCTCGACTTACTGAGAGAAAGAGGGAGAGAGAATGCCACGCACATTCAATACTGGCTGCACATTGACTCTGTAGTTCCCTTGTTAGCAGATTGCCAACCGCTATTTTTAAAATCTCTTCCGCTGGAAGCGCGACTTTCTTTTCTTCTCCCCCTTCAACCCACACGCCAGCAGAAATGGCATTGATGAGAGACAAACTCCCCCCCCCCCCCCCCCCCTCTCTCTCAGCAAAATAATAAACCGGTGATAATAATAACGCTAAGTCTTGCGTTTGTTATAGAGCCTTATCATGTCCTTGAGACGTCCTAAAGCGCTTCACAGTTTGTGGGTGAAGGGCAGAGGCCAATTGTGCACAGCAGTGTCCTACAAACAGTCGTGGATTGAGTGTCCAAATTATTTATTTATCGATTTTTTAAGGGATTATTACACCCGGTAAAGCGATCCGCCATTTGACTAACAACCGGGTTCTAACCTACTTACTGGCAGATCGCTTTCTGGGGTAATAATCCCTCCCGAATAACAACAACAACAATAATTTGGTCGCTCAATCCACGGCTGTTTGTGGGACACTGTTGGGCGCAATTGGCTGCCATCTTTCGCCCACAAAATCAACTTTACAGTCTATCCGCTTTACAGTATACCCTGTGAAGTGTTATGAGACTTCGCGACGATGTTATAAGGCTCTGTTTCGAATGCAAGGATGATTATTATTATTAGGATTATTATTTTTATTGAACAAGCTGTGTTGGAGTCTTATAGTTTTAAGCGTTTAGGGCAAAATTAATGAAGTGTTGGACACGTTGGTGAAAGGATGTGGGTTGAGACGTAATGGAGAAGGAAGTTAGTTTGAGGTTAGCCAAATTAAATGTGATCTTTAGTTGGATTTTGTCAAAGAATGATCTCAAGAGAGAGAAAGGCAGACAGAGACCTTATAGAGGTGGATCACATGTTAAATGATATCGAAAAACTACACTCACATTAAAAACATTATCATTTAATCATTTAAAATATTATTTTTATTACTGTTTCGTCCAAAATAGCTTATTTCAGAAACATAATAATAATAACCCCTTCAAAACAATCAATCAATAAATGAGAATGATTTGGTCGCTCAATCCACGACTGTTTGTGGGGACGTCGCTGTACACAATTGGCTGCTGTGTTTCACCCACAAAATACACAGTCACTACACTTTACAGCATATTCTGTGAAGCGCTTTGAGATGTCTCAACGACGTGATCAGGCGCTGTATTAAAAGCCAGGATTACAACCGCAACTTGCACTCACATAGCGCTCTCCGCGCAGGATAGCGTCTCAGAGCACTTAACGGTGGCGGAGCCAACTGACTGCTGGTAAACAGTGTGCGGAGTAAGGAAACTTGCCTGAGGTTTCGTCCTGACCCACCCAGGAATCGAACCCGGGTCCTCTTATTCAAGAGTGACCTTGAGTGTCTGCTCATTCAACATGTTCAAGACTGAGGTCGACGGATTTCTGAAGAATAGAGGGATTAAGGGATATGCGGATAGGGCGGGTAAATGGAATTAGGTTAGAAGGTCAGCCGTGAGCTTATTAAATGGCGGGGCACAGGCCCGAGGGGCTGAATGGCCTCCTCCTGCTCCTACGTCTTATGGTTTTATGGACTCATGGGACTCGTGTTTCCAAGGCGAGTTCTCTCACCAGGAGGCTGCAGGACTGTTGTTCTGTTATTCTCTGGGCTTTCACACACACACAACACACACACACACAAAACACAAGAGCGCTAATTAAAATGACATTTTATACTTTGACTTTGTCTGCGGAAGCAAAGGGTTGGCTTCCCTTATGGTTTTCGCTTTGTTCCGGGCCAACCAAAACCTCACTAACAACAATACGCCTGATTGACGAAGCCTCTCCTACCCGTCTCCTCTGTCACGTTCATCGCTTCAGGGACGTCAACGCTCGACCTGCCGCGAAATTCGCACAAATCTACGTCGGAACCTTTTCTTTCTCCCTCCCTCCACCATCAACAACGACACGCGACATTTTCACACGGCGCCTGTCTCGTCGGGGAGGACCGACGAGTGCCGAGGCGCTGGACAGTCAGGGGTTTCGGGCCCGAGCTGGGGGTTGGGGTCGGGAGGGTGGGGGGTAGGAGGGTGACCGAAGGCGCGGGAGAGGGAGCGAGGCAGTGGGACTCTTTCCACCTCACCCCCCTTCATTATTATGTGTCAGCCTGGCTCAGGGGTACCTCTCTCGCCTCTGAGTCAGGAAAGACGTGGGTTCAAGCCCCACATCGGGACTTGGAATCCATGAGGTTCGGAATCGAACTGTCCTCTCGCTTGCGAGGCGAGGGCACTAACCCCGACACCACGGGACTCCACAAACAAGTCCGCATAAAAGTCTTAGATATTATATAAAGAACGTCCTCACCGACCTGAGCTGACGGGGAAACTTAATTCCCTGGATGGGCCTCTCTGTCTCTGGTCAGTTTTAATTTTTAAAACTGATTTCATGAAAGATTAAAGACTTGAATGAAAACCTGCGGGAACTCTGCCACGAAACGCACACCGTCCTTACTGTGTAACTGGCCGACCCGGCGAAACAGACAGCCATTCAGAGGTTTATTTCCCAGCCCCGGGTCAAGGCACTTTTGACGTCCCAAATGGCGCAGTGGTTCGAGCGCTCGCCTGGCAAGCGAGAGGACCCGGGTTCGACTCCCGGGTCAGGGCGAAACCTTAGGCAAATTTCCTCGCTCCACACACACACACGCACGCACCTCTGTTTACCTGACAGTAAGTAGGAACGCGGCTGTTATTGGATCGGTGGATCGCTTTCCGAGGGCAAGAAACCCTCAATAAGAAAAAAATGCGGTCACTCAAACCACGACTACGTGTGGAACGTCGCTGTGTGCAATCGGCTGCCGCGTTTCGCCCACAGAAACACGCAGTCACTTCACTTTGCAGCGCCTGGACTGCGAAGCGCTTTTGAGATTGCGGGCGAGATCGAGGATGCAGGGATTGCTGTCGTGATCGTTACCTGTCGGTTTGACTGAAGGGAGCAGATCGAGGGTGGAGGCAGAAACTAAAATAATTCCCCCCCCACCCCCCCACACCCCCACACCCCGCAACCCAACACAAAATAAGATTTTTTACATTTTTTTAAGAAAAATTTAATTGAAATGCAGTGACATAAGGCGGCGTTATCGCATTTTTCCCTGATGTGTGTGTGGAGTGTTTGGTCTGTGTTGCTATGTTCACTGTCAAAGGGCAGAGAGAGAGACACACAACACACACACAACACTCACAGTGTTGACATGCGGAAGGGGAGAGTGTGTGAGACGTGTTTAAGAAGGTGGGGCCCGTTTTTATTGAGGGAGGAAAGAGAAAGAGAGAGGTGGAGGAGGGACGTGTTTAAGAGACGCTGCAGTTTCAGTGTTGATGATATGTTGGTTTGATGTGTTTCAGTGAGAACAGGGACTGGAGCCACAGAGAGAGAGAGGGACACAGACACAGCAGAGATGTCCCTGAGTCTGACTTTAAAGGGACCCAGTCCTTGGGGATTCAGGATAACAGGAGGAAGAGACTTCCTACAGCCCATCAGTGTGTCTAAGGTGAGTCTTAAGGTGTAAAGTCAGGTTCCCCTCTCCCTCTCCCTCTCTCCCCCTCTCTCTGTCTCACTTGTCTCTGAGCTCAGTTGATCTGAGACCAGAGGAGAGAGAGAGAGAGTAAGGGGGGGGGGGGAGTGTGAGAGGATGGGGTTGGGGCTATTGCAAAGGGGGTAGTGGTTTTGGCTGGGGTGGGGGTCTGGCTCCCAAGGGGATGAGGGTCTCTCTAGGGGTGAGTGGTCTTTGCAAATGTTGGGTGTGCCTCTCTCTCTCTCTCTCTCTCCCTGTAGAGGTTGGAGTCTCTCTCTCTCACTCTCTCTCTCTCTCCAGGGGTTGGGTGTTGTGACTAGAGAGGGGCGTGAGGCCAACACAAACAGCGAAACACACAGTCACTACACTTCGCAGTGTATCCTGCGCGGCGCTTTGAGAAGTCTGGCCGACGCGATGCGGCGCCGGGTCAAGCGCCAGGATTATTATTTTCTTGGCGACGGCGTTATCGCCGTTTAAATGACAGCGGTCATTTCAGCGGTGGTCAGCGAGACCAGTCACACTGCCGCGCGACATGTGAATGGGTGTTACTTTTCTGAGTGTATTTGAGCTTCCAAAAATAGCTCCTTTTTTTTTCTGCTGGGGTGTTGATATTCTGTTCACCAGCTGGTTTGTGGAGCCGTTTCCGAATAGTTTTATTAACCGCCCCGGTTGCACTGGTGAACCAAGGACCCACGTCCACTTTACGTCACCACCACCGTCCACATTCGATCTGTAGATCCGTATGTTCCCTGATTTTCTGCAGTTCTTTATTTTTCACGTTGTGATCACTTGGGGCGGTCCCCCCGGCAATAATACCACATGTAATCATAGAATCTTACAGCACAGAGGGAGGCCATTCGGCCCATCGTGCCTGTGCTATCCGACTAGTCCCACTCCCCCGCTTTCACCCCACAGCCCCGCACATTTTTCCTTTTCGAGTCCCTATCCAATTCCCTTTTGAAACCCATTATCGAATCTGCTCCCACCCCCCCTTTCAGGCAGTGAGTGCATTGCACAATAATAATAATAATAATAACCCTTGCATTTGACACAGCGCCTCATCACATCGTTGAGACGTCTCAAAGCGCTTCGGAATGGATTGAGTGTGTATCCGCGGGGTTGGGATCAGACAGGTGACTGATAGCCGTTGGGCGGTGAATGCACAGAAACATAGCGAGTTAGACCCTCAGTCAATCTTGCGGGCGTATCCGTGTCTGTCTCGGTGTGGGTGTGGGTGTGCGTGTGTCCCAACTATTTGCTTATGGGAGACACAAGTACATAGTTTTGCCGTCTCTTCTGTAATAACATAATAATAATCCTTGCATTCGATATCACGCCCTTGAGACGAAAAGGGTAGTGATGGTGTATTTTGTGGGCAAAACGCAGCAGCCAATCGCGCAAAGCAGTGGCCCACAAACAGTCGTGGATTGAACAACCAAATTATTATTGTTTTTCTGAAGGGATTATTACCCCAGGCAAGCGATCCACCAATCGACCACTTAACGCTGGGTAAACAGAGGTGGTGTGGAGTGAGCAAACTTGCCCAAGGGTTTTGCCTCGACCCAGGAATCAAACTCGGGTCCTCTCGCCTGTGAGGCCAGCGCTCTAACCACTACGCTACAGGCTTCCACACCATACACTCAGGGTGTTTAAGCCTTTGAATTAGGGTTTTGAAGCACTAATCCCCATCGTTACTGTTGTCAATCAGTGGTGAGTCACTGCAACAGTGAGACAGATGAGCTGATGAGTTGCAAATTGCAGTCAATTTGGCAAAAAAAATGTTTTGCTGTCTTTCTGAAGGGCGTAGTGTAGTGAGGTGCAGGGGAGAAGCTTGGGAGCTGATCAGGTGTTATTTTAGAGGAGAGAGTACACACCTGTCTTAGCTGGTGACTGTTTTTTATGGAGCTCTGTAGTTTAGTGGTTAGCGCCCTCGCCTCACAAGCCAGAGGACCCGGGTTCGATTCCCGGGCAGGACAGGACAGGGCGAAACCTGAGGCCAGTTTCCTTACTCCGCACACGCGCACACGCGCGCCCAGCAGGTGTACCCGGCAGTAAGTGGGAACCCGAGTGTTAGTCGATGGGCGGATCGCTTTCCGGGGCTAATAATCCCTCCAACAAGATCCACGGCTGTTTGTGGTGGACGCTGCTGTGCGCGCTCGGCTGCCGCGTTTCGCCCACAGAATGCACACAGTCACTACACTTTACGGCGTGTCCCGGGAAGCGCTTCGAGACGTCTCGAAGACGTGATGGGGCGCTGTATCAAACGCAAGGATTATTATCAGTATTATTATATCCACCTCAACTCCCCCCCCCCCCACCTGTTGCTTGTTGAACCCGCACATTTGCGCCTTGTTTTAGTTTTCCTCCCACTGCCAAAGCTCCCAACCCAACCCCAGAACAGGCTCAGCAGTGTGTGTGTGTACATGTGGTTGACTGCCAAAGGTCCTTAATGGCCAAGAGATGCCAACATGCAAACAAAACACAATCAGCTGTGATCGGGAGGTATTTTAATGGGGAGGATTTGGTGCCAGATCCCATCCTCTCGGTGGTAACTCGCTGGTGACAAAATCCTCGCGCGGCAGCCCGGCTCAGTTGGCAGCTCTCTCGCCTCCCGAGTCAGAAGCCTGTGAACCAAAATAGCCGGTGAACACTCGAAGCTAAACCTTGGCTTGCTCCTCTCTTCTTATTGTGTCACAGCCTGGCTCAGTGGGTGACATTCTCTCGCTCTCTCCCTCTCTCTCTCTCTCTCTCCCTCTCTCTCTCTCTCTCTCTCGCGCCTCTCGAGTCAGTAGTTTGCGGCCCCACATGTCAGGACTTGGAATCACAGTCTAAGCTGACGCTCCAATACGGTGCTGGGGGGAGTGTGGCATTGCCGGAGATGCTTTGGATGAGACGTTAAACCCCACTCCCCGTCCCTGATCTGTTCAGGTGGAGGTTAATAGATGTTGGAAAAGAGAAGGGCATTTCTGTCTTTCTCTCTCTCTCTCTCTCTTCCTCCCCCAGATAAAATCAAATCAAATCGATCGCTCACCTCATTCCTGTTTGTGGGACGTTACCAATTGTGCAATTGGCTGCCGCGTTTCGACCACAAAACACACACAGTCATCCACGCGTCCCAGCAAACCTTTTGAGACGTCTCGGTGACGTGATAAGGCGCCTTAAATCAAACGCGAGGATTCTTGTTAAGCGTCCGCTCATTCAGTGTAAGGTATGGACTGACCGTGAGATTAACGCAGACTCGGACTGTTCCCCAGACATTAAGAAAGTCAGACGAGGATATGGGGAGATATTAAATGTTATGGGCTTTGGGTTTCAGGTCGGCCTTCGGTCTGACACACGTGCTTGAGAGTCTCCAAAACCAACTGAGAGTTCCACCTATGTCTGCCGCCTACGCAAGTACATTTCCATGTCTGGAATGGAATGCACTCTCCCTCTCTTTCTCTCTCTGTCTCTCTCTCTCTCTCTCTCTCTCTCTCCCCCCCCTAGAGGGACACAGTTTCGTTACCTAATTCCGGTGAATATTTGGCGCGAGAGCCAAGGCTTGTTGGGGGGGAGCCCAGAGTGCGTGCCTGTTGGGGGGGTGACTGCTGGAGTCTAAGCAGCTAAACCTGGATAGCTTGCCATTGAGAGCCCTGTGCGGCAAACTCTCCCACAGCTCGTCCAGCTCGGACCACAGTCCCCCCATTAGGGCTTTGGCTGTCGGAGTTGAGTGGGAAGAACGCCAGGCTGGTTGGATGTTAACTGAGTGTTTGTGCTGTTAGTTTCTTCCTTCCTCATCGACTTGGCTCAGTGGTAGTCCTCTCTCTCTCTCTCTCTCTCTCTCTCTCTCTCCCGGTATCCTGGCCAACAATCCCAACCAAGTAAAATCGGGCACTCACTCCATGACTGTTTGCGGGGGAAGCTGCTGTGCGCAATTGGCTGCCGTGTTTCGCCCACAGAACACACAGTCACTGCGCTTTACAGTGTATCCTGTGAAGCGCTTTGAGACGTCTCGACGAGGTG
The DNA here is from genome assembly GCF_018977255.1 of Callorhinchus milii. Classification (NCBI taxonomy): domain Eukaryota; kingdom Metazoa; phylum Chordata; class Chondrichthyes; order Chimaeriformes; family Callorhinchidae; genus Callorhinchus; species Callorhinchus milii. The sequence goes on from NW_024704769.1 coordinate 3,752,010, forward strand.
GTAAACGCTATATCGAATGCGATATAGGATTATTACTGTTTCGATTATTATTCGGGGTTAGGACCAGGAAATATAACAACAACAGCAAAATTACATTTATGGAGCGCCTTTCGTGTCGGGCGGACGTCCCAAATAACTGATCAGAGAACAGGGAGATCAGGGAGAGAGGGAGAGAGAGAGAGAGAGAGTATTCCATTCCAACCAGCTATCTCTGGGATGCCCATGTGTCGGTGGGAGGCCTGGAATTCTCAGTTGGGTTTGGAGACTGTTAAGCAACGGTGACGGGTTCCCGTGAGGGTCAGACACCCGACTGGACACAAGAAAAAAAGAAACGACCAAATGCAAAAAAAGCAATCCACAGATAACCATCCAAGTGACCTTGTGGTAAACGCTGTTTATAGCAATGTTGCTCCCACTGGGGGGCAGGGAATCCTCCCACTCAAATCCTGTTAGTCAAGGCTTTTGGGGGGTGGGGGGAGCCCAGAGTGTGCGTTGGGGGTAACTGCTGGAGTCTAACCAGACACAACTTGGCCATTGGTATCACTGCCTGTCCCCCGCCCGGCCTGCCCCACCATTGGCGCCTTCAGCCACTCTTTGGAACTCCATCCCGCACCTCGCCCCCTCCCTCGCCTCCTTCAAGGTCCGTCTCAAGACCCTCCTCTTCGACCGGGCCTTCGGGCACCCTCCTAACCCCCCCGCCCATCCCGCCCCGCCCTCCACCCCCTCCTGATCCCAACCCCCAGCTCGAGTCCAAGTCCCTGACTGACTGTCTAGCGCCTTTTGGGGAACGTCTTTACCGACGTGAGAGGCGCCGTGCAAAAATGCTGTGTGTTGTTGTTGTCGTCGGTCAGTGCCTGGCCCGGCTGCGCTGCGCTGCGCTGCGCTGCGCTGCGCTGTCTGCCTGGTGCCTGGCTCTCCTCCTTAGTGTTTTAATTGCCGGGAAACAGGCCCGGCCACTGCTGCTTGTTCACTTCTCTTCACACGAGAACAGTTGCCAGCAATTCGTGCCGTAAATCTCGTCTGACATGAGTGAGCGGGCAACTGAGTGAAGCCCGAGAGCGAGCGAGCGAGCGAGCATTCAGCCCAACCCCCAGGTGCTGAGCACATGTTACACTCAAACTCGGGTTTGGGAGAGAGAATTGCTCAACTTCTCTTTTTTTTCTCTCTCTCTCTCATTCTCTCGCTGTCACACTCATTTTCTCTCTCTCTCTCTCTCTCTCTCGCGTATTCTTTCTCCTCGTGTGCGCTCGCACCCTTTCTCATTTTCTCTCTCTCTCTCTCGCTCATTCGCTCTCCCACTCATCCTCCTCTCTCCGTCGCTCTCGCTGATTGTGTTTTTCTGTCTTATTCGCGCTCTCGCGTACACTCATACACTTACTCATAATGTCCCTCCCTCTCTCTCGCTCTCTCTCACATTCTCTCTCTCCCTCTCTCTCACACACACGTACCCTTTCTCTCTCTCACACACATTCATAACCTCTGAGACTCTCTCTCTCATGCACATTCTCGCATTCTCTCTCTCTCTCTCTCTCTCTCTCTGTCGATGCGTCACTCTGTCTTGGATGCCAGGAGAGGTCCCCCACCCTCTCAATTTGCTGCTGAATGCAGGGCGGAGGCACATTTACCTTTGTCAATTATTCTCTGTATGACATTTCTGCTGCCCATTCGCTTCTCTGATCCCCCCGAGGGCCTGACATGTTTCAGGAGCAAATGGGAGGCATTTGTAGCATCGCAGGTAGATGCATCTCTCCCCCTCTCTCTCTGTCTGTGTTCTCATCTGACTCGATCTATCTTTTTGGTCAGCCGGGTGTCTGACACACGCAGAAACCCGTCACCATGCTTAAGAGTCTCCAAACCCAACTGAGGTTTCCGTGCCGCCCACCTACACGTGGAGCTCTGACAGCTCAGTGGTTAGCGGCCTCGCCTCACAGGCGAGAGGACCCGGGTTCGATCCCCAGGCAGGTTTAAGCAGGTTTCCTTACTCCACACACACACACACACGCGCACACCTCTGTTTACCAGCAGTGAGGAGGAACCCGGTTGTCAGTCGATTGGCGGATTGCCTTTCAGGGGGTGATAATCCCTTCCCCCCGATCTATGACTGTTTGTGGGACGCTGCTCTGCGCAATGGGTTGGGGCGGTGGGGGGNAGCCCAGAGTGTGCGTTGGGGGTAACTGCTGGAGTCTAACCAGCTAAACCCCCGCAGCTTGACATCGCTATCTGGCAAACTTTCCCACCGCTCGTCCAGTTAGGACCAGCCTTTTTTTTTAATAAATAAAAATTGGTATCACTCCATCTTTGGGACGTCTCGAAGACGTGATGAGGCACCATCTCGAATGTGAGGATTATTCTCATTATTATTAATTGTTAAGTGTTACACCCCCCACTCCCTCCCCACTCCCTTCCCTTCCCCTCCCTCTCCCTCCCCCGCTCACCGCCTGCTCTGATGACCGTCTCTATCGCAGGTGGTCACTGATGGGAGGGCCGATCTGGCCGGGCTCCAAAATGGCGACATCATCGTAGCCATCAACGGGGAGAGAACCAGCGAGATGATCAACATGGAGGCGCAGAGCAAGATCAGGCAGTGTCGGGGGAGTCTGCTGCTCGCTGTGGACAGGTGGGTGGGGTGGGGAGAGGGTCTGGGGGTGGGGAGGGGGAGGAAGGGGGGAGACGAGGGAAGGGTGGTTATCCCATCGCTTTCCCCCCACTTGGAGATGCTCGTGTCTTGTTATTTTTTGTGTGGGGGGTGGGGGGGTGAGTTAGCCGGGCGTCTGACACACTTGGAGACCCATCACCGTTGCTTAAGACTCTCCAAACCCAACTGAGAACTCCAGACCTCCCACCAACACATGGGAATCCCTGAGATAGATTGCTGGAATGTAACGCGCCCTCTCTCTCTCTCTCTCTCTCTGCTGGAGGGACACCCCCCCCCCGCTTACTCAATTCCGGAGAGTATTAGGCGCAGGTTGGCTGGCGAGAGCCAAGGCTTTGGGGGGGCGGGGGGGGGGTGGGGAGCCCAGAGTGTACGTTAGGGGGGGAAACTGCTGGAGTCTAACCGGCTAAACCCGGACACAGCTCAGCCATTGATATCGCGGTCCGGCCGAGCTTTCCCGCTGCTTGTCCAGCGAGGACCCCCCTCCCCGTTAGCGAGGGCTTTGGCTGCGGGGTTAACAGACGGGAGCTGAGCGGGAGCTCCTGTTAACTTGCTCTCCCCCCCCCCCCCGCCACCACCACCCCCCCCCGAATGCCTCTCCCTTTTTCTCGTCTGTTCCCCGAGTCCGGCTGCTTTTGTGCGTTGTTTAAGCGGTTCCCTCGCTGGTATGAAAGGAGAAGCACTCGTGACCCGGGAGCAGTTGTGACCAGAGCTATTGTAACCGCTCGAAACAGCCGAGTCGGCAAATAAACACAGTGCTGAGCTGGGCTCGATAACCAGCCCTTGTGTCTGTGAGGTTCGAGGTCCCAACGATAATAATAATAGTAATAATAATCCTTGCATCTGATACAGCGCCTTATCACATGGTTGAGTTGTCTCAGAGCGCTTCGCAGAATAGACTGAAAAGTGTAGTAACTGTGTTTTTGTCCCACAAATAGTTGTGGATCGAAGCAACCAAATTATTAATCTATTTATTTATTGGAGTGATTATTATCCCCGGAAAAGCGGATCAGCCAATCGACCTCTAACAGCCGGGTTCGCCCACAAAAATACGCGGTCACTACACTTGTGCCTCCTTGTGTGAAGCACTTTGAGAAGGGAGGTCGGTGTCTGTCAGTGACGGTGGAGCTGTGCGATGTGATCACGTGTCTGGGGATCGGGACAGAATAACTATAGCATTGACACACAAACACAATCTGCACTGTGTCTGCCTCACCCTCTCACCGAATGCCCGGCTCCACTGATCACTTCCAACAGTGATCCTTGTTCTTTGACGCAGCGCCTTATCGCGTCCCGAAAGCGCTTCACGGGATACACTGCGCAGTGTAGTGCCCGTATATTTTGTGGGCGAAACGCGGCAGCCGCCTTTGCGCCCAGCGATGTCCCACCAACGGCCGAGGATTGAGCGAGCAATTTTATTTGGGGGGAATTGTCCTCCTGAGCAGGCAGACGGGGGCAGGAGCTTTAACGTATCCCAGAAAGCGATCTGCCTAATCGACTTAACAACCAGGTTCCTACTTACTGCTGGTAAACAGAGGCGCGCGTGTGCGCGTGTGGGGTGGTGGGGGAGGGTGGGGGCGCGGGAGGAAGGAAACTTGCCTAAAGGATTGGCCCCAAACCTGCCCGGGAATCGAACCCGGGTCCTCCCGCTCGCCGGGCGAGTTGCTCTAACCACTGAGCTGCAGGTACAGAGAACCACACAGGCGGCACCTGCCTGGCATCGCCCCGCGGGCTATGGCGCGGGTCAAGGGGAAGAAGATATCGGTGGTCGATGTCCATCTGTATCACCTTCTGCTTCTCTCTCTCTCCCCCCCCCACCCCCCCCCACCCCCAGGCCTGAACCAGGTTCCCCAAGATGGATGAACGGAAGCCCATCAGCTGAGAGGTTCCAGGTCAGTCTCACCTCGTGACCCCATCACCCCCCCCCACCCTCGCCCGGCTCCGGGGGGGGGGGGGGCGATGGTTGAATTGGAAGGCCGGGCGGAGTCAGTCGAGTGGAGGCAGCGGGGACTGGGTTGGGGAGAGAGCAGGAACCGGTTGGGAAAGGGAGGGAGGGAGGCGCGGGAGGGATTGAGGGAGGGAGGGAGCGCGGGAGGGATTGAGGGATTGAGGGAGGGAGGTGGGTGGGTAGGTAGGTCCCAGGGCCTGAAGGGCACAGTTTAGGTGATGGTGGGCTGGTGCCGCTTGTTGCCTTGCAGAGCACGGTGCTCAGCAGGAGAGACGAGAACCAGAACCTGATGGACATTTCCTCCTCCACGTATTCGCTGGGGACGAGCAGCAGCACCGGCTCCCTCAGCCCTCGTCCCAGCAGCCCGGCGTCCCCTGTGGCTCAGCTCCGCAGTGTGTCTCCAGGCTACAGTACCATGTAAGTCTCTCCCTCTCCCCCCGCCCCCCCCCCGCCCTCCACCCCCCCGCCCTCCAACCTCCCCCCTCCCCACCCCGATCCCAACCCCCAGCTCGGGTCCAAATCCCTGACCGTCCAGCGCCTGGGGACGTCCGTCCTTCCCCCACCCACGTGAGAGGGGCCGTGTAAATGTCGTGTGTTGGTGTTTAGTGTTGTTGTTGTTGTTGTTGTATTTCAGGTACAGCGCCCCCTCCTGGGGGCAGAGGGTGATGAGCGATGAGCAGCTGTACGTGCAACACCAGGGGGTAAAAGTGATGGTGAGGAGGGGGGGTCATCCCGGGCTGGTGTTAACTGTGTTCACTCTCTCTCTCTCTCTGTCACTGTCCCACACTCACTCTCTCTCTGCCCCACACTCACTCTCTCTCTGCCCCACACTCACTCTCTCTCTGCCCCACACTCACTCTCTCTCTGCCCCACACTCACTCTCTCTCTGCCCCACACTCACTCTCTCTCTGCCCCACACTCACTCTCTCTCTGCCCCACACTCACTCTCTCTCTGCCTCACACTCACTCTCTCTCTGCCCCACACTCACTCTCTCTGCCCCACACTCACTCTCTCTCTGCCCCACACTCACTCTCTCTCTGCCCCACACTCACTCTCTCTCTGCCCCACACTCACTCTCTCTCTGCCCCACACTCACTCTCTCTCTGCCCCACACTCACTCTCTCTCTGCCCCACACTCACTCTCTCTCTGCCCCACACTCACTCTCTCTCTGCCCCACACTCACTCTCTCGCTGCCCCACACTCACTCTCTCGCTGCCCCACACTCACTCTCTCAGTCTCGCTTATTCTCTCTCCTCTCTCTCTCTCTCTGTCCCTCGCTCACTCTCTGTCTGTCACTGCCCCTCGCTCACTTTCTCACTCTGTCACTCCCTCTCTCTCGTTCACTACTCTCTTCTCTGTCCCACACACACTCTCTGACTCTCTCTCTCACACTCTCTCACACATTCTCTCTCTCATACTCTCACACTCTCTCTCTCTCTCTCTCTCTGTCACAGCCAGACCCTCCCTCGTGCCGCAGTCAGTCTCCTGTGTACAGCTCAGTCGCTGGAGGAAGAACCTGCCGCTCGGAAACCTATAGCCCCGGCTCCCCACCTTCCTCCCCCGGGAGCAACCTGTCTGCCTCCTCCCTCAGCACTGCCAGGAGGTAAGTGAGTGTGTCTCTGTGCCTGTGTTTCTGTGCCCATGTGTGTCTCTGTGTGTGTGAGACTGCACCTGATAAGGCTCTATATCAAATGCAATCCTCATTATTATGATTATTATATTATTATGTCGTTGCCGCCTTGTCACAGACTCTCTGACTCTCAGTCCCTGAGGCGGGTGGATAAGGAGTCGGAAGTTTACAAAATGATTCAAGAAAACAGGGAACTGAGATCGAACCCGAGACAATCTAATCGCTTCCGAGCTCTGCAGAAAGCTCTGGAGAGAGATGAGAGAGGTGAGACACACATATGTATACACACTCACCCGCTCACTCACCCGCTCACTCACCCGCTCACTCACACACTCACTCACACATTAACTCACACACTCACACGCTCACTCACGCGCTCACTCGCTCGCTCACACGCTCGCTCATACGCTCACTCACACGCTCACTCACACACTCACACGTTAACTCACTCACTCACACGTTCACACACTCGCTCACTCGCTCGCTCACATGCTCACTCACACGCTCACTCACACGCTCACTCGCTCACACACTCGCTCACTCACTCACTCACTCACTCACAATCCCGACACTGGGGGACATGAACGGGCTGGAGCCGTTGAGCTGAGGGGAGAGAGGATTTAATATAAAGGTGAGGCCGAGGATCTTGAACTTGATGCGTTGGGGGGAATGGACGGAGCTGAGAGAGGACGGAGCAATGATAACACCGTGTGTTCGTGGGTCTGCTCCTCCCTCTGCTGGGGACTCATGAGTACTGCAGCTCCACCTGTCCGTCTGTGTGTGTGAGACAGTGTGTGTGACTGTGTGAGCGAACGCGAGTGTGAGAGTGCGCGTGTGAGAGTGTGTGTGACTGTGTGTGTAACTGTGTGTGTGTGTGACTGTGTGTGTGACTGTGTGTGGGTGTGTGTGACTGTTGTGTGTGTGTGAGTGTGACTGTGTGTGTGACTGTGTGAGTGTGACTGTGTGTGACTGTGTGTGTGTGACTGTGTGAGTGTGACGGTGTGTGTGTGATGGTGTGTGTGTGGGAAAGGGCAGGAATGGGATGTGAGTTTATAGCTATTTAGAGCTCAGGGGCAAAGGGAATGAATTTGGCTCTCGTTGTCCCCCAGACCCTCCGCCCCACCATTGGCGGCTATGCTTTCAGCTACAACACCCCGAAGCTCTGGACCTTTCCCCCTCCTCAAGACCCTCCTCTTTGACCACACCTTCGGGCACCCTCCTACCCCCACCCTCCCCGCCCCCACCCCCCCACCCCCTCCCGATTGCAACCCCCAGCTCGGGTCCAAATCCCTGACTGACCAGCGCCTTGGGACGTCCTTCCCGACGTGTGAATTTGTTGTTCCATCAAATGTAAGGATTACTGATTAATTATTGATTTTTGATTGATTTCCTTTCCCAGCGGCTGCCGCCGAGTTTCCCGGCTGTTTCTCGCCCCCGCCAGTGCCCGGTGTTCCCAGATACCGTGTGTGTGAGCAGTGCGACACAGCCATCGTGTAAGTGACGGCATTAGTGTCTGGAGTCCGTGAACAGCTGGGGGAGTGTGTGTGTTTGTCTGTCTGTCTGTGTGTGTGTACGTGTGAGTGTGTGTATGTCCGTGTCTGTACGTGTGAGTGTCTGTGTGCTTGGGTGTGTCTGTGCGCGTGTGTGTCCGTCTGTGTGTGTGTGTGTGTGCGTGTGCGTGCCTGCACATGTGAGTGTGTTTGAGATAGAGCGTGGATAGTGTACGCGGAGGGACGCGTGATGTCATTGCGTGTTGGAGTGAGTGAGCTCTGCGTGGAGCAGGGGAGAGTGTGTGTGTGTATATGTACGTCGGTGGGTGGGTGAAGCGGGGAGGGTGACCATATGTGAACATGCGTGACAGCCCGTTAACCCTGTGTGCTGGGGGTGCTCTCGCAGGACGGAGGCGGTGAGGATCACTGAGGGACGGTACCGACACCCCGGCTGTTATGTTTGCCAGGACTGTGGGCTGAACCTCAAGATGAGAGGCCATTTCTGGGTTGGAGACGAGCTGTTCTGTGAGAAACACGCCCAGGAGAGAAGCCGAAGATCAGCGGCAATCTCGTAACGTCCTCTTCCCCAAAAAAAACCCAACCCTCGCTCTTCCCACACCCCCCAAAGCCACCCTCTTTCACCCCCCCCCCCCACAACCCTCCCAAAACCCTCGCTCTTTTTCCCCATTGTGTGGACTCACAGTGTAGAGGAGCTTTACTGTGTCTCTAACCCTGACCTGGGAGTGTGGACACACAGTGCAGAGGGAGGTTTACACTGTCTCTAACCCTGACCTGGGAGTGTGGATGGACGCACAGTGTAGAGGGAGCTTTACTCTGTCTCTAACCCTCACCCCCTGTCCGTCCATCTGCAGAGTGAACTGAGGTGCAACGTATCTAGTTATATTTTTCTTCAGATTTAAATATTCAAGCGGGAAACCTGGAAACCTGGAGAGAGAGAAAATATCGCCTGTAAAATAGAGATGATTTATTAAAACGAATATATGGTCTGGAAATCGTTTACTGAACCTCTCTTCCGCTTTCCGCCTGTGTCTCCCTCTCTGATCACTGAGCCAATTTCAACCCCAGAGAAAACAATCATGATTATAACAATAATAATGAACAATAATAATCCTGGCATTGGACACAGCGCCTCATCACGTCTTTGAGACGTCTCAATGGCTTCACGGGATACGCTGTAAAGTGAATTGACTGTGTATTTTGTGGGCGAATTATAATTATTAATTCGGTTTGTTTCACGTCAGGAGGACCACACAAAGCACTTTACCGTACTTACTGTTAGGCAGTGTAGCGACTGTGTGTTTTGGGAGCGAAACTTGGCAGCCAGAGTGTGCACAGCGATGTCCCCTCAACCAGCCGTGGAGGATTGTTGGCCAGGACACCAAGAGAGATAGAGAGATAGAGAAACTCCCTTCTCTTTCCGAACAGCACCGCAGGAGATCTTTGACGTCCATCTGAGCAGACAGACGGGGAGTGAGGTTTAACGTCTCATCCGAAGGACAGCGTCTCCGACAATCCAACAGCCCCCCCACCCCCCCCAGCGCTGCATTGGAGCGTCAGCTTAGACTGTGATTCCAAATCCTGGCGTGTTCGGGAGGGCTCAAACCCACCATCTTCTGACTCGGAGGCAAGAGCGAGAGAGAGAGAGAGCGCTACCACTGAGCCAGGCTGACACACAGAGTGAGGAGAAGCTTTCCGTGAGTTTAAGGGTTAAGTGATTCACAGAACCACAACTGTTAACATGTCTGACTTTGGTCCTGTGGTGCCCAGGGTACAGCGAGCAGTGTAGAGGGAGCGTTACTGTGTCTCTAACCCTGACCTGGGAGTGTGGACACACAGTGTAGAGAGAGCTTTACTGTGTCTCTAACCCTGACCTGGGAGTGTGGACACACAGTGTAGAGGAGCTTTACTGTGTCTCTAACCCTGACCTGGAGTGTGGACACAGTGTAGAGAGAGCTTTACTGTGTCTCTAACCCTGACCTGGGAGTGTGGACACACAGTGTAGAGAGAGCTTTACTGTGTCTCTAACCCTGACCTGGGAGTGTGGACACACAGTGTAGAGGAGCTTTACTGTGTCTCTAACCCTGACCTGGGAGTGTGGACACACAGTGTAGAGGGAGCGTTACTGTGTCTCTAACCCTGACCTGGGAGTGTGGACACACAGTGTAGAGGAGTTACTCTGTCTCTAACCCTGACCTGGGAGTGTGGACACACAGTGCAGAAGGAGCTTTACTGTGTCTCTAACCCTGACCTGGGAGTGTGGACACACAGTGTAGAGAGAGCTTTACTGTGTCTCTAACCCTGACCTGGGAGTGTGGACACACAGTGTAGAGAGAGCTTTACTGTGTCTCTAACCCTGACCTGGGAGTGTGGACACACAGTGCAGAGGAGCTTTACTCTGTCTCTAACCCTGACCTGGGAGTGTGGACACACAGTGCAGAGGGAGGTTTACTCTGTCTCTAACCCTGACCTGGGAGTGTGGACGGACGCACAGTGTAGAAGGAGCTTTGAGACATCCTCCCTACGTGAGATATAAGGAATGAAAGGATAATTGTTTTCTGTGGTGGCCAAATAATAATAATAATCCTTGCATTTGATATATCTCCCTGTTACGACTTTGAGACGTCTCAAAGCGCTTCACACAACATACTGCAAAGTGAATTGACTCCGGAACATCGCCAGACTACGGCATTACCTCACCCCTCACGCTGCTGAAACCCTGGTTCACGCCTTTGTCACCTCAAGGCTGGACTATGGGAACTCTCTCCTCGCCGGCCTTCCCGCCACCTCCCTCCACAAGCTGCAGGTCATTCAGAACTCTGCAGCTCGTGTACTGTCCCGCACCAGGCTTCGGGACCACATCACTCCTACCCTCGCTCGCCTCCACTGGCTCCCCATCCCTCAGAGGATTGATTTCAAGATCCTCATCCTCACCTACAAGGCCATTCATGGCCTCGCTCCCTCCTACCTCTCCAACCTACTATCCCCCTACCTACCTGCCCGTACCCTCCGTTCCTCTGGCTCCGGTCTGCTCCACGTCCCCCGCCCAACCGCCCACCATCGGTGGTCGGGCCTTCAGCCTCTCAGCCCGAGGCTCTGGAACTCCATCCCCAGTGCCTTCGCCGCTTCCTCCCTTTCCTCCTTCAAGGCCGGTCTCAAACCTTTCTCTTTGACCGAGCCTTCAGCTCCCCTCTCGACTCTCTTCCTCCTCCTCGCTCCCTCCCTTCCCTCCCCTCACCCTGACCATTTCCCCCCAATGCTCGGGTCATGACCCAACTGTGCAGCGCCTTGGGACGTCCTCCTGACGTGAAAGGCGCTCTATAAATGGAATCTTGTTGTTGTTGTTGTTGTTGTATATTTTGTGGGCGAAACGCGGCGGCCAATTGCGCACAGCAGCGTCCCCCCCACAAACAGCCGTGGATTCAAGTGACCAAATCACTGTGTGTGTGTGTGGAGTAAGGAAACTTGCCTAAGGTTTCGCCCGGGAATCGAACCCGGATCCTCTCGCCTGCGAGGCGGGGGCTCGCACCACTGCAGCGCGAGACTCCACAGTCCGTGTGTGAGCGTTGAAGGCACTTGTGAAGGAGAATGACTGGCCTTTTCCTGGTCAGTCATCTTACCTACGTTGCGAGGAACCGGACTGACTGATGACCTGTTCTGCCCCCCCCCCCCACCCCCCCCCATACAGCGCACACCTGACAAAGCCAGACTGACCTCTTGGGTTCTGCATTCCTCTACACGCACCCGCTGCCCTCCAGCTAATTCCACCTGCCGTCCTAAACATATTACCTACTCGCTCCGCAGGCTCCTGGGAGTGGTTAGAGCGAGCTAGAGGAACCTGGGTCCGATTCCCGGGCGGGACAGGACGGGACGGGGGAAATGCTGGGCAAGAGACGCCTCAAAGCGCTGCGCGGGATGCACTGTAACGTGAATTGACTGTGTATTTTGTGTTTAACGTCTCATTTGAAGGACAGCGTCGCAGAGCAGAGCAGAGCAGAGCAGAACTGGATTGGAGCGTTAGCTTAGACCGTGCGGGTGGGGGGTTGGGGGGGCTTGAAAAACCACAACCTTCTGACTCGGAGGCGAGAGAAAGAGAGAGAGAGAGAGAGAGAGAAAGAGAGCGCTGCCAACTGAGAGTCAGACTGTGGCACAGGATTGCCAAAACCCCCGACTGACGGCAGTAACTGGATGGACCAGTTTAGTGAGCAGGTCGTGCCTTGCGGTCAGGTTGGAAATGGTGGACAGACAGTGAGATGCAATCAGCCCCCACCCCCCCCCCCCCACACACACACACATTCCCCCCCACACACACACACACACATTCCCCCCCACACACACACACATTCCCCCCCCACCCCATGTTTGCACTATCTTCTCCTGTGGGACGGGTCGTTAACTGCTCCTCGGAGAGATCTTTGTCTGTTGGGTGTGGCCCTCCCGGGGGTCGATGGCTCAAAGCTGTTAATTGCCCTCCGTCCCTCCCTCCTCCCTTAACGCTGCCATTGTCCTTTGGGCTCCGGCCTCCGCTCTGCCATCGCTTTCAGCCACTACGCCCCAAAACTCAATTCCCTCCCTCTCTCCCTCCCTCCGCCCTCGCCCCCTCCTTCCCCACCTTCGGCTCGTGCCTGAAGACCTTGCTCCTCGACCGTGTCTATGGTCACCTCCTCCCCTCCCCCCTCCCCCCCCAGTTAATCTCACTCTGTTACTCTCTATAATTAATAAATAATAATAGCAACGATAATAATAATCCTGGCGTTTGACCCGGCGCCTCATCACCTCTTCGAGACGCCTCAAAGCGCTACGCAGGATACGCCGTAAAGTGTAGTGACTGTGTAGTTTGTGGGCGAAACGCGGCAGCCGATTGCGCACACAGCAGCGTCCCCCCCCCCCCCACAAACAGCCGTGGATTGAGTGATTAGATGACGCTGTTTCTCTCTCTCTCTCACCCTGTAAATCTCCTTTCAATCCTGTTTTGCTGTGAGATGCTTTGATGACACAGCCTGGAGTCCGCCTCCTCCCTCTCTCGCTCTCTCTCCCTCTCTATCTATCTATCTCTCCTCTCTCTCGCTCTCTCTCTCTGACCAGCTGGAGTGTTACCACGTTCGCTGCGACTGTGAGGGAGAGAGGGAACGTGGATTTAAACTCTGTGATAATCTGCGATGCTCCTTTTCAAGCACAGACGTTTCACCATCCACAGAGCCGGTAGGATAAACTCTCGAGAGGTTGCAAACTTTGTCAGGAATGCTACCAGGGATGAGGGACTTGTGGGATTGTTCTTAGAGCAGAGAAGGTTTGAGGGGAGATTTAATAGAGGCGTTCAAAATTGTGATGGTTTTTTGATGGAGTAAGATGAGGGAGAAACCTCGGGTGGGCGAGTGGGTCAGTCACCAGAGGACAAACGGTCATTCAAGATAATTGGGGGGAAAAAAAACAGAGGAGAGACCAGACGAGGAGTAAAAATGCTTTGCCCAGAGAGTTGTTGCGGTCTGGAATGCATTGCCTGAAAGGCTGGTGGAAACGGATCCGATGGCAGCTTTCAAAAGGGGATTGGGTCGGGGACTTGAAAAGGAAAAATGTGCGGAGCTGTGGGGTAGAAGCGGGGCTGTGGGGTAGAAGCGGGGCTGTGGGGTAGAAGCGGGGCTGTGGGGTAGAAGCGGGGCTGTGGGGTAGAAGCGGGGCTGTGGGGTAGAAGCGGAGCTGTGGGGTAGAAGCGGGGCTGTGGGGTAGAAGCGGAGCTGTGGGGTAGAAGCGGGGCTGTGGGGTAGAAGCGGGGCTGTGGGGTAGAAGCGGGGCTGTGGGGTAGAAGCGGGGGGAGTGGGGCTAGTTGGTAGCTCTTTCACTCAAAGTGCTGGCACAATAATAATAATAATAATAATAATAATTCTGGCGTTTGATACAGTGCCTTATCCCAGTATAGTGACGTCTCAAAGCGCTTCCAAGTGACTTGACTTGTGTGTTTTTGTGGACGAAACGTGGCGACCAATTACACACACAGCAGCGTCCCACACACAGCCGTGGATTGAGTGACCGCACTATTATTATTATTATTATTATTAAGTTTTCTCTCTCTCCCTCTCCCCCGGTGAGTTAGTGTTTTCTGGCTGAAATGCATAGCTTTAAACTGTGTGTGTGCGCGTGTGAGATATACTGATGTATTTTGGGATGGCGGAGAGAGAGAGAGAGAGAGAGAGGTGGGGAGTTGCGGGGACGTGAAGGAATTTGAAAGCGAGCGCGTGGATCGCGATAGCGCGTGAGAAGCAAAGCCGGGGTTGAGCTATCGGGACCTTTTTACCGCGTACACAGAGCCGGGAAGCCTCCGGCGAGCAACAGGCAGTGCAGAGCGAGGGTCCAGCGCACGGTGAGCAACCGACAGGACTTCCTCTCGTCCTGAACCGCGCACAGCAACTCCCCACCAGCAATTGGCGTTTCACCCGCAAGATACACAGTCGCTGCACTTCAATAATAATAATAATAATAATAATAATAACCACAAAGCCCTTCACAGAAGCTACTGTGAAGTGAATTGACTATATTTTTGTGGGTAAAATGCAGCATATACTTTGCAGTAACTATATATATATATATATATATGTGTGTGTGTGTGTGTGTATTTTCTGTGAAGCGCTTTGTAGACGTCTCGACGACGTGATAAGGCGCTGCATCAAATGCGAGGATTAATATCAATAATATTGGTTGGCTGTTAAGTCCCGGGGCTGTTTTGGAGGGGGAGGGAAGGGGGGGGGATGTCGAAGCTGCTGATGGAATGCGCGATAGCGGCCGAGGGAGGGAGTCGGTATTCCGATCTCGAGTGGAATACTTTGCATTCCATTGCGCAAAGCTCCTGAACGCTGCTTAACCCTGAGTCAGCCTCAGCGCCGCGTCACTCGGTGTGTGAGTCTGTGTAACTCACCGTGTGGGTGTGTGTGGGTGGGTGGGGGGGGGGGGGGGGAGGGAGGGGGTGGGGGGGAATCTTAATAGCTATGTTCTGTTTTATCCTCCTCCCCCGACACACACCCCCCCCCACTCCCTCTCTCCCTCTCTCCCTCTCTCTCTCCACGTCTCACATTCTTTACTTCTGTACTCTCTCTCCATTTGCCTCCCCCTCTCGCACTCACTATCACCCCCCCCCCCTCCCCACCACCACCACCACCCCCTCCTTTCGCACCCACCCCCACCCTCACCCCCCCCGCCGCCTTATTGGAGAAGCGCTTCACGGAATAGGCTGTAAAGTGTAGTGACTGTGTGGTGTTTTGTGGGCGAAACACGGCAGCCAATTGCGCACAGAGGGAGGGGGGGGGGGGGGTGGGGTGTGACTACGGACAGACAGACGGATGGACAGACAGACAGACGCTGCAGTGGGTGAGTTGCCAGTCAGTCTGGGGTGAGACGGAAGTGACTGTGGGATGATTCCTGACAGGTTACAAACCCGGCATCGCTGAGAGCGGCGACGTGTGGCTGACAAAGATGAACCCGTTGAGGAGCTCCATCAAGCTGGGACTGTCGGCCAGCGTCGGGAACTTCGGGACGGGGGGGGACGGCAACTTGGGGGATCGCTCCCCCCGCCCTCACCCCCAGGGCTTCGGGGAGGGGGAGGGAGCCCGGCGGATGGTGAAGTCGGAGTCCGAGGACTCCGGGGTGGAGCTGACCAGCTGCGATACCGTCTGCCCCTCGCCCGGCTCCTCCGAACGCAGCTTCTCCCTGGATTCTCCCGCTTCCCGGCACAAGCTGGAGAGCGCACTGCGGAGGACCTTGTCGTGGCAACCGCCCGGGACGGAGGCGGAGGCGGAGGCGGAGACGGAGACGAGGGGAAGTGCGGAGACCGAGCCGGAGAGGATTCCCAAATTCCGGTCAGGCGACGCGGAGAAGGGGAAGGAGGCAGAGGGAGAGGCGGAGGAGGGAGACGAGGAGGTGGATTGGCTGAGGCTCAGAAGATGCTGGACTGCAGACAGCACCAGGGCTTGTTCACAGGTAAATAATAACAATATAATATAATAATAATATAATAATAATAATATAATAATATAAAATATAACTATAATAAAATTATAATATAATAATATAACAATAATAACATATAATAGTATAATAATGTAATTAGAATTATAATATTAACAATAACAATATAATAATATAATAATATAACAATAATATGATATAACAATGTGACAACAATAATATAATAATAACATGATAATCGTTCCATTTGATGTTGCACACGATCGCATCTTCGAGACGTCTCCAAGCGCTTCACAGGATACACCGTAATATGTAGTGACTGTTTTGTGGGCGAAACACGTTGGCAGCCAATTGCGCCCGGCGGCGTCCCCATAAACAGTCGTGGATTGAGTGACCAAATTATTATTTTTTCGGAGGGATCATTACCCCCCGGGAAAGCGATCCCCCGATCGACTAACAACCGGGTTCCTACTGACTGCTGGTAACCAGAGGCGCGCGTGTGCGTGTGTGAGTGTGTGTGTGTGTGTGTGTGTGAGTGAGTGTGTGTGCGTGTGTGTGTGTGAGTGAGTGTGTGCGTGTGTGTGTGTGTGTGTGTGAGTGAGTGTGTGTGTGTGTGTGTCTGTGTCTGTGGGGAGTAAGGAAACTTGCCCTAAGGTTTCGCCCTGACCTGACCCGCCCGGGAATCGAACCCGGATCCTCCGGCTTGCGAGGCGAGGGGTCTAACCCCTGAGCCACAGGACACAATATGGGTTGCATCTCTTAATAGTTCAGTGAATGTGTGAGAGAGGGAGAGAAGGATGGAGAGAGATGGAGATATCAACCGTGTGACGCGCTTGTCTGGGGGGGGGGGGGGGGGAGGGAACGAGGGCTTGTGTGTGCGTGTGTGTGTATGTGTGTGTGTGTGTCTTACCACACACTTACCACCCACACACACCCACACACACACACACCCACCCGCAAACACACACACGCGCCCGCATAAACCTGCCGGCATTTGCGGAATGTTATCTGCGTCCGTTCAATCTTCCTCCAAACACAAGAGTAGGAAGTTTTCCCAACGCTGAGTAATCAGCCTCCGTCCCGAGTGAGATTACCTCAACCTGAAGACATCCCTGGAATTGCTGTGTGTGTGTGTGTGTGTGTGTGTGTGTGCGCCTCAACTTCACCAACTTCACCAGTCAGATTTAACACCACCATCGGCCCTTAATAATTATTATTATTATTATTATTATCAAACCCTGTGAAGCTCTTTTGCCCGTCCCACTGACCCCAAAGGCACTTTATCAAACGTAGCCATAATAACAACAGGGATCCTGGCATTTGACCCGGCGCCTCATCACTTTGTTGAGACGTCTCGAAGCCCTTCAAGGGTTACAGTGTAAAGTGTAGTGACTGTGCGTTTTGTGGGCCAAACGCCTGGCAGGCAAGTGCGCACAGCGACGTCCAATTTTATTTTATTGGAAGGGATTATTACACCCCGGGAAAGCGATCCCCCAATCGACTAACAACCGGGTTCCTGCTTCCGGCTCGAGTGAGGAAACTTGCCTAAGATTTCGGGAATCGAACCCGACCCTCTCTCTCTCTCTCTCTCTCTCTCTCTCGCTCGCTCGCGATGCGAGGGCTCGAACCCCTGAGCTCCGGGACCGTCTGCGGAGAGGGAGGGATGAGAACGAGAAAGGCGACTGCTGAACCCCCGTGATTTCCTCTCGGTGACTTTTAAGGAAAGGCGGAGGAAGGACTCGCGGAGGGACACGGGCCAGGGGCTGGGTTACCTGCGACAGGTGTGTCGTCTGCTGGAGATGATCGGTCAACTCCAGGAAAACAACCTTCTCCTGAGGAGACAGAAAGAGGAGGCAGAGGAACAACTGAGACAGAACCAGGTAGAGACCGGGGGTTGTACACGAGAGCTACAGCGCGTCTCAATTTATTATTACTGCTGATTATTATACGACGCGATGAGACGCCGCGTCAAATATTATTATTGTTGTTGTTGTTATTTACTGTAAAGTCCTTTTTGCTGTTGGTTTAATAGGATTTGCTGTTGACGATTTCTTGCTGTGGTCAGTTCCCGCCGACATTAACCCAGGCCCGACATCCCGTCATCTCTTCCCAACCTCCATCCCACCACCCCGTCCGGCTTTCCCCTCGTCAGTTCCGTCGGCAAAGGTCCTCGTCCGTCCCCAACATCTTGCTGGAAGTTTCCGGAAGCCGTCCCGAAGAACCGAGAGAGAACGGTGAGCCAATGTGTCAATAATATAATAATAATAATAATAATAATAATCCTGGCGTTTGACCCGGCGCCTCATCATGTCGTCGAGACATCTCACAGCGCTTCACAGGATACGCTGCAAAGTGTAGTGACTGTGTATTTTGTGGGCGAAACAGCAGTGTCCCCACAAACAGCCGTGGATTGAAGTGACCAAATTATTATTATTTTTTTTGGAGGGATTATTACCCCCTGGGAAAGCGATCCCCCAATCGACTAACACCCGGGTTCCTACTGACTGCCGGTAAACAGGGGTGTGTGTGTGTGGAGGAAGGAAACTTGCCCTACATTTCGCCCAGACCTGACCCGCCCGGGAATCAAACCCGGGTCCTCTCCCTTGCGAGACGAGGGCTCTAAACCACTGAGCTACCGGCCTCCACAATGCAGCGCTTAGTAAACTCCGTGATGGCTTTTCCAGGGGATGGTGAGCTTCTGCCTTCTGAGCAAATCGACGGGTCACCTGCAGACGAGGAAATGGACTGCCCACCAGATGAGACTGACCGGCCGGCTCCGAGCTCCCGCTCACCAAAGTCAGCAAAGGTAACGCGGGCTTTCCCTCTGTCTACGAGTGCGTCCGGTGTGTCAGCCTGGCTCAAGAGTAGCGCGCGCGCTCTCTCGCTCTCGCCTCTGAGTCAGAAGGTTGCGGGTTTGAGCCCCCACTAGTTAGTACTTGGAATCACAGTCTAAGCTGATGCTTCAATACAGCGCTGGTGGGGTGGGGGTGCGGTTGTGGCAACGCCGTCCTTCGAATGGGAGACTAAATCTCACTCCCCGCCGGTGCCGTGTTCAGGCGGACGTTAATGATCTCCCTCAGCGCTTGTGGGAAAAGAGAAGAGAGGAGTCTCTCTCTGTCTCTCCCGGAGTCCTGGCCAACAGTCCCTCAGACAAATTTAGTCCCTCGTAAGAATATAAGAACTTTGCTGGCGAAATGAGACCGAGGCCCACGTTTGCGGGGTGTCGCTGCCGCGTTTCGTCCACAGAGTACACAAGTCTATTGTGCGTCTCCGATCGAGTACGTGACTTGTGACTGAGAGCTATTGTGACGACGGTCTGCGGTTGTTTCAGGCCACTCGGCCTGACTGGGGCAGAGTGAAGGAGCTCGTCAACAGACTGAAGCCACGGCAAGGACGAGCACGCAGCCTGGTGGCCAGATTGAGAGGCAACTCACAGCACAACAACAGGTGAGATCATAATAATCATAATAACATCACAAATAATACTACTACTGGCACTCGCGCTACTCCCGGCATTTGATGCAGCGCCTTAACACGCCATTGAGACGTCCCAAAGCGCTTCACAGGATACACTGTCGTGTGTGGCGACTGTGTACTTTGTGAGCAGTTTCCCACAAACAGCCGTGGATTAAGTGACCGTATTATTATTATTATTGTTATTATTATCTGAAATCCTTTACATTCACAACCACAGCGTGAAAAAAAAAATTAAACCTCATCTCCCGTCTCGTTCTGCAGCTGAAATGCCTGGACTTTGAGGCTGAGGTGCGAAGCTTCGAAGGGGGGAGTCAGAGAGATAGAGAGAAGGACGGATTTTCCCCACCGGACGAACTGTGGTCGGAGGAGACGACGAGGAGGGAATTTTTTTCCCCCTGAAATTCCCGAGAGGAGAGAAGAGACTGCGAAGGGGGTCGGGGACCGGGGAAGAGGGAGCGGGAAGTGTTTTGGAGAGAGAGCTGTGTTTACGAAGTTCGCTGTGTAAATGTCGTCGTCGTCGTCGTCGTTGTCGTCGATTTCTCCTGTGGAGGTTGAGGGCGCGAGGCGTGTGGAGGCGGCGCTGGGACACGTCGCTGCCAGCGCACACGCAAATGCACACGCCGTGCACACGCCAGCCTTTGTTATTCAAAGCTCGAATCCCAAGTGCTCTCCTGGTGCGCACAGGAATTGTGATGTGGGCGAGAGCAAGCGCGGCACAGGGACTGTGTGTTGAGTGCGCGCGTGTGCCCGCGTGTGCATGTGAGTGCGTGTGCGTGTGAGTGCGTGTGCCCGCGTGTGCATGTGAGTGCGTGTGTGTGCGTGTGCGTGTGAGTCGTGCCCGCGTGTGCGTGTGTGTGTGTTAAAAGAAATCATTGCGACAATCCCTCCGAAAGGAAACAATAATAAATTGGTCATTTTCACTCCACGGCTGTTTGCGGGACAGGCGCTGCCATTAAAACCCACCAATAAACAGCTGATCCCAAACCGGTCCCCGGCACTGCCTCCTCACTGCCCTCACACCACCGCCACCACAACAACAACAACAACACAACAACAACAACAACAACACCACCACCACAACAACAACAACACCACCAACAACAACAACACCACAACACCACCACCACAACAACAACAACAACAACACCACCACCACAACAACAACACCACAACAACACCACAACAACACCACAACAACAACAACACCACAACAACAACACCACAACAACAACAACACAACAACAACAACAACACAACAACAACAACAAAACAACAACACAACAACAACAACAACACAACAACAACAACAACAACACCGCCACAACACCAACAACACACACAACAACAACAACAACACAACAACAACAACAACACAACAACAACAACAACAACACCGCCACAACACCAACAACAACACCACAACACCACAACACCACAACAACAACAACAACACCACCGTCACAACAACAACAACAACAACACAACAACAACAACACCACAACAACAACAACAACAACACCGCCACAACACCAACAACAACACCACCACACAACAACACCACCACAACACAACAACACAACAACACCACAACAACACCACCACCACAACAACAACAACAACACCGCCACAACAACAACAACAACAACACCACCACAACAACAACAACACCACAACAACAACACCACCACCACAACAACAACACCACAACACCACCACAACAACAACAACAACACCACAACAACAACAACACCACCACAACACCACCACAACAACAACAACAACAACACCACAACAACAACACCACCACCGCCACAACAACAACAACACAACAACAACAACACCACCACAACAACAACAACAACACCACCGCCACAACAACAACAACAACACCACAACAACAACAACACCACAACACCACCACCACAACAACAACAACAACACCACAACAACACCACCACCACAACAACAACAACAACAACACCACAACAACACCACCACACAAACCGTGGTATCCCCCCCCGCGCCCCCCCACCAAAAAAAACACTTGGGTCACAGTTTTGTGTGGACGCTGTGCGCGGGAGACGTGATGAGGCTCAGCATCAACCGCAAGGAGTGTTATTATTATTATTATTATTATTAATGTTTGGTTGTTATTATGGCCATCGATCAGTGGGGGGGGGGAGGGGCTGCAGTGCGCGTCTGTCCACGCGAGGGGGCGCTGCGGACACACCCACACACACACCCACACCCCCCGCGCATCCGCCATCAGCGGTGAGGTCAGAGCGCCCTCTGGCGGCCGCCGTCGGGCAACTGCAACCGACCGCAGCGGGTGGAGGAGGAGGAGGAGGAGGAGGCGGTCCGCCGCCGCGAGGTGGCGCTGCAGAAAGGCGTCAGACACAGAGAGAGGGAGAGAGTGAGCGCGCGCGCGCGAAGCCCATCTTGCCCCCTCTCTCTCTCCGCGGCGTTCAGCTCGTTGGCGTTGGCGGAGTCCCTCCGAACGCAGCGCAGCGGAACCCGCGGGAGAGAGACACAGCGAACACTGAGGCCGAGAGCGCCGCACAACACCACACAGGTCAGCGCTGCCCCGCGGGTCAGGGGGGGGGGGGGGGAGGGGGGGAGTGTGGGGGGGAGGAGGGGGAGTGTGGGGGGGAGGAGGGGGAGTGTGGGAGAGTGTGGGGGGAGGGGGAGTGTGGGAGAGTGTGGGGGGAGGGGGAGTGTGGGGGGGAGTGTGGGGGGAGGAGGGGAGTGTGGGGGAGTGTGGGGGTGGGGGGGGTCTCATTGTCCCCACCCCCCCCTGTGTGTGTCTCTGTCCCTCACTGCTGCAGCTGCTCCCCCCCCCCCCTTCCTCCTTTTCCTCCTTCCCCCCTCCTCCCTCTCTCCCTCTCTCCCTCTCACTCACTCGTTTCTTCCCTTCCTCCCATTCCCTCCTCTCCTCTCCTTTTTTTCCCCCTCTCTCCCTCCTCGTCCCCTTTTCCTCCTCTTCTCCTTCCCATCCCTTCTCCCTTCGTGTTCCCCCTCCGGCCCTTTCTTCCACCTCTTCCCTCCTCCCTCCTCCTCCTCCTCCTCCTCTCCATCCCTCCTTTTCCCCACCTGCTCCATCTTTCCTTTTCCTCTCCCCTCTCCTTTCCTCCCATCTCCTCCCCCCTACTCTTTCTCCTTCCCTTCTCCTCTTCTCCTCTCTTCCTCCTTACCTCCCTCCTTCTCTTCATCCCTTCCTCTCTCCATCCTCCTTCTCTCTCTTCTCTCTCCCCCCCTGCCTCTCTCCCTCTCTCTCTCTCTCTCCCCCCCTTCCTCTCTCCATCCCTCCCTCCCTTTCTCTCTCCCCCCCCTCCCTCTCTCCCCCTCTCTCTCTCTCCCCCCCTTCCTCTCTCCATCCCTCCCTCCCTCTCTCTCTCTCCCCCCCCTTCCTCTCTCCATCCCTCTCTCTCTCTCTCCCCCCCTTCCTCTCTCCATCCCTCCCTCCCTCTTTCTCTCCCCCCCTCCCTCTCCCTCTCTCTCTCTCTCCCCCCCCTTCCTCTCTCCATCCCTCCCTCCCTCTCTCTCTCTCCCCCCCTCCCTCCATCAGGATGTAACCTGATTCCCAGGGCTGGCACCTGCCTCTCACTGCTCCACCTCGATGGCCGCTGTGTTTACCTTTCCTTTACCTCTCCCCCATCCTCTCTCTCCCTCTCTCCCCCACTCCTCTCCCTCCCTCCCTCCCTCCCTCCCTCCCTCTCTCTCTCTCTCTCTCCACCAGGATGCAATCTACTTCCTCGAGATGCGTCCAACAACACCCTCTGGTGCCAACTGGCTTCTCCTTCGCTTCTCCTTCGCTTCTCCTTCGCTTCTCCTTCGCTTCTCCTTCGTCCCCGAGAGCCAATTTTAAAAAAAATATATACTAACAATATTCCTTACATTTCGGCAAAAGCGCCTCTCACCCCCCGAGGACGTCCCCGAACCTTCCTGACCGGACGGCGCTCAGCGCTCTCGGTGGCCGAGCTATGTGGTTTCAGCAGTTCTCCCAACAACGCATACTCTCTGCTCCACATCCCCCGCCCCACCCGCCCCCCACCATCGGTGGCCTTCAGCCTCTCGGCCCCGAGGCTCTGGAACTCCATCCCCAGTGCCTTCGCCGCTTCCTCCCTTTCCTCCTTCAAGGCCGGTCTCAAGACCTTTCTCTTTGACCGTACCTTCAGCTCCACTCTCGACTCTCTACCCCCTCCTCGTTCCCTCCCCTCACCCTGACCATTTCCCCCCCTCCTCGCTCCCTTCCCTCCCCTCACCCTGACCATTTCCCCCCTCCTCCCCCCCCCCCCCCCCACCATTCCCCCCCTCCTCGCTCCCTCCCCTCCCCTCACCCTGACCATCTCCCCCCAATGCTCGGGTCCCGACCCACCTGTCCGGCGCCTCGGGACGTCCTCCCGACGTGAAAGGCGCTCTCTAAATGGGATCTTGTTGTTGTTGCTTACGGTCACCTCCTCCCCCCCGGCTTGGTGTCCTGCTCCGCCACTGTTAAGCGCTCTGGGACGCTACCCTGTGCGAGGTGGGTGGGTGGGGGTGGGGGGCGGGGGGGGCGCTGTGTAAGTGCAAGTTGTTGTAACGCAACATAGCGCCTGACCTGAAGCTCCCCCCAGCGCGGGACTGGAGGGTAATTGGAGTCGAAATGAAAGGTTATTATTAACTTTTCTGCTCTTTCGTTTCCTGTGTCAGTTCGACTCCGAAAGGTAGTGAGAGTTGCACATCTTGAATTGAGTTTCACTGTGTCCAGCCTTGAGCGCTTATCACGGTGAGTCTGAAACTATTTAATCGCCTGATACTGTTGTGGTGGATTGAGTTCCCTTTTCTGTCTCTGTTTGCGGTCTCGCAAACACACCCACACACACACACTCACAGAGCCACACACACACACAAAAACACACACACTCACAGAGACACACTCACAGAGCCACACACACAACCACACACACTCACAGAGCCACACACACAACCACACACACTCACAGAGACACACTCACAACCACACACACTCACAGAGCCACACACACAACCACACACACTCACAGAGCCACACACACAACCACACACACTCACAGAGCCACACACACAACCACACACACTCACAGAGCCACACACACAACCACACATACTCACACACACAACCACACATACTCACAGAGACAACCACACACACTCACAGAGGCACACACACAACCACACACACACACACAACCACACATACTCACAGAGACAACCACACACACTCACAGAGGCACAAACACTCACAGAGACAACCACACACACTCACAGAGACACACACACACAACCACACACACTCACAGAACCACACATACACACACACACACACACAGGCGCACACTCACAGAGACACACACACACAACCACACACACTCACAGAGCCACACATACACACACACACAGGCGCACACTCACAGAGACACACACACACAACCACACACACTCACAGAGCCACACATACACACACACACAGAGGCGCACACACACACACATTCACAGAGACACACACACACAACCACACACACACACAGAGGCGCACACACACACTCACAGAGGCACACGCCCACAGCCACACACACACACACACGCGCAGCGCATTCCACACTGAAGACTCGGTGAACAGTTATATATAGAACAAAGTTCAAATAGTGTTTGTTAAAATAATAATAATAATCTGACATTTGATTCAGCGCCTTTCATGTCTGGAGGACGTCTCAAAAGCGTCAAACGGGTGGCCCTTTTTGTGGATCGAGTGGCCAAATTATTATTGTCATTATTATTTTGGGGGGGAGATTATTGCCCCCCCGGAAGGCAATCAATCCGCCAGTGACTTAACCACCGGGTTCCTACTTACTGCTCGGTAAACAGAGGCGTGTGTGTGTGTGTGGAGTAAGGAAACTTACCCAACATTTCGCTCTGCCCGGGCCGGGAATCGGACCGGGGTCCTCTCGCTCGCGAGGCGAGTGCTCTAACCACTGAGCTACAGGAAGGACACCATGGTCTGACTCTCACTGAGAGCCTAATGATTCCAAGGACATGAGGAAGGGAGGGGCTGTTTAATTGGGCAGGTTATAATCTCTAACCTACCGATTATAATCTGTAACCTGTCCTCTTCTCTCTTCAGGTTGTTTGGAGCTACATCGCAGGGCTGTTTGGCACGACCACCATTTTGTACGAGCTCAGGCAGGAAGGAAGGCAGAACGTTCAATGTGGGGCAGTCAGTTCCAATCCTCTGGGACCAAAGCAGGTGGGTACCAAGGAATTAGCCTCCGCACAGCGAAGCGAGGTGATGCGGGAGCCATTGACTCCCTGTCTCCCCGCGGTTCACCTTCAAGGACCTCGCTGTTGGGTGACCTTTACGCTACGGGATTGACAATGATGTGTCGTGACTGTGCGATGACTGATGGCTTTGCTTTCCTTTGCTAGTTGGTCATGGAGGTCAGTCACAGTCGCTGCTGGGACCGAGGCCACAAACGGTTCAGGTAATTAACAGCAACGACAACTGGCATTTTACACGGCGCCGCTCACGTCGGGAGGACGTCCCAAGGCGCTGGACGGTCACAGAGCTGGGGGTTTGGGATCAGGAGGGGGGGCAGGGCGGGGCAGGGAGGGTGGGGGTAGGAGGGTGACCGAAGGCGCGGTCGAAGAGGAGGGTCTTGAAGGAGGCGAGGGAGGGACTGTAATTTTAAGATGATGCCCCCCTTGTTCTGGATTCCCCCACCCACCAGAGGAAATAGTTTCTCTGTAGCTGCCCCTATCGAATCCCTTTATCATTTAAAAAACCTCAATCAAATCACCCCCCCACACCCCCCCCCCACCCCCACCCTTTAAACTCGAGGAAACGGGAGGGAGATGAGTAAATGCAGTGTGTGGTGACCCGGTGCTTAGGAGCGACAGGAACTGGAGGAGGCCATTCAGCCCCTCGAGCCTGTCCCGCCATTCTGCTGGATCGAAGCTGTGCTGATGCCCTTCTGTGTTTGGTGTGATGTTGTGGTCAGGAATTGAACGAGTTCTGTAACTACCGGCAAGGACACGGGCAAACGGGGCAGCAGCAGCAGCAGCAGCAGCCTGGACAGTCACAGAAACAGCGGGTTTTCACTGGAGTGGTCACCAGCCTCCACGACTATTATGGCTTCGTGGACGAAGAGGTGTTCTTCCATCAGAAGTAAGTGACGCCCCACGACAGCAGCTGACTTGCGTCGGTAGGAACCCAGGGAGGAGGCCATTCAGCCCCTGGAGCCCGTTCCGCCATTCTGTTAGGTCGCGGCTGATCTGTACCTCGACTCCAGTTACCCGCCTTCGACCCCCGTCTCCCTCGATCCCCTGACCTAACATACACCTGTCCGCCTCAGTCTGGAAAATTTGTATAGATATATGCGTATCTACAGCGCCCCTCACACAGGGTAGCGCCTCAGAGCGCCTGACAGCCGAGCCAGGGGGAGGGGGGAGGTGACCGTAGGCACTGGTCAAAGAGGAAGGCCGTCGGGCGCCACCTGAAGTTGGGGAAGGAGGGGCGGGCGGGGGGGGGGGGGGGCGAGGCGGAGGGAGAGAGGGAGAGAGCTCCAGAATTTCGGAGCACTAACCAGTGAATTGACTGTGCATTTTGCGGCGAAATTGCTGTGAAGCGAAGGGACTGTGCGTTTTGTGGGCAAAACGTGGCAGTCAATTTGGGCGCAGCAGTGTCCCGCGAGCAGCCACGAGGTGAAACGACCACGGTTTATTTTCAGGGGGTGGGGGTGGGTGGGTGTTTTGTCGGCCAGGATACAGACCAGGAGAGGTCTTTCCTTTTTGAATTGCGCTGCGGGAGATCTTTTACTTCCGCCTGATCAGGGCACAGACGGGGGAGGTGGGGGTGGTGGGGGGGGGGAGGTTTAACGTCTCGTCCCAGGGATGACATACTTGGCTTCCGGGCGCCTGAGACCTATAATCCTTGTCTTGCAGTGTGGTGAAGGGTCGAGTGCCACAGGTCGGGGAGCGTGTGCTGGTGAAAGCCGTGTACAATCCCAGTCACTCCGTGCAGTGGAACGCGCTCAAAGTCCAAGTCCAGCCTAGTCAGGTGCAGGTGTGTGTGTGGGGTGGGGGGGGGTTGGTTATGTGTGGGGTGCGCGCGGGTGTGGGTTGCGTGTGCGTGTGGGGTTGTGCGTGCGTGTGGGGGTTGCGCGTGCGTGTGGGGGGGGGGTTTGGGTGTGTTTGTGTGTCACTGTGTGTGTGTGGGTTGGGTGTGTGTGTGGGTTGGGTGTGTGTGGGTGTGTGTGTGTCCTGATACAGATTGCGATTCATTTGAAAGTCCCTCCTGACTGAATCTGTCGCGGGTTTTGTCTCCCGCTCAGAAACACGGCATCCTCGGGACGAAACCTCCTCCGCAGCCCCTCCTACACGCCCCTCGCCTGCCGTCACTGATGTCCTCACAGCCACAACCACTGCTCCCTCGCAAAGGTAAGTTGGAACACAGCACAGAGCCCCCCCCCCCGTAGGCCTCGGGACATTCCCCCCCGACGTGAAAGGCGCTGTGTGAATGTGCGGTGTTGTTGTGCTGAATCGGGGAGTTCACCGGTGTCTCTGTATGTCCTCTCCTCAGGTGGTTTGCTCCAGCCATTAGTCCACATGGGAGCTCACGGTCAGATGGGCAGGAGGATGGACGTGGGACATCGAATGGGAGGGAGGAACGGACGCATGGAAATGGGACAGAACAGGAGAGGGGACAGGAGGTAGGAACCCGTCTTGGTTTTCGAACTCGTGCGAGAGGGGTCTTGTCGTAACCTGGGAGTCCCTCGCCTCGCAAGCGAGAGGACCCGGGATCGGTTCCCGGGCGGCTCAGGTCAGGGCGAAACCTTAGGCACGTTTCCTTACTCCACCCTCCCCCCCCCCCCCCCCCCCCCCCCCCACTATGCACACACACGCGCGCGCGTACACATGCACTTGTTTGCCTGCAGTAAATAGGTTGTTATCGATCGGTTGATCGCTTAATCCATTCCAAAACTAATAATAATGTGGTCGCCTCAAACCACGCCTGTCTGCGGGGACGCTGCTGTGCGCAATCGGCTGCCGCGCTTCGCCCGCAAAAACGCACGGTCACTACGCTTTGTAGTCCGTTCTGGGAAGCGCTTTCAGACGTCGCGGAGACTCGATGAGGCGCTACTATCGAATGCGAGGAATGTTATTGTTGGATAGACCTCCTGGAAATGGGGTAATAAGTGTTCTGACTCTGGGTTGCGGGGGAAAATGTGATTGAACTCGCCAATGATCTTCAGCTGCTCAATCACCCCCCCCTCCCCCCCTCTCCCCCTTTCTTCCCCTCCACCCCCCCTCGCTTTTTCTCTCTCCCCCCTCGCTTTCTTTCTCCACCTATTACTTTTTCTTTTCCTCCGCCCCCCTCTCTTTCCCCTCTCTCCCTCTCTTTCTTAACAGGAACAGTTATAAACGTGGAGGTGTTCAGGGGCTTTCTCAGAAGCGGTACCAGGACATGGGGTCCGGGGAGGGACCAGCCAAGAAAGTCCGGCACTATGTACCCCCTTACAGTGTGCAGTATTCCCGCTTCTCCTTGGGCAGGTAACCCTTTCTCTCTCTCTTTCTCTCTCGCTCTCTCTCCAGCCGGGGAGGGGGGTGAGGTGACCGTAAGCCACGGGTCGAAGGGGGCGGGGGGTGGAGTTTCGGGGCGTAGCGGCTGAAAGAGCGACCACCGATAGCGGAGGGCACAAGGGACGAGCAGGAGGCCGGAGCCAGTCGAGCGGAGGCAGCGCCAATCATACAGGGTAGAGTCTCGGAAGGCTATCACTGCTCTCTCTCTCTCTCTCCCTCCCTCCCTCCCTCTGTAGCCAAGCCTGTGATGCTATGGATGTGCAGCGTCGCTACCCAAACCTCCCCTTTGCCGAAGAATTCTTCAACGCCCAGCTCTGCTTCACCGACACCTTCCCCCTGGGGCAGCCCCTCCAGCTGGGACAGAAATGTGTCTTCCACATCATGGAGGAAGGGGATCAGCCGACGGAACCCCAGGGCTCAGCGACGGAGCCCGATGACGCTGACCCCACCTACAGCGCCAAGGTATAGCCCTCTCTCCAGCCAGTTACGCTCAGCTGCTGAGCATCGTGTTGGGGAGGTGGACAACGCTGTCGGTACCTGTGCCTCCTGATGCTCAGGAACCTTTCTTCATCTCCAAACCTCTTGTGACCTCAGGTGCTGTTGCTGTCCTGTCCAGACCTGGAGGAGCTTTACCGTCAGGGCTGCTGTTTGGCCGAGACATCCAAAGAGGAGATTCCACAGCATCCAGCCAGACTCCTCAAGGTGGGGCCTGGAGCACAGCAGCATCATCATCATAATAATAATAATAATCCTTGCAGTTGATATCGGGGTTCATCACATCGTCGAGACGTCTCAAAGCCCTTCGCAGGCTACACTGTCAAGTGAATTGACTGTGTATTTTGTTGGTTGAAACACGGCAGTCAATTGCGCACAGCAGCGTCCCCACAAACAGTCGTGGATTGAAGTGACTGATATGTTTTTTTCCACAGTTTGTGCCCCCGCGGGTGGGCGGACGGGCAGACAGGGCCAAACCTTAGGCAAGTTTCCTTTCTCCCCACACACGCCACTATCTAACTAGTTAGTAGGAACCCGGTTCTTGGTCGATTGGCAGATAATAATCCCCTTAAATAAATATAATAATAAAAAAGTGGGTCACTCAATCCACGGCTGTTTGTGGGATGTCGCTGTGCGCAATTGCCTGCCCTGTTTCTCCCACAAAAAAAAACAAGTCACTCCACTTTACAGTATATCCTGTGAAGCTCTTCGAGACATCTCAGCGGTGTGGTAAACCGCTGCATCAAATGCAAGGATTATTATTGTTACTTATTAGTAGTATTGAACCCCGTGAAGCGCTCAGAGACGTCTCTGCGACGTGACAAGGCGCTGTATCAAACGCGAGGATGATTAGGATTCGCCCACTCTGGGCTGCCGTGGTGTGTACAGACCCTTCACTGTGTCTATCTCTTGATTCCTTTCTGTTCAGTTCCTGGTGGGAACGAAGGGCCAGGAGGGCACTGTGGCAATCGGGGGTCCCTGGTCTCCCTCCTGCGATGGTCCAAACCCAGGCAAGGACCCCAAGGTGCTGATCAGAACGGCCATTCGTACCACAAAGGCCCTGACTGGGATTGACCTGAGCGCCTGTACTCAGTGGTGAGTGGCTGGGATCAGGGGCTCGGGAATCACCCTCGGGATTACAGGGAGCTGCTGTGGGAACGTTCAGTCATTGGACGAGGCTGACGGTGACACGAGCGCTAAAAGGAACGAGCAGGAATAATGGACGCGATCGATTGATTGTATGTTCTCGTCGACAGTCACTCCAGAGGCTGATGTGCTACATAGATGGTCACAGAGTGTGAGGGAGAGGAGAGAGAGGCAGAAGGGGACAGGGTGAGAGAGAGAGAGAGAGAGAGAGAGAGACAAACACACAAAGAGTGAGGGTTAGGACTGGAGTGAGGTATGTACTGAAGGTGAGAACACAGTGAGCGAGAGGAGAGACTGATACAGAGTGTGAGAGAGAGTGACTGACAGAGAGAGAGACTAACACAGGGTGAGAGTAAGGAGACTTGCCTAAGACTTTGCCGTGCAGTGAGTCAGGCAGAATTAATGACCTTTACTCACTGCCTCACAGCGTCCGGGCCTGAAAGCTGCTGTGAGAAGTACTGCCGCTCTGTGCTGGAGCTGGAGCTCGGTGGCACGTAACGCAGGGCAATGTTTGAGCTCTCTCTCTGCTCTGCCAAACCCAACCCAACCCACTCTGCGGCTCCGGAGGAGGACAAAGTGTAACTTGTCCTTTGATGAGGAACGAACACAAAAGAACAAAAGCACCCAGTGAATCGGGGTGGGGGTGGGGGGCGCTAAGTCCCGTAGAGTAGCGCTCGACTGGCTCCGGCCTCCTGCTCGTCCCTGCCACCCCCCCCCCCCAGGCTTGTTGTGTTGTGCCCCGCCACTGGAACGCTGTCCTCGGTGAGGAAGGGGGACGCTGTGTAAATACAAGTCGATGTCGTACGTTCTGAGGCGAAGACAGACACAAGTAGAGAGAGAGAGTGTGTGTGTGTGTGTGAGAGAGACTGACTCGAGAGAGGGAGACAGAGAGAGATTGACACAGAGAGAGAGCGAGACAGACACAGGGTGAGAGTGAGGAAACTTGCCTAACGTTTCATCGTGCGGTAAATCCTCTTCCCCCCTCTTGACAGGTTCCGCTTCGCTGAGATCTGTTACTATCAGCCCGAGGAGCATCACGATGGGCGCCCGCTCCCAGCCCACGTGGAGACCTCGGTGGTCTTCCTGCCCGATGTCTGGCATTGCCTTCCTACTCGCCTCGAGTGGGAGTCACTGACACTCGCCTACAAGCAGCAGCTGTCAGACACACAGCCACCACAGCCCAAGGACGCCACAGGAGACGAGGCACTGAATTCTCTTCTTTTTTTTTTTACCGCTCCCTCCTTCTCCTCCCGTCGACGCAAAATATCAGCGCGTTTCGCCCAGAAGATGCACAGTCGTTGCACTTTACGGCGTCTCCCTGCGAAAGCGCTTGGGAGGCCTCTCGGCTGCGCGATAGACAGCGCGCCGTACGTATCGAACGCGAGGATTGTTGTTGCTATGATCAGGAGATGAAGGCGTTTAAACGTGTGTCGCGGCCTGGCTCAGTTGGTAGCCTCCGAGTCAGAAGGGAAGGTTGGTGGGTTCAAGCCCCAACAGCACACGTTGGGATTTAGTCGAAGCTGACGCTCCAGTGCAGGGATGGGGGGGGGGTGTTGTATTGTCGGAGATACAATCCTTCAGATGAGGCTTTGGGTGTGTTTGTGTGTTGAAGGGAGGGAGGGAGGGAGGGGAAGGGAAGGAGGGAAGGTGTGGTCGCTCAGTTGACTAACTAAGGAGATTATGGAGCAAAGCAGGAGCTGGAAATGGGAAACTGAGATTCGTTTCTCAGGCAAACTTAACGGGAGCTAATTCCTTCTCGCAGGCCGAGGAGAATATGGAAGTTCAAGCAGATGATTCAAGGCCCACTCCCACCCTCTGGAGTCAACTGGAGCCTAAAACAATGAAGGTAAGAGACGTCCCACAGTTGTGCCTGATTCGCGATTGAGACCAAAGGCAAATGGGGGATATTCCCTGGGATTTTCTGGGGGGGATAATAATCCCTCCGAAAATGTGATCGCTCAATCCACGGCTGTTTGTGGGGACGCTGCTGTGCACAAGTGGCTGCAGCCTTTCACCCACGAAATGCACAGTCACTACACCACCGTATAGCCCGTGAAGCGCTTTGAGGCGTCTCGATGGAGTGATATGGCGCGGTATCAAGTACGAGGACTGTTATTATTCAGACACGTTTCGGGGCTGTTTAACTTTGCACATTATCGGCCGTTGACGAGTGCTGTTTTCGCTGAGAAAGGTCGATGATATCGCTAAGGAGCTGCAGACCCGAGGCCTCAGTTCGAAGGGGACAAAGTTACAATTGGTCACGCGGCTGGAGAGGCAGCTGAGGGAGGAAGAGGAGGATGCAGAGGCGGAGGAAGCGTTGAAAGAAGATCCCGCAGAGGAGGTGAAGACCGAAGACACTGAGGAAGAGAAAGAGGATGAACAGAAGGAGGTGAGGACGGACTCCTTAGGTTCTCAAAGGCCGACTTCCACCCCTGTGTCTGAGGGGCGGCGCTGGTGAACGTGGGCAGAGCAAGCGAGGGCTTAGAACCATAGAAATGCACAAGGCGCAAAGAGGCCATTCGGCCCAACCCTTTCAGTCCCATTTCCCTGCTCTCCCCCTCCCTCCCCAATACCCCTGGAGCTGACTCTTGTTTAAGGTATTTAACCTCAATCCGTCTTCTATCGTCCAGCCTTTCCTATGTTCTTATGAAACGCTTGTCACTGTAGATGGAACAGCAAGCCGAGGGGAAACAGATGGAGGATTCCGACGCCCCCCGGAAGCCGGAGACAGTCTGCCGCCTGCCCGCCGAGCCCGCTGTGATAGTGAACCCCAACCGTGCCGCCATGGACCACAAGTTCGGCTGCATTGTCATGTCACTGCAGAGACTGAGGAACTACAGGAACGATTCCATGACACACTCCTTCGAGGTAATTCGCATTCCCTTCGCCTCGCTCCCTCCCTCGCCTCCTGCAAGGCTCGTCTCAAAACCCTCCTCTTCGACCGAGGCTTCAGCCGTCCCCCCTCTTACCCTCATCCTCCCCGCCTTCCACCCCCTCCTGATCCCAACCCCCAGCTCGGGTCCAAATCCCTGACTGTCCAGCGCCTTGGGACGTCCTCCCGACGTGAAGAGCGCCGTGTAAATGTCACTTGGTATTGTGTTGTGTTGTAAAGCTCGTGTGAGGGCATCGACATGACCTGCAGAACACCGAGCCTGCCACTCGCGTTCCCATCAGTCACAGATAATCTCTACGTGTTTCTTGTGAGTCTTTCGCCACCAACGGAGCGGTTATTAAACAGGAGGGTTGTCATGGGATAACGCCTCAGAGCGCTTAACAGGGGCACACACGTAAATGTTTCCCCCACAAAATACACAAGTCAATTCAGAATGCTGTACGGGAGCCCTGTAGCTCAGTGGTTAGAGCCCTCGCCTCGCAAGCCAGAGGACCCGGGTTCGATTCCTGGGGTCAGGGCGAAATCTTAGGCAAGTTTCCTCACTCCACACACACACGCCTCTGTTTATCAGCAGTAAGTAGGAACCCAGCTGTCAGTCGATCGGTGGATCGCTTTTCCTGTGGTGGTAATCCCTTTTAAAACAAAATGGTCATTTAATCCATGGCTTTTTGTGGGGACGCTGCTGTGTGCAATTGGCTGCCGTGTTTCCCCCAAAAAACATACATATATACAGTATATTCTGTGAAGCGCTTTGAGACTTCTCGTTGATGTGACAAGGCGCTATATCAAATGCAAGGATTATTATCATTATTGTTATTTACCAGGTGCTGTTACTGGCCGAGCTGTTTGGTGAGATGCTCCAGAGAGACTTCGGCTACACCATCTACAAGGCTTTGCTGGCGTTCCCGGGAAGAAAGCTGAAGCCGGAGAAGCCGGAGGAAGAAGGGGAAGGGCAGCCGGCAGAGAAGGAAAAGAGCTCGAAGAAAGGAGGCCAAGAGGAGGTCAAGGAGCCGAAAGAGAGAACGAGCAAATCGCTAGAAATGAAAGAGAACGAGGAGCAGGAGGAAGATTGGGATTGGGAGGAAACCAAGGTATTGGCTGGTCTCAAAGTAGAGAGAGGGAATACCCACAGGGAGAGAAGAGGCAGCCCAAAGGGTAGGCAGGTTTGTTAACATCAATAAGATGGTTCCACTGGTTGGGGAATCACATGTAAGATAGCGATCGAAAAGAGAATTTGGGAGGAACTACATCCCGCAGAGGGTAGGGTGGTTTGGAGCTCGCTGCCTGAAGCGGTTAGCGTAGATGTATTCAGCGCAGCAGCCAATTGCGCACAGCAGTGTCCCACAAACAGTCATGGATTGAGTGGCTGCATTATTATTATTTTTTAAGGGAATATTATCTCCAGAAAGCGATTCGCCAATCGACTTACAACCGGGTTCCAACTTACTGCGAGGTAATCAGGAGCTTGTGCCTATGTGGAGTAAGCAAATTTGCCTAACTTTCCACCCTGACCCACCCGGGAATCGAACCCAGGTCCTCTCCGAGTGCGAGGCGAGTGCTCTAACCGCCACCCTACAGGACTCCCATGTTAACGGGATGGTATTTGCGTTTGTTTCAGCTGGAAGACGGTGAGAGTAAAGGCAAAGAAGTGAAGGGGAAGCGAGGAGCGGCAGACAGTGAGGCTGCTCTCCTAGAGATGGATGAAGCTCTCCTCTTGGAAGATAATGAAGAGGAATTTGGTAATGGAATCGCACCTCACTGTTACAAGGTCACAAGATGGGTTTGGATGAAGAAGGCCCTTCGGCCCATCCGATCTCATCCCTCCAGAACACCCACCCTACCATCCCCCCATCACAGCTTCGAGCTGCTTTTTGAACGAGCGACAGAAACAGGAGGAGGCCATTCAGGCCCGCGAGCCTATTCCACCATTCCAACTCCAGTGTCCTGGCCTCAACCATCCTTCCTGGGAACCCTGTTCCAGTTTAGTTCCTTGATCTAAATGTTAATAATAATCCTGGCATTGGATACAGCGCCTTATCACACCTTCGAGACGTCTCAAAGCGCTTCATAGGATATACTGTGAAGTGAATTAACTGTATATTTTGTGAGCGAAACACGGCAGCCAATTGCGCACAGCAGCGTCCGCCACAAACGGTCGAGGATTATTGTAATAACTATTAGCGTTCGAGCGTCGATGTAGTTGTGATGATGGCTCTTTGCAACGTTTCAGCAGGTGACGAAGAGAAAAAGCTGGA
This sequence comes from Callorhinchus milii, assembly GCF_018977255.1. Lineage (NCBI taxonomy): Eukaryota > Metazoa > Chordata > Chondrichthyes > Chimaeriformes > Callorhinchidae > Callorhinchus > Callorhinchus milii. The sequence continues at coordinate 3,787,567 of NW_024704769.1, forward strand.
AGGAAAGAGAGCAACTCTAACAGAAACCGAATTGGTTAAGGAGATGGTAAGGAAGCAGATAATTGAACATATACTTACAAATAAATATTTGCACAGCTTTGGGGGGGAGTGGGACTCGTTGGTAGTTCTTTCAATGAGACGGCACTGACACGATGGGCTGAATGGCCTCCTTCTGTGCTGTAATGTTCTATGATAAGAGTTTTCCCAAGAGCCTCATATTCGTTTGGATGAAGCAAAACCTTCGGCCCATTTATGAATAATAAAAATAATAATCCTTGCATTTGGTACAGTGCCTTATCACATCGCCAAGACGTCTCAAAGCGCTTCGCAGCTGTGTCCCACAAACAGCCATGGAGCGAGCGACAAATTTTATTTGGGTGATTGTTGGTCAGGACGACCGGGAGAGAAAGGAACCCCCTTCTCTTTTCGAACAGCGCCCCGCAGGAGATCTTTAACGTCCACCAGAACAGGGCCCAGACGGGGAGTGAGTGAGGTTTAACATCTCAGGACTGCGTCTCCGACAGCAACACCCCACCCCACACCCACCCAGCGCTGCATTGGAGCATCAGCTTGGACTGTGTGATTCCAAGACTCGACGGGGGTGGGGGGGGGGCTTGAACCCACAACCTTCTGACTCGCGGCGAGAGAGAGAGAGAGAGCGCCAGTGATTGAGCCAGGCTGAGACTCGAGGGTTGTGTTGAGGTTGTGGGTGGAAGGTATAGGAATTGGGGAAATAACATGGGTGTGTGGGAATTGTACATGGATTGAGTGACTTCTCTTCTGGCCCTCAGGAGAAAGACGTGAGCCAGATGGTGACCCTGAAGAAGGACCTCCTGTTGGCCTTTGTGTACTTTGACCGGAATCTGTGCGGCTATGTTCTGGAGAAGGATCTGGAGATGATCATCTGCACAGTGGGACTGCATCTGTCCAGAGCTCAGGCACGTCATTCTCCCACGAGTCTCCCTGCGCTCCCACACCAGGCTCCGTGACCCTATCGCCCTGGCCCGGCTCCACTGGCTCTCCATCCCCCAGAGGATACCGTTCAAAATCCTCGCCCTCACCCTCAAAACCCTCCGCGGCCTCGCTCCTCCCAACTTCTGTGACCTGCTGACTTCATAGCGACCCGCTTGCTCCCCCCGCTCAGCGGGCTCTGGCCTGCTCCACAACGCCCGCCCGCTCCATCATCGGTGGTCAGGCCTTCAGCCTCTCTGCCCCCACCCTTTGGAACTCGATCCCACATTCCTTCTGCCTGGCTCCCTCCCTCGCCTCCTTCAAAGCACGTCTCAAGACCCTCCTCTTCGACCAACCGCGCTTTCGGTCACCCTCCTACCCCCTACCCTCCCCGTCCTCCACCCCCTCCTGATCCCAACCCCCAGCTCGGGTCCAAATCCCTGACTGTCCAGCGCCTGGGACGTTCCTTCCCGACGTGGAAGGCAATATACACATGTAATATTATACTGTGTTACAGATTAAACAACTGCTCAGTAAGGTGGCCTCACAGAACACGTGTCTGTATCGAACCCTGACAGACGGCTGGGAAGGAGACCTGGAGAAACTTGAAGACAAGAGTCTCATCTCTGAGGAACTTTTACTTGGTGAGTCTTTTTATTCTGCGTTGTGTGACCCGGAGACGAGCTCCGATCAGTTCGTTTGACTCCCGAGTGAGGCGCTCTCATCAAACACACTGGAGCAGGCGGGAAGCAAACACAGCCACGCTCCTTGGCTACCTGGAGTGTGGGTGTGCCTGACTGGGTAGCGCTCCCGTTTCAAGGCCCTCTTCTTCGACCGCGCCTTTGGTCAACCTCCTACCCCCACTCTCCCCGCCCTCCAGCCCTCCTGATCCCAACCCCCAGCTCAGGGGTGCGGATCCCTGACTGTCCAGCGCCTTGGGACTTCCTCCCGACTTGAACGTAATTTGTTGATGTTGTTTGAACTGACTTTGTTCCTTCAGGCAATAAGCACCTTATATCGCACTGCGCCGGTGTGGTGGTCAGTAAACCCGCTGCTGGCAGCAGTAAGACGCGAGCCAGGAGAGGAGACAGCGGTTTGGTGGAGCACAACGGCACTCTGGTCAACGTGGGCAACTTGGTTCAGAAGCTGGAGCGAGACGAGAGAAACCGAGCGGACATGGAGACCAGACTGCGTTCCATGGAGCTCCGGCTCGGTGAGATAGATACCCGGGCGTGTGGTGTGAACACAATAATAACAATCCTGGCATTTGACCCGGCGCCTCATCGCGTCTTCGAGACGGCGCAAAGCGCTTCGCAAGATACACCGTACAGTGAAGTGACTGTGTATTTTGTGAATGAAACGCAGCAGCCAATTGCGCACAGCAGCGTCCCCACAAACAGCCGTGGATTGAAGTGACTGATTTAATATAATAATAATAATTTATTATCATCGCTGTGAGAGGGAAGGTGTGTTCCACCATCGGCGGCCTCGCTTTCAGTCACTACGCCCCGAAACTCTTGTCACTCCCTTCCTCAATTAAGGCGCTGAATTAAGGGGTACGGGGCAAAGGCAGGTAATTGGACTTGAGGTACTGATCAGCCATGATGTAATAGAATGGCAGAACAGGCTCGAGGGGGCTGAATGGCCTCCTCCTGTTCCCGTGCCCAAATCCACGATGAAGCCATAGTGACTCGATCTGTCTTTCCCTCCAGATGAAGCCCTTGGGGAGGCCTCTTCGAAGGACAAGGCCAACAAATCCCTGACGGAGGACAAGCAGGAGAGACAGAAGAAGTTGGCGGAGCTCGAGGAGCGCGTGAAGGCAGCAGAGAAGCTCAAAGCTTATTATGAGAGCCAGCTACAGGACAACAGCAAGCACTTGACATCTCTCGTGGAGGACATTCAGCGCCTCATTAAAAAGGTACCGGCTCGCCTGGCAGCCTGACCACTGCCCTGTGCTTCCATCTCTTGTAACCTAGTGCGTGCAGGTATCGACTAATAGCTGCCTGTTTCTATCACGGCGAGATGCCAGGCACCACGAGACACTACCCACTGCCTCCGCTCGACTGGCTTGTCCCTCGTTCCCTCCGTTCCACCATCAACGGCCGCATTTTCAGCCACTACGCCCCCAAGAACTCTGGAGCTCTATCCCTCCGCCTTGCCCCCTCCCTCGTGTCCCATCTTCGACCGTGCCTACGGTCACCTCCCCCTCGGCTCGAGGAGTCGTGCTCCGCCACCGTCAGGCGCTCCAGGACGCTGCCCGGGCCTGTGGGGGGGGAGGGTGCGGGGGGGGGGGGAGTGGGGGTTAACACTGTGTAAATGCAAGTTGTTATTTTTAAACAGTTGCCTTGAACGAGAGGGAGGGAGGGAGTCAGGGGGAACTGGGGGTGCGGTTTCGGGAGCAGAAATGGTATGTTATTTCTGACGGTTAAAAGCCAAAGTCTCTTTCCTTTAGAACAATGCAGCCGCAGAGAAGAAGAAGTGACGAGGCACACGGGGACTGTGCTGTAATGTTCGCCCTCTGACAGAATAACACCAACCAGCACTGGATACGTACATCCCTGTGTTGCCCGCTCCGACCCTCCCTGACGTCTGTTCAAGAGCCTGAGTGAAACAAAATGGCTCAGGTTTTATAGTTGTGCCAGTTGTGTGATGTGCATCGGGAGCGTATCATTAAATATGTTCAGGATACGCTCTGAGGAACTAAGGATTTATTGTATATTTTGTACTACGGGCCGTAATTTTAGCAGGACCCACAGAAGGAGGGTAACGTTAGGTTAATCATCATTCATTCCTGCGTCTCCAGCTGGGAGTTCATTAATCCTCGCGTTTGATCGAGCGCCTTATCACGTCTTCGAGGCGACTCTCTAAGCGCTTCACAGGATACACTGTAGAGTGGATTGACTGTATTTTGTTTCCGTCGCTTCCTGTTTGTTCACATCTGGAGATCATTTGAAACGCAGAAAGGAGAAGAATCAAAGATCTCTGTGTCTCCGTCTCCTCTTATCTACGCCGCTCCCATGATAGGTGCATTTGGATGTAACAAGCCCTCAAATGCCACAACTGTTGACCTGACAGGGCCTAGTCCTTGAATTCATGCCTCAGGTCTGACCCAATGTTCATTGCCGTGAGAAACGTTAATCTTCCTCACGTGGTTTCAAATCTTTTTCATTTCTCTGAATGTCAACTTAAACCTTATGCTGAAAATCCTCTTGTTACGGTTAACAGGACGTCATAATAAACATTCTCAGTTTATAAAACCTGCAATTTTTGTAGTGTCTTTATTTTCTCCCAATAATAATAATAATAATAATAATACTTGCATTCGTTACAGTGCCTTATCCCGTCTCTGAGACATCTCAAAACGTTTTGTAGGTTACACTGTAAAGTGAATTGACTATTTTGTGGGCGAAACTTGACAGCCAATTGCCCACAAACAGCCGTAGATTGAGTGACCAAATTTTAATAACGCTTGAATCGAGGGAAGAACCGAGGAATGACGGTGAAGCTTCTTGAGAAGAGTTGCAGAGGCACGTGTGTGGAGTAAGTAAACTTACCTAAGTTTTCGCCCCACCCGGGAATCGAACCCGGGTCCTATCACTTGGTCAGTGGTCTAACCACTGAGCTACAGGACTCCGCGACTCTGTGACACAGGAAGTATTCACACCACCATGAGCTTCCTTTTTACGAGTCCACAAGCCATCATCGCTTTTAACTGAGGGAGCAGTCAGCACTTCAAACTGGCACAGCACACAGAATGCATTGCCAGAAATGGTACATTTACCTCAGTAACCTGGTGACACCCCAAACCCCACGCAGTCTTGGCCTTAAGATTATTGCCCTGCGACTCTTCTAAAGCAGTCTTAAATTCAGTCTCTGTTCGGACACCGTCATTCCTCAGTTCTTCCCTCGATTCAAGCGGGTTTTTCATTGGGTTGTTATATTAGCTTCTTTACTGCTACGTCAGTCAGCACATCATTGTGTGTTTGGAAACCACTCTTTTCCAGCACATCACTCAATACTCTCACTTTCCCCACTGTCTCCTGTTTACCAGCAGTTAGCTTTGTGTTAGTGAATCCTCACACAACGCTGTGAAGCTTCTTGAGAAGAGTTGCAGAGGATTTCAAAGAGCTGTTCATGTGGCGATGGATTGGTGAACGTTCCCTCTCCCCCAGGGAGCAGATCTCTTATGATAGACAAGAGTTCATTTCAATTCCTCTGGGCTGTGACTGTCCTCTTGCTGTCCTGCCTTGTGTTGTGTGGCCACAGCAGCTTGGTGAAGCGATGGCGGAAATCAGGAGATGTGGTGAGAACACAGCCAAACCGCTCCATCCCACCGTCAGCCACAACACATTCATTCAGCTCGACTGTGAGACTGAGCAGGACCGTCTCTGCTTCTTCTTCTGTTTCTAGGGAAAGGAATGGGAAGGAACACAATAGGGTAACATCAATAATCATACTAATATTAATAATAATGCTTGCGTTTGATATAGCGCCTCATCACGTCATCGAGATGTCTCAGATCTTTGACGTCCACCTGAATAGGGCACAGTCGAGACTTCGGTCTATCTCACAGTGGAAGTGGAAGACGAGGCTGAGGAACGTGAGGACAGGACAACTCACCAGCTTCCAACGAATCAACTTGATCCATTCATCTGTCTCCTGGGCAGACTTCCCCCCAAGGTAGTGTGTCTGTTCTGGGAAGACCAGGCTGTGAAGAAACAAAATGTCGTGACTATATTTTTGTGGTTGAAACGTAACAGCCGATGTGCACATTGGTTGATAAGGTCTTAGGAGGTCACAGAGATAGGGAGGAGCGAGGCCGTGGAGGGTTTTGAAGATGAGGACGAGGATTTTAAACTCTGGAGCTTTGGGAGGACACTTACCAGAAGGAGTTGACTTTGCCCTGTGAGTAGTCAAACTGAATATCTGTGCACTGCGACAGGTTGATAATGCCAAGCGGATCTCTGTCCTGATAGAGGGAGAAATTAGTTGTACCAAACAACATGCAAACAAATAATAATAATAATAATCCTCGCATTTGATATAGCGCTTTTCACGTCGGGAGGACGTCCCAAAGCGCTTCACAGAACACACTGTAAAGTGAATTGACTGTATATTTGTGGGCGAACGCGGCAGCCAATTGCGCACAGCAATGTCCCACAAACAGTCGTAGGTTGAAAATGACCAATTTATTATTGGTTTACAAACAACAATAAATCAAATAACTTGCATTTACACAGGGCCCTTCACAAGGGGCTGTGTCTCAGAGCGCTTGACAGTGACAAGGCAGAGGGATTGGGGAGAGAATTCCAAAGCTTCCGGGGGTAGAGGCAAACAGCCCCGGTAAGGCAAAGCTCTGCAGCTCCAGGACAAACCTACCTGCTTCTCTTTGTAATACTTCAGCTCATACCTCTGGATAGTCACCCAGCGCGTGTTCCAGGTCTAGAACAGAGAACAGCGAGAGCACAGTGCGTTCACACTCCTGAGACTGAAACTAGACGGTGGGATTTGGAGAAGACCTTGGATGAGTTACGGTGAGGTGAGAATTGAGGCCAGAAAGAGTCACCAGCAATAACAATAATAATCCTTGCATTTGATTTAGCGCCTTAACATGTCATTGAGGTGTCTCAAAGCGTTTCACAGAATGTACTCTAGTGTGAATTGACTGCTATTTTGTGGGCAAAACATGGCAGCCAATTGCGCACAGCAGTGTCCCACAAACTGTCGTGGATTAAGTGATCAATTATTTAATTTTCCCCGGAGAGCGATCAGCCAATCGACTAACAACCTGGTTCCTACTTACTGCTAAGTAAACAGAGGTGTGTGGGTGTGTGAAGTAAAGAAACTTGCCTAAGGTTTCGCCCCAAACTGCCCAGGAATCGAACCTGGGGAAAAGAAGGTATGTTCACAGGATCTTACCTTGAGTAGCTTACTCAGTATCAACAAGAAACCTTCCTTAGTGCCAAGCTGCAAGATAAGAGACATAAAGTTATCCTGTGCCAAATTTTCTATAGTTTCACTTTACTCTCAACGAAATACATCCTCCCACGTATGCCTTGTTTAGCCAACACAAAGTTTCGGAGAACAAAATCATCAGGTCACAACAAGTTAGCACAAGTAATTCTGCAATTTTCTTAAATTAACTGCAATGCAAGTTTACAGTTGCGCTGCACCATTCATGTTGGGAGGATGTCCCAAGGCGCTTGCCAATCATGACTTGGCACCTGAGCTTGGAGCTATGGGGTGGGGTGGGGAAAAATGACCAAACGCATGGTCAGAGAGGTAGGTTTTGAGACAGACTTTGAATGAGGTGAGGGAGGGAGGGATGGAGTTCCAGTGATAGGATGAAAGTCCGACCTGATATTTCTTGATTCTAAATTAATTGATACTTACAGCAGGAGCTTCAGCCACCAGCTCAGTGCCTGAGCAGCCAGACTTCAAGGTCAGGTGAACAGTGACTGGATCAAAGAACAGAGGTTCAGGCACTTCCCTGGGGTAAGGGGACTTCAGCAACACTGGGGAGCCTGAGAGGAGCAAACACGATAGCAGCTTAATAATACCACCTAGTATCCCAAACTCAGCCGAAACACTCCCACCTCCGCTACTCAAATGCCTTTCTTGCCAGTCTCCACAGCTCCTCTATCCACAAGACATCTCAATGACATGTTAAGGCGCAGATTTAATGCCTGATCTGTGCTGGATTAGGTGAGCTCAAAGCAGTTGAGGCAACAACTGGATTCAGCATTTGATTCACAAACTACAGGAACTTCCCCTCCCCTCTCCTCACCTGCAAGGTTTCCGATCAGGGGCTGATCGGCAAAGTGATTCCGAAACTCCTGAAGCGTCAGGAATGTGTATAAGCCAAAGATGTACCCCGTCTCCAACCGCTTCACCTGAAAGTGCTTGACGGAATCCTTTGATCTGAAAAATAAGTCAAACCAGGTTTGATGCTGGACTTCAGCCGCCATTCAGCTGCACGTTAAAGATCCAAGATTAACTGAAAAGAGTAAAGGGCTTTCTCCCAACCAACCCTCCAGATAAGTGTAATATTAATAATCCTTGCATTTCATATAGCGCCTTATCGCATCTTTGTGACGTTTCAAAGCGCTTCACCGAACATACAGGGAGGGAGCAAGGTGGAGGGATCGTGGGATGGAGTTCCGGAGGGTGGGGGCAGAGAGGCTGAAGGCTCGACCGCCAATGGCAGGGCGGGTCAGATGAGAGCGGTGGAGCAGGTCAGAGCCCGCTGAGTGGAGGGAGCGGACAGACGGGTCGATGTGGCAAACAAGGCTGACTAGAGAGGGAAAGTCTGTGGTTATTTATCAGGCCGCACTCACCTCACCTCCAGCACAAACTGCTTGGGCACATCTTGGTCTCGACGTAGCAGGTAACTGCCATCCTGTCCGTTCAGAATGAGCAGAGCCTCAGCAGCGTGGGCTGAGATATCGCCATGATACCAGCTGCAGAGAACAGGAGAGGGTGACCAGCGACTAGCAATAATACCCTTAAAATATCACCTCTTCCGCCCAGCAAATTCTGATGTTCTTAAAATGATCGTTTGATCGAGGTCTCTCAATGGCTAATACTTGTTGTACCGAATAGTGTTGAGTCAGTGCACAGCGAAACAACAACAAAATTAGCTTTATACGGCAACTTTCTCGTCATTAGGCTGGCCCAAGGCACTGGACAGTTGCACCCGAGCTGATTATGATTTAGAAATCCATCCCAGTCCCTTCGCCTTGCTCCCTCCCTCTCCTCCTTCAAGGCACATCTCAAGACCCTCCTCTTCGACCGCTCCTTTGTTAACCCCCTCCGCCCCATCCTAATCCCTACCCCCAGCTCGGGTCCAAATCCCTGACTGTCAAGTGCCTTGGGATGTCTTCCCGAGGTGAAAGTCGCTGTACACATGCAATTGTGTTTAACAAGGCACTTAACTGAATAACGCAGTGAGTAGGGCGGAACGCCAAGCACGTCTGGTATTGTACTGGAATCTCTAGATTCCAAGTGCTTAGAAACTAAACAAACCAAAGAACTTCACGGCACTTCAGAATCAGAAGGCATATCTAATGCAAGCACAGATCATGCGAGGAAACTCCACTTACTCGAACTGGTGCAACTCGTCCACACCGCCTCCCAGCACGTAGGAGCTGCTACCCTCTGGCTCACCCTCCATTTTGATGTATCATGTCTTCTACCTGGGAGGACGGACGGTGTCTTGCCAGGTGTCAAGTTTCAGGAACTATTCTTCCTTCGCTGACAGGTATGCCAATTTAATTTTGGAAAGCGAACCTACCCTTCAGCACTTGTCTGAAATCTGAACCGCTCTCAGTGACAAACATAAAAGCCACACGAGGAGCTATACACCTATTGATCCATTCTGCCTTTTTACGAAATCACTTGCTCTTTAATGCCGTTGCTCGCCTTTGCTCCACATCGCTCAATATGATAATCCACTCCACAAAAGAACAACTTCACGTGGGGCTGCATCTCGGAGTCCTGTAGCTCAGTGGTTAGAGCACTCGCTTTGCAAGTGAGAGACCTGAGTTCAATTCCAGGCAGAGGGCGAAACCTTGGGCAAGTTTCCTTACTCCACACAGAGCCTAATAATAATCCTCCAAAACCAAAAACAATAATAAATTGGTCATTTTCAATCTACGACTGTTTGTGGGACATTGCTGTGCGCAATTGGCTGCCGCGTTCGCCCATAAATATACAGTCAATTCACTTTACAGTGTGTTCTGTGAAGCGCTTTGGGACGTCCTCCCGACGTGAAAAGCGCTATATCAAATGCAAGGATTATTATTATTATTATTAGTGGTTGACAGCAGCGGAGCTTGGGTGAGGGAGGAGGTGACCCTAAGCATGGTCCACGAGGAAGATCTTCAGTCATGGTCTGAAAGAGGGGAAAGGAGCAACGCAGGGAGAATTCCAAAGCTTCAGGGCGTAGTGACTGAAAGCGCAGCCGCGGGATGGTGGAGCGGAGGGGCGAGGGGCAAGCAGGGGGCCAGAGATAGCTGAACAAAGGCAGCGGGTAGTGGAGTTGGGAGAAAGTGGGTTAGATAGGTTGGGGGAATCAAGGGCATGAAGGGATTTGAAGGGAGTGGATGATTCGGTCCTCATAAAAGAACCTCAACAGTAAATGTCGGTGAAGCGCTCTGAAATATTTCACTATGAAAAGGCGCTATCAAAAGTATTAGATAAAAGGGAGGGGATGAGCCAGACCATGTAACTGCATCCTATAGATAAAGAGCATTAGAAGTCCCACACCTCGGTACCACCATTTGGTTGGAGTGTGCAGAGGTGCACTCTCACTATAAGGGGACGAGTTACGTCCAACACTTTGGGTGTTTTGTGTGTTGCGTTGTAAGGGGGCAATGTTGTCCATGTGTATATCTTTATTATTTATATTGCTAAATATATATATTTTTTTATTTCACTCACACCTTGTCCACAAGTGATGGGACGCTTTCTGGAATATCGCTTTCAGTCTCCGCAGTTGGCTGCCGCGTTTCGCCCACAAGATATAGTCAATTCACTTTACAGTATATTCTGTGAAGCGCTTCGAGACGTCTCAAAGACGTGATAAGGCGCTTTGTTAAAGAATCCTTAGCACCTGATGGTTCGTACGAGAGTGTACCAATATGGAATTGAGCAAGTAGTAGACTTCTGTAACAACCAATCTCAGGTTTCATCTGTGCTCAGTTAGCTGATCTCAGGAACAATTTGCCCCAGAGCCCTTATGGATGGGAAATTCAGCCAGGGTTTCCCCCTCCTCACCAACCCACTTGGAAAGCGTGTCAATACCGGTTGGAGACAGAAACTCGTTGAAAGCTAGTGAGATAATTGGGGCAAAAACTTGAGCCAGGCACCTTCAAGGAGGAAAAAGTTGATAAGAGGAACAACAATCCAAAAAGTTGCTTTGAAATAGTTTTATTATCTTATGGTTGTACAGTTCGGTCATGCCGCAGGCACAGGTGCTCGCTTCTCCCTAACTGCACTTGTAGTTGAGGGAGAAAGATGGCAGATGCCACCTGTGTCCCTTTGCATCTTCTTACTGAACCTCGCTGCCACTTTGTGTTGAGGTTCCCAAAGCAAACAGCTCCTTGTATGGATCGACGCAAGATGGCTTCCTGAGGGGTGTTAACCTTTCGAGAATTCAGCATCTTCTCTGAGATTTTTGTGCTTGTAGATCTTCGGAATGTTAAACCGAGGTCCAGTCTGACTTTTCAGCTGCTCATTCGTTCAATGGGTGTTTGTGGCACAAATTAGCTGCCGCGTGTGCCTACAAAATACATACTACACTTTGCAGTAAAACTCCTGCGAAGCGCTTCGAGATGTTGTCCTGTTGTGAATAGGGGCCATATCAAATACAAGGATTATTATGTTGTAAATTTGCACTTCTGAATTTGGGAGTGTGTCTTTCACTATATTTTCCCGACCCCTCGCTTATCCTCTATGTGTGTAGCTATCAACTGGGCTGACATATGGTATCAAGACCACCTGTTGAGGTACCAGGTGTCTTCTATCACCAAAAAGATAATACAAATCCAACCACAATAAATCTATAATATGCACTGAAAGTTTATTAGGTTGCCGTTATGCAATTTAGAAAGCCCACAGAATACAATAAACCAACTTTGTTTCAAAAAGAGCGAGCAGACCCAGTGTTGGACTGGCTATGATGATAAAAGTGATAGCGACGAAGTACATCGGTTCAACGTGCATCAAAAGCAACTGAAAGTGGTGCAGAAAAAGGGACGGATATAAAGGTACACAAGGAAAATCCGGCTGCGCCTCTGTATTTTGAATAAGTGTTTTTATTGGTGTGAAATTTCTTGCTCCCTTTTACAAAACGACTGCTTGCGGGGACGCCGCCGTGCCGCGCTCGGCTGCCGCACTTCGCCCAGGAATACGCAGTCGGTCCACTTTACAGCACATCCTGCGAAGCGCCTGTGAGACGTACCGGAGACGTTTGATAAAAAGCGCCGCATCAAAATGCAAAGATCGTCGCGAAGCCATGATCCAGAGCGATGGAATTCCAACGCGGCGCCGAGCACTGCCGGTGAGAGGCGTTAAACCCGAGCTCCCCGCCCGTCCAGGTGGGCGTTAAAAAGATCCCGGGGTGGGTGGGTGGGTGGGGGGCTGTCGGAAAAAAGAGAAGGGAGTTTCGTCTCCCACCCCCTCCACGACTCGGATACTCTTAAGCACGACGACGTGCGTCAAGACACCCGGTTGACCCCCCACAGCCCACCGGAAAAACCACACGCACAAGCGCTTCGCCGTAATGACCCAAGCGCTGCGGTGCAGTACAGTACAGATAATAACAACAGTAATAATGATGACGATGATGATGATGGCATTCAACACAGCGCCTTATCGCGTTGTGGAGACGTCTCAAAGCGCTTCACAGGATCGACTGTGCGTTTAGAGATAGAGAGTGAGAGATAGAGATATAGAGTGAGAGATAGAGAGAGTGAGAGAAATAGAGTGAGAGATAGAGAGAGAGTGAGAGACAGAGAGAGAGAGTGTGAGATAGAGAGTGGGGATAGAGAGAGGGATAGAGAGTGAGAGATAGAGAGAGGGATAGAGAGTGAGAGATAGAGATAGTGAGAGATAGAGAGAGTGAGATAGAGATAGTGAGAGACAGAGAGAGAGAGCGTGTGAGATAGAGAGTGAGAGATAGAGTGAGAGAGAGAGGGATAGAGAGTGAGAGATAGAGATAGTGAGAGATAAAGAGAGAGATAGTGAGAGATAGAGAGAGAGAGGGATGAATGGATGGAGAGAGAATGAATTAATAAATCCGCCGCTGGTAAACAAACGCCGCCTTTCCCGGCGCTGCCGTTACCTGTCAAACCCCATCGCTCCCTCCGCCGCCATTGCTGTCAGTCAACGCGCGTCGTCGTCGTCTCCCCACTCCCCCCTCCTCAGGACCGGGGTCTGGGCGGCGGCGGCCGGAGCCACCGGGAGCGGCCCTGTCACCTCCTCCTCCCGGTTGGGGATGGGGTGGGGGTGGGGGGGGGATATATAAAAATAAAACACGAATTGAACGCGATCGTCGAGGGTTTAAGTCGCCGCGTTTTCAGCAGAAATTCAAACCTAACTGTCCCGAGAAGACGACGACGACGACTCCCTTTTTTTTTCGGGAGGGGCGGCGGCGGGAGGGGGTGGGGGGGGGGGGGGGGGGAGAGGGGCGGCTACGCCACAGCATTAAAACAACAGTCCTCCGGTTTGTTTACCGATTTTTCGTCTCTTTTTTTTAAAAAAAAATAAACCACTCACTCACTCACTCACTCGAGGGACAAGTTGTTGTTTTTTTTTACCTCAAGAGGTAAAAAATAACGCCGCGTCGCTTCAACGTCGCGCGGGGGGCGGGAGGGGAGAGGGGGAGGAGGAGAGGGGAGAGAGTGGGGAGAAGGGGGGGAGGGGGGAGAGGAGGGAGAGGGGGAGAGAGTGGGGAGAAGGGGGGGAGAGAGTGGGGAGAAGGGGGTGAGGAGGAGAGGGGGAGAGAGTGGGGAGAAGGGGGTGAGGAGGAGGGGGGAGAGAGTGGGGAGAAGGGGGTGAGGAGGGGGGGAGAGAGAGAGAGAAAAAAAAACCGTTAAAAAAAGGGGCGGGAAAAACCAACCCGGGCACAAAAGACCGTTGGCGAGAGCGGTTGGCGCCGGCGTCGGAAGAAGCCGCCGCCTGATTGGCCGCCGGCCCCGATTTGAATGAGCAACGCGCGCGCCGATTGGCCGGCGCGGGTTTTCGCGCCGCCCGCCCGCCGACGCCGCCGACGGCCCCGGATGTGGACGGGCGCCAGACGGACGGAGCAGCCCAGTTTGGCGGTTTATTGTCTGGAGGGGAGCGAGCGCGAGCGTGTGACAGCCGGACGGACGGACGGACGGAGACAGCGGGAGAGAGAGAGAGAGAGAGAGCGATCGAGAGAGAGAGAGACACCGTGACTGCCCGGGGGAGCGCGGCGCCCATTCGTGACGGGGAGAGAAACCATGGTGAGCGGAGCGGGAGGGAGGGGGCAGAGCGCGCGGGGGCCCGGGCCCGGGGCCTGCGCCGGAGGCTTCCCGCGGGGCTGCGTTCGTTTGCGCCTTCTCCGCGCTCTGGTGGTGACAGGCGCGGCGGGAGAAGGGAAGGGAAAGGGGGTATCCGCCGCCGCCGCCTCCACACACACACACCCACCACCACCGCGAGGAGAGGCGGAATATGTGTGTGGGGCGGCGGAGGAGAGAGGAAAGATGGCGGTTGAGCGGGAAACGCCAAAGCGCCGGTTGTCCGGTGCGGTCCGGTGGGTCGGTCGGTGCCGCTTTGTTTATTTGCGGCCGAGCAGAGACGCTCCGCTGAGGGAGAGGGAGGGCGGGAGGAGGTGGACAGACACTCCCGGGTGCGAGAGGTACCGGCTCCCGCGGCCTTTTTGCGGCCTGGAGTCGCCGCCGCCGTCGTCGTCGTCGTTGTTGTTTCCCTCCCGAGGGCTCCTCAGGACGTGGGCGAAAGGTGTCGTAGGGAGAGAGAGAGAGAGAGAGAGAGGGGGTAAAGGCTCACCACCGCCCGTGGCCATTTGCTTCTCTCTCTCCTTCACTCCCTCCTTCATCCCCCCCACCCCCTGTTGTCAGCAAAGTGGCGGGAAAACCCCATCCATCCTCCCGTCATTGAATCATCATCATCCTCCTCCTCATCATCCTCCTCCTCCTCTCCCCCCCATCACCATCATGGTGACCCGGCGCCTCGTCGAGTCGTCTCCGAGCGCTCCGCACGACACGCCGTTCGGTGTAGTGACTGTGTATTTTTGTGAACGGTCGATGCCCAGAGTTGCCTTTCCCTCCACAAAAGCATACAACACCCCCTCTCTCTCTCTCTCTCTCTTCCTTTCCCTCCCGACCCCCTCACCCCCATGTTGTGACCCGCAGACCCCTCACCGCTGGTTTGTACCCCCCCCCCACCCACCCACCCCCGGCGCAGGCGGAGTTTTTTTTTTGCAGCCGCCTGTGAAGGACCCCGACCGCCCTCGGGTTCTTGTAAGGTGTACGTTATGTACTTTTCTTTAATTAAAAAAAAACACACCGCACACTTCTCTGATGATGACCCGCGCGTTTGCTACAGCGCCTTATCGCCTCGTTGGGACGCCTCGGAGCGCTCCGCAGGATATACTGTAAAGTGACGTTTGTGGGCGCAGATACGGCCTTCTCTCGGCTCGTCGGCCAGGTTCGCCTTTCACGTCATTAGCATTTTGCAGCCTTTTTTTGGGGGGAATATAAAAACTCTCGCCCTCCCACCTCCCCAGAAAGTCAAACTGTCATGTCAGCAAAGTTTAAACGTCCTTATTTTTAACACATTGGGTGGGGGGGGAAGCATATGTAAAGCAGACGCCTTAATTCAAAATCCCGTCTAGGGAGGGTGTTGTTTTGTTTGGTTTAGTGTTTCATGCAAAGGCTGCTGGAAGTTTATAATAGGGAGCCATTGCTGCAACTTGGATGTAAAGTGGACTTGTTTATTGGGAGTGTCGAGAGATATTTTGGTGAGAAAGACAGAAATGGTTTGCGGTGTTCGCCAGTATTTGTAATAAAATATACAACTTAAGAGTTCGACTTGTGAGCATCGGGTTCCAGTAATGTTCTACTGAAAAGTCAGTAATGTTCTCCTGAATATCTTATTGAATTATATTGACATGCTCCTGACCTTGTGTGGAAGGGTAATTTTGATGGAATTATTTTAAGATTCAGGGAGTGGTGTGTAAACATATGTGGAGTCGCTACTTGTAATTAATACCATTGTTTATTTGGAATATGGTTTTGCCCTATTCATTTGTATTTTGTAGACTGTCCAGATTAGAGTTGTATGGGATAGACTTTATTTTAACCCAGTCACTGTCGGATTAAGAATGCATTAGGACTTTTGTATAAAAGGTGTCCTATGAGTTCCCAATTAATTATATTAGAAAAGCCAGGATTGAGGATACAGTCCAGGAAGTTCTCAAGTTTAGTCTAACTAGTTATGATATAAGGAAGAAATAAAGTAGAAAATAATGGAACGTGTTGAGTGCTTTGAAAAATTGGTTTCATAAACAACAACAACAACTTGCATTTATATAGCGCCCCTCACACAGGGTAGCGTCCCAGAGGAGATACAAGTGCAATATTTACCGGATAACAACTACAACAAGATTACGTTTGAATAGCGCCTTTCACATTGGGAGGACGTCCCAAGGCGCTGAAACCCTCTGACCACTGCATAAATATTCTCTGGTTTAAAATATCTCTTGGCAAGAACACTGTTGTGTGCAGATGAAAATTACATTGAGCTTGACCCGTTTGATAGTTTTGAAAAAGTATATTTTGAGGCTTATATCTTTGTCAAGATTTGGGCAAGAAGGCCTTACAGATGTACCTCTTCCCTATAGTACAGAACCTCCACATTGCGCCAATAAAAAGCTAAATGTCAGTGCTTTGGGCTCATAAATGTTTTTAAGTGTTAGCACATTGTGGCTGGCGTAGTATTCTAAATTAATCTTCCTTGTAATTTGTATCAATTATAGATGTACAGTTTATCAAGAAACCCAACTTTTTTGGATTTCTTTGCTCTGAAATATAAATGTTCCGTCTTTCTATTTTACTATAGACACATCACTGTTTGCAACGACAGCGATTATTCAATGAAATATCTTGCTCGCTATCAAAACAGATTGCTTGATAAAGGTTACCAATTTGAGATGAGTTAGAAATCTATGTCTCGCGACTGATAGTTTCCACTTGTCTAATGGAGTAGTTTATTTCACCTGCGGATGTTGGGCTTGCATTGGTTCTTTGTTATATGTGAAGAATGCATTCTTTATTTTCGTAAACAGGTTTTGATTTCTTTTTTTTAAGTTTATGGCAACAGCCACATCAATGCTGAAATTTGTGACTGGATTATGGTTGCTGTGTGCAATTTGGAGATTTGCACACAGCAACCATGGTTTAGAGAGAAAGTAAAGTTTAGCTGATAGCCTCGTTATAGAATGAAATATAAAGTCGTCAAAATTTTGACGTGCGCAACTTTTCCTTTTACAGTAAAAATTATAAATGGATGTTTGTGCAGGTGTGAGAAGGTTTTTTTTNGTAGCAGTTTAATTTATCTTAATGGTCTGTATATTTTCACTCGACAGGCTGGCGGGAAAGCAGGGAAGGACTCGGGGAAGGCCAAGGCCAAAGCAGTTTCTCGCTCGCAGAGAGCAGGGTTACAGGTAAGGATATTGCGCAGATCAGCTCTGCGGAGTTTAGGCACTGTATCAACCATATTGAATCTACTACTTGTTATAATAATCCCTCCAAAAAACAAAAACAATAATAAATTGGTCATTTTCAATCCACGACTGTTTGTGGGACATTGCTGTGCGCAATTGGCTGCCGCGTTCACCCACAAATACAGTCAATTCAATTCACTTTGCAGTATATTCTGTGAAGCGCTTTGGGAAGTCCTCCCGACGTGAAAAGCGCTATATCAAATGCAAGGATTATTATTATTATACTACAACAGAAAATACGGATCTGCTTTTGGGAGGCTCTTTTCATCTTGTTCTAGAGGTATTTTACACTCTTGAACTGCTATTCATTTCCATATCTGCTTTTGGCAAAAGAAAAACGAAGGCTGTATCGTTAATAAGAGTTGTTCAGTTTTCTTTCTCTTTGCGATTTTGGCTTTGCTTTAGTATCCCAGTGGAGTGGGGAATTGGCATCCATTGCCCTAATCTATAGAGTTATAATCTGTTTTTCTTTCAGAAGCACATTGTAGGATCTCTTGATTTGTTTTCGATTCAAAGGTGTATCAGAATCCATTTACAATGACTTATTGTTTTTATTTATTCCTGAATGTCTCAATGCTTAATTACAGGTGGTTGTGAGTTGGTAAATATTTTAAGTGCAAGGCAATACTTCTGCAGTGATCTATGTTAATGTATTATTACTGATCTTGGCAACTAACGGTTTGGGAGATGCACTTATGTTCTTCGTGGTTCAGGAGTGCATTTTTAGGACCAACATTAATGATGCTACTTTGGACTATCTTTTCAATTCAGTTCGTCAGAAAATGGGGTTTACCTAAATAGAGTTGAATAATTATACTGAACTAAATGATGACTTCTGTGTGCTGTATATGAAGGTAATAAACAAAACTAAACTTCAGCACGACTATTTATATGAATTACTATATCGGACTTATTACTATTAATTCCCATATTCTCGAATTTAGTAATTTTAAAAAAAATGCACAGTGATAGCTGATCACAGTAGTACTGAAGCACTTATGTATCCTACTCTATCCTAAATATGATGGATCATCAGAATGTTAATCTGGGTCTTGTTTTCATTTCTATTGGTCCCTCTGGATTATATTGTGTTTGTAACAAACTAATGAATAGGGTTCTCTAAGGATTGTGTTTTAATAGTTTATGTAATATAAATTCCAGACAAATAACATTGAATGTTATTCCCAGATTTACCTTTTGAATCGTTCCTCTCTGTTTCCACAATCGATTCTACACACATCTGTACCAAATATTTGTTCCTCAACAGCCCATCCATGTGGGTTTTGGAGCTGGGATTGATGTTGGTGACGTGCCTGTCAGACCGGGGTTCTAAAATCTGAACTCTATTCTGTATTCTTTCAATTATTGTCGGCTTTATAAACCGGTTCAGGAAACATTATTTAGTTAGTTTCATTTAGATGTATTTAAAGTATTGACTGCTTGGTACACTTGAGCCCGTGACTGACTGTCTAATGGGTGCACTGAAATCTAAATGACAGTGTATCTAGTCCATAGTATAGATGTGCAGTAGTGTGATTGCAAGTGGAGTGATAGAAGTTATAGCTTTTGTTGATGTGCTTTCTTTCTCAGTTTCCTGTGGGTCGTATTCACCGGCATCTGAAGACTCGCACCACCAGCCACGGCCGGGTGGGAGCTACAGCTGCAGTGTACAGTGCTGCTATCCTCGAGTATCTCACCGCTGAGGTGGGTGATGGGATTTGCCTTCAGATTCTAACCTATAACAGAGGACAAGCACTTCAATTAACCTTATCCTCATGTGGAAGGGCTGAGAACTCTGACCTGTTTGATGTTGTGCCTTCCAAAAGGAAAATTGAGAGTCGTACAGCATTTCAACAATGTTTACTCGCGCAGCAGTGTTTCCATTAGACTTTACGTCTTGACCGAAAAGGACCAGTTGCACTGAAGTAAGGTTAATCTTGGTGTTTCCTCAGGTCTTGGAGTTGGCAGGCAACGCGTCAAAGGATCTGAAAGTAAAGCGCATCACACCACGTCACTTGCAGTTGGCTATCCGAGGTGATGAAGAGTTGGATTCGCTGATCAAGGCAACCATTGCTGGTGGTGGTAAGTGTCCGCTCAACGCTGTGCTATTTACACAAGTTACTCTTGTGGATTAGGATGGACAGATCCTCTTATTTGTAGGATGTCAGGAGTTTATACGGCAATTTGAACGCGGGTCATTAATTTATTTAAATCCTGAGGTTTTTTTTTGTGAGCGGTGGGGGAGTGATGCGGTGCAGAAAGTTGACGGGTTTGTTGCTCAGCTGTAGCTTGAACGGCATTGTGAATTAGCCCGAGTAACAGTAAACATCAGGTTATAGAACAATTTAAGCACCAATGCAGTAATGGACAAAACACCTGAATCTTGTTGGCCGTCTTGTTTTGGGCTTTGTTACATCATTAGAATATCCACTGGGCTGCTCATTGGAACCAAGTCATGACATGCCATCAACTTGGGTTTTTAATGCTCGTTGGGAATGTAAGAGCTAGTGATGTGTTGACAGTGTTTGTTTGACAGTGCACAGATGGAATCTGATTCAGAATAACAATAAAAAAAATTGATGTGTGATCTTATTGAGGCTTTAAGATCTGTGACGCATTTGATCTCTTCCCTAATCCAGAATGACAATACAATGTACTTTTCGCCTTTCAGTACCTCAATTAAATTTGACTTTATTCTTTAATATCTTGGACTAGAATCTCATCTACTTGCGAGGCAACTATCGCTGGCCTTCAACTGCTCTACTTTTAGTCCCATCAATTGATGTTCTGAATCTCAAAAGTTCTCAAAACTTTGATCATATTATTATTAGCTTTCTTCCTCCGAGGCTTCAAGTGTTGTCTGCTAATCTTTTCTTATACCTGGCCATCACTATGTTCTAATCAGCTAATGGCACAGACGCAATCTCCTGTCCCACCATCATTAACTCCTTCTCGCAACTGAATGTGATCAGTTTTTATTTTGTTTGATATTTTGGGTGACTGCACTATTACCCTCAGTATTCCCAATCCCGGAGCTCAGCTTCAATGTTACAGCGGTGTACGTATAATAATGGCAATTAATCCTGCTTTAGTGCAGAATTTCAAATTAAAATCAATTTTGGTGTAAATTGCTATTGGAGTTATCTAATTTGGGGTAATAATGCTACGCTCTTTGCGGTGGATTCCCATTGATACAATAATGAGCTGCTGTTTATCTCCTGGGTCTATATACTGTTGCTCAGGAACATGCGCGACTAATGTCTCAGTCCTGTCGTTATTTTGCCTTGTTGTACAAATGGGTCTATTTGCAGATAATAAATTACTCTGGAGACTGATGTTCATATTCTACGTTCAACTCCTAGTGCTTCACCTGATTTAGCTGTAGTTGGGGGTTGTAGTGTCAGTTTCTTTGATTTTTTTAAAGTCTATTAGTTACAGTCCGTATTGCTTATTACATCAACTGATTTTTCTTAAGAGTAATATGGTTGTCTTAGCGCTGAAACAACAGGAAGTTATCACATTTGAGGCTTTCGTTATATTTATGTCTACAGCGAACACATTTTAGTCTGTGTGACTAATTGCCATTAAATGTTGCCACTAGATCTTACATTTCATAGGAAGTACTGCTCTCCGTCATATGGTTTATGATCTAATAATCACACTATTATATCTCTGAAAAACATACAACACAGTAAATGTTCGCTATGTCCATTGGCATTAAGGCTGATCTGTCCGATAGTTCATACCAGGGCACACTGCTGATCAGGAGTTTAAAAAAACATTAATAGCAGTGAAACATTCAGAGGTGAGACTTCAGAGGCTTAAGCACTGTCCAGAAGAGTCCCTCATGATTTATTTTCATCTTGAAGTTGTTGGTAGAAATGTGGTTAAATTTGGAACTCCATCCCACAGTCCCTCCGCTTCGCTTCCTCGCTTCCTCCATTGCCTCCTTCAAAAATCTTATCTTCGACCGGGCCTTCACCCCTCCGGATCCCAACCCCTGGCTCGGGTCCAAATCTCTTGACTGTCCAGCGCCTTGGGATGTCCTGACGTGGAAGGCGCTGTTTGTGTACTTCTTGTTGTTTTAACATAGCTGTGGCTGAAGAAAAAGGGATCATTTGCTATACAACAAATGCAAATTAAAATCCTAACCTAAATTGGTCGCTGAGTTCCCATAATAATAGCTGTTATTGTCCGGCTTTCTGTTGGTGTGGACGGATCTGAACCGAATGGCTGTTGACCTCCATGACCGTGGTGGGGGGTGGAATATTTTTGGAAGGAAGGAGTGAATGGCAAAGTTTGAGATCCTGGATTTGATTGCGATGTTTCTGTTTGTAGGTGTGATTCCCCACATCCACAAGTCGTTGATTGGGAAGAAAGGACACCAGAAAACAGCATAAAGCTCAGTTTTGAACCTACCCTCTTCCTCCCTCCTGTCGTACTGTAATTTGGACAGAAGAAACCTGGGGTTACTTGGCATATTTTTTTTAAAGAGTAGTTAAAGTAAACGGAAGAGTTTTAGGACATGACTTTTAGTGTTCAATTATAATCCAAAAGACATGTTTGTATGTCATGCAGTTTAGATTTGAAGCTGTATGCAAAATGTAACTAGAAAAATACAGCGATCTGTCAACAGCTAGGTTACACCAGTGTGTTTTATACAATAAAACAGTTCATAAAAAAAACATTTTTTAAAAATCTGGTTTGCTGTGTGTCGTAAGTTTATTTCACAATGTGTTTCGTAAATTCTGCAATAATAAAAAAAAAATTCTCTTAACTGAAATGAGTGACTAAAGGCTTAAATGGGTCTCTGCACTTGACGGAAATTAAATCTCTTTAATGTTTTGTACGATGACTTCAACTTGCACTTTGTTTTATTTCACCTGATCGTCAGAACCAACGCTTTGGGTATATAGGTCGTTGCGATCCTTTACATTTGCGTAACAAATTTGCATTGCGTGCGTTTTGCTTATGTGCCTCTGTGCTCCATTCCACCTCTGTGCTACTCTCAGCTCTCAGTAAGACCGTGGGGGGGTTCGAGCCATGGAGTGAGTGATTTTATTTGGGATCATCAGCCCCCCCCCAACATTAAAGGCGCTATACGAAATGTAAGGGTTATTATATCTTGTAGGGAATTGCTGCGTTTATTAATTTCACGCGGTGTAACGTGCTGACTGCTGCTTCCTGGACGATCCAGGAATTCTCGACCATTAACAAACATCCGCCGTGTGTGCGTGTGGGGTGTCAAACACCCAACTGATGAGGATCCTCCTCTGTGCGGTGAGGGGTGTAAGAGGGGTTCCCGTGGAGCAGGTCACATTGGCTGACAAAAATGGGTTCAACGATGATGGTGGGAGTGGGGTGATGATCCCAAACAAAATCACTCACTCCATGGCTGTTTGTGGGACACTGTTGTGAGTAACCGCTGTGTTTCCCCCACAAAATACAGTCACTATAGACATTACAGTAAAATCCTGTGAAGTGTCCCCAACGATGTGATAGGAGGTGATATCAAATGCACATATCATGCTCTATGCACCAGATACAGCCAACAATAGGACGTGGTCTTTGGAGAGGAATTCTGACCTCTGTATTGATTGATTCCCTGTAAGTCTGCAACAGTTCGGCGTTTGACACAGCGCCTCACCAACGCTGCGCCTCAAAGGCTTCCCGGGTTATACTGTGAAGTGGTGTAACTGCGAGTTAAGTTGAGGGGGAAGGAGATAAGACGGAGGCTTTGGCTGTACGGGGACTGTGTGTCACGGATTTCTCTCTCCCAGTGTCGTGGCCGACTGCCCTCCCCCTCCAAATAAAACTGATTATCAGTTTCATGGTAGTGCACAATTGAACGTCGCTGTTAAGCGCTCCGAGGCGCTGCCCTGCGCGTGCGCGGTTGTTATTTGGACGTCTGAGCGGAGTTTGAGTGATGTGCTGCAGTGTTCAGATCCAGCACTAGATGCCGACATCCACCGCGTTTCATCAGAGCCCTTCTCGCAGCTCGTGCAGAGAGAGAGAGAGAGCGTCTCATTTTGCTGAGGAACAGCCTCTGCGCCGGTGCGACTGGTTTGTGAGTATTGAGAATTCTCAGCAACTTTTTTTTTAAAAAAAAGATATCTCTTTTACTGTGGCAACGAGCGCTCTGGGGACGCCCCCTGTGCGATGGGCACTGTATGTATTAAATGCAATTTGTTTTATTCAGGAAACCCTCCCCAGGCCCGGTTTAAATACCCCGAAACGTTGGCGCAGAGGTGAAAAATGAAAGGAATCGGTGCGTTTTTTTTTTCTTTTTATTTGTTTTTTTTTCTAACCGGTTTTGGGGAAGGATTACCGTTCGGATTGACCTGCCCTTCCGCCGCAGGTCTTTGGCAAATCTTTTAACTTTGAACCATTTGAACACAGCCTGTGGATAACGGGGTGGGGAGGGGAGGGCGGGGGGGGTGGGGGGGGGTATGTTGCACACATTGACCACGAGGCGGGTTGTTGCACAAAGCGGCCACAAGGCGGCGCACGTTCAGAAGCCGCGTCGCTGTGGTCGTCGTCGTTGTTGTTGTTGTGCACAGTTCCCACAGGAAAATGCTGCGGAAAAACAAGACTCTGCCACACCAGGTTTTATTCTGTTGGGATGCTGCGCGGACAGAGGGGGCTTTCGGAACGCAACCCACCCTGTGACAAACAGCACGAGTGACCCGGACTGCTTTCGCGCTCCCCCCCCCTCCCTCTCTCTCTCCGCCCCCCCCGACCCACCCACCGCACGGCTCTCAATTCCGCTCCCCGGTTACATATCCAGCGCCTCGGGATGTTGTCCACGGATAAAAAATGTCAGACCGGCGCAGTCACTAGTGCTCTCTCTCTCTCTCTCTCTCTCTCTCTCGCCTCTTGAGTCAGAAAGTTGTGGGTTCAAACCCCCCCCCACATTGGAATCACACAGCCTAAGCTGACGCTCCAGTGGAGTGGGGGATTTGTTGTATCATCTCCGGGTGTCCTGGCCAACAATCCACCCCCCCCCCCACCCCCCCCACCCCCCAAATAAAATTGGCCACTCGTTTCATGGCTGTTTGTGGGACGTCTGCCTGCCCACAAAACACGCAGTCACTCCACTTTACAGGGTATCCTGTGAAGCGCTTTGAGTCGTCTCGACGATGTGACGAGGCGCTGTATCAAATGTGAGGACTATTACTACTATTGTCCGTGGGGCCAGGCCTGGCCGAGGGGGAAGGTGTCCGAGGACGTTATGTTTTGCTCGGGGGCCCCGTCTCCTCGACACCAGCTGAAGCTGCGTCCCACCATCTTGAAGAAGCTGTCGTTGTGGCCCTTGAAGTAGGCGCAGAGTTGGCTCAGGGCGCGTGCGCTGACCGAGGGGTGACGCCGGCCTTTAGAGTCGTCCAGACATCGCTCGTGCCCCTCCGCCCGGAGGCAGAAGAAGCCCTTGGTGTGGTTGAAGTAGAAGTTGGAGGCTTGGATGCGAGGAGGGAGGTGGAGGAAACGTTCTGCTCTGCGCAGCTCGGGCAGCGGGTCCCTGATCAGCAAATCCCCGTCCACGATGTGTATCTGCCCCAGAGGGAAGCGTTGGAGCCAGTTGGCCATGTGCAGGTGGTAGAGGCTGCGCTGAATGGCCTTGTAGTTGGTGTTGACCTCTCCGTCCCGGATGAGGATCTGCTCCACGGGCTGGAAGCTCTTGTTTTGCTGCCGCCTGTTGTGCAGGACCTGGGTGTAGTCGGAGATGACCCTCTCGGCCGGGTCCCTCACAATCAGCAGCAGCCGCAGGGAGCTGTTCATGGCCTGGATTCTCTCCGGAGCCCGAGCGGAGGTGAAATACCCCGGTGTCTTCTCCACGGTGATCTGGTCAGGCAGAGAGAGAGGCATCTGCTGCCGGTACCAGCCCAGGCCCTGCTGGTAATTCTCGTCCCAGTCGAAGAAATGCATCTCAGTCTTGGCCACCGTGATGTGTGGGTGGAGATTTAACATCTCCAGCAGAGCCCGTGTCCCGCCCTTCCTCACCCCCATGATGATGGTCTGTGGGAGCTGGAACAGGAAAGGAGCTTTATGTTACTGACCGACCGATCGACTGACTGACTGTCCTGCTCCCTATCCCCCGCCCCACCATCACCGGTCGGGCCTTCAGCCTCTCTGCCCCCACCCTTTGGAACTCCATCCCACAGTCCCTTTGCCTCACCCCCTCCATTGCCTCCTTCAAGGCTCGTCTCAAGAACATCTTCATCCACAGCGTCTTCAGTCACCCTCCTACCCCCACCCTCCCTGCCCTCCACCCTCCCTGATCCCAACCCCCAGCTCGCGTCCAAATCCCTGACTGTCCAACGCCTTGGGATGTCCTCCCGACATGAAAGGCCTTGTGTGAAGTCCCATCAACAGGACTCAAACTGGTTTAACAAGGAACGGAGTTGAACGAGTGAAGGAAAGTGAGTCACGTACCTTGCGACTGGCATTGGTGGCCGGGACAGACAGCAGCCCCTCGCCCTGTGTTGTCGGCTCCAGCTGAGGGGTTGTGTTGGGTGAGGCCGGGGTGTGTAGCTCGGAGAGGGAGAGGCGGGAGGACAGCAGTAACAGGAGGAGCGAGGACGCCATGGGGACCGACCGATCAGTGGAGACTCCAGCGAGACCTGCTTCACCCACAGACAGTGGCGGTGCCGAGCATAGTGCCTCTCTCTCTCACAATGTTCTCCTCACCCGCAGGAGCTCACGACTGCCTCCAAACACATCTGTTTAAACAAAGACACAGTGCGCAATTGGCTGACTGCGTTTCGCCCGCAAAATAGACAGTATGTTCTGTGAAGCGCCTTTGAGATGTCCTCCCAATGTGAAAGGCGCTAAATCAAATGCAAGATTATTATTATTATAACGTGCATTTAAAATACAGGTCCTTCTCACAGAGTTGTGAGAGGCGAGAGAGACCGAGAGAGACTGAGTAGGACTAGGAGAGAGATGGAGACAGACGGAGATGTAGTTTCACAGCAGTCCTTACCCGGAGCGTTAATTGCCGTCTAATTACACAGGAGCTGATTATGGAGAGTTTTATATTGTGTGAAATCCAAGCCACCGTCTGCTGATGAGGATGTAAGCTGCCACTTCACTGGCATCTCAATGTTCACATCTCACAACCGGGATGGGCTTAGCGACTGATCATAATCCAACAACAGAACTAAGCAAATAAACGGGAGAAGGTATTGGAGGGTAATAGCAGCGGGAGGTTGGAATCACTGGAAAAAACATAACGGAGAATGTTGTTTGTGGGACGTTGCTGTGTGTAAACTGAGTGTACCTGCAAATACACAGACACTGCACTTCACAGTAAAATCCTGTGAAGCGCTTTGAGACATCTTGATATTATTCCAATGATTATAGATAGAATGGGGGGGGGGCCTCTGTCAAGCTTGATGTGGCCCGAGTCTGACTTGCAGTGCCTCCTGGACATCAAGGAGTTAACGAGCGAGGAGCAGGATCCTGCCCCGACCCTTCCTCTCTCAGTGCTTGTGATTAGCTTTTGGTTGTCCCGGACAATCTCAGCAATTAACCACACAATGGAGCTCATTAAATTTAATGTGAGCGACATGTCGATGCACTGTGACTGACTGCCTGCAGTCGCACCAGGAATGGGGACAGCTCTGCCCTACACACTGGATAAGAAGCTGGGAAATGAGAGATAATAATAATCCTTGCATTTGATATAGCGCCTTATCACGTCGTTGAGGGATTATTAACCCCCCAAAGCGATCCGCCGATTGACTTAACAACCGGGTTCCTACCTACTGTTGGATGACAAGTGTGGGGAGTAAGGAAACTTGCCTGGGAATCGAACTGAACCCGGGTCCTCTCGCTTGGGAGGCGAATGCTCTAACCACTACCCTGTAGGACTCCTCACAGGTATATTGGCCCCAGAGAGGGAGTCCAGCGCAGAATCACCAGGGCTTGAAGGGTTAAATTACGAGGACAGGTTGCGTAAACTTGGTCTGTAGTCTGTGAGTTTAGAGGGCTGGGGGTCCAGACTGAGGTGGAGATGTTTGTTGGGGTCGGGATACGGGGTAAAGACGGGTAATTGGATTTGAGGTGCAGATCGGCCAGGATCTGATAGAATGGCGGAACAGGCTCGAGGGGCTGAATGGCCTCCTGTTCCTATTGCACAATGAAGATACAGTGAGCTCACTCCCAGAATTCACTGTGCACCAGCTTTCCTGACCCAGATATTTCGAGAGAAGCCGGTTTGTACATTTAAATATTTCATGTGAATAATAATGAGAAGCTGCTGATGGGGAAGACGTCATTGGGGTGTGGCTCAACCGAGACCTTCAACCCCACCCCTTCTCTTTCCATCCATCCACCTCCCCCCCCCCCCCCCCCCCCACGGAGATTGAGCAGAATTCCCGGCTCAACCCTCCAGTGAGTGCCGTAGTGTAAAGGTTAGAGCCCTCCCCTCGGGGGCCGGAGGACCCTGGGCTCGATTCCCGGGTGGGACGGGGCGAAACCTTAGACAAGTTTCCTTACTCCACACACGCGCCTCTGTTTACAGCAGTGAGTAGGAACTCGGTTGGCGGATCGCTTTCCCGGGGGTAATCATCCCTCCCCCCCCACCCCCTAAAAAAAATGTGTTCACTTAATCCGCAAGTGATTGTGGGACATTGCTGAGCGCAATTGGCTGCTGCTTTCCCCAGGAATTGAGACGTCTCAATGTCACAATAAAGCACTGTACCAAATGCAAGGATTATTATTATTTCTGCAGAGTGTAGTGACTGTGTATTGTACGTGTGAAACACGGCAGGTAATTGCCCGGGAATCAAACCCAGGTCCCCTCGCTTGCGAGGCGAGTGCCCTAACCACTAAGCTACGGAAATGTAATTCACGGCACAAACTGCCCTCGAAAATCGCACTCCAATCTCCATCTGCCAAGGCTGGTTCCTCGGGCAGAGCTGAGGTGAGAGGCCGTGTGTGTCCGTGGGTGTGTGTGGGGAGGAATCCAACACACTGAGCCGCACAATATACACAGCAAAACTGCCAACCATCTGTTCCCAGTGAGCGAAATACAGATGCCAGAGAGGAAGGCAGAAAGGGAGAGCGAGAGACAGAGAGAGCAGCGATATACAGTGTTGGTGGAGAGGGAGAAAGGGTGGAGGAAGGAGATGGGGATTTAATATAACACACAGTTTACATTTCTCTCTCACTCCCGTCATCGTAAAACACTGCGAGGTGTTATCGTATGTGACGGCCGCTGTATAACTGGAGGTTGTTGTTAATAATAATAATAATAATCCTTACATTTGATACAGTGCCTTATCGCGCTGTAGAGACCTTCTGCCTTTGAGGCAGTGGAACAGTCCCAGCCCGGGTGTGAGCGTCGTGAGTGTTTGATGTGTTGGAGGCTGAGATTGACTCAGTAAAAGTAAATGATTTTACACAGACGGGGAGGCTAATAAACTGACTGATGCTGAGAAAGCCTAACGTCCTCAGAGAGCTGGGAACGAGGAGCTGAAATTGCTCTCAGTGGGTGTCCCTCAGCCAATTTATTTAACGTTCTGTTAGCAAAGCTGTTCAGATGTGATAAATGTTGCTTTTAACACAGGCAAACGCAGGGCTCACTGCGATCTGTTTGCCAGAGCTGTTTACTCTCGTTTCTCCTGCACCCCCTACTCTAAACTCCGCTCCCCCCATCACCCCAGCCCTCCCCCCAACACCCCAGCCCTCCCCCCCATCACCCCAGCCCTCCCCCCCATCACCCCAGCCCTCCCCCATCACCCCAGCCCTCCCCCCCATCACCCCAGCCCTCCCCCCATCACCCCAGCCCTCCCCCCATCACCCCAGCCCTCCCCCCCATCACCCCAGCCCTCCCCCCCATCACCCCAGCCCTCCCCCAGGCTCCACTGGCTCCCTATCACCGAACGGATCGATTTCTAGAGCCTCTCGCTCGTCTTCAAATCCCTTCACAGCCTGTAAACTCCCTACCTCTCCAGCCCGTTTACCCCCCACCCCCCAACCCAAAAAATATAATAATGGGTCACTTCCATCCACGACTGTCTGTGGGGACGCTGCTGTGTGCAAACGGCTGCCGTGTTTCGCCCACAAAATATAGTCACTTTACAGAATGTTCTGAGAAGCGCTTTGAGACGCCTCGAAGACGTATCAAAGGCAAAGATTATTATATTATTAGCCCGTTACCCACTGCCTCTGCTCGACCGGCTCCAGGCCTCCCGCGTGCCCCTCGTGCCCTTGTTCTACCGTCGGTGGCCGCATGTGTGTGTGGGGGGGGTGGGGGGGGGGCGGTGAAACGTACATAATTACCGGCTGTGAGTAAACAGAGACAGATGGCTTGTTATTAGGGTTTGGTGTTGTGGGACAGGGAAGGAGATCAGATGGGAGGCAGCAGGGAAGCTGTCAGTATGTGGTCTCGCATTGTTCAGCAGTTTTTGCCCAGTGCTTTTGGCTGTCTCGGGCTCAGGCTCCGGCTCGGGCTCCGGCTCGGGCTCCGGCTCGGGCTCCGGCTCGGGCTCGGGCTCCGGCTCGGGCTCGGGCTCGGGCTCGGGGTCCGGCTCGGGCTCCGGCTCGGGCTCCGGCTCGGGCTCCGGCTCGGGCTCGGGCTCCGGCTCGGGCTCGGGCTCAGGTGAGCAGTCAGTGGAACCCGTTAAACCGAGCTCTCATCTGCCTGTTCAGATGGACGTTAAAGAGCCTGTGATATGACTCCAAAAGAGAAGGCTCTCTCTCTCTCGGAGTCCTATCCCTGGCCGACAATCCTCCAGATAAAACTGGTTGTTTACTTCACGGCTGTTTGTGGGCCTTTGCTCGGCGCAAACTTGCTGCACATTTGCCTCCACGACAACAACAACAACAATACAATCCTTGCATTTGCTACAGACGCCTCACAGCGCTTCACAAAATGCACTGCAAAATGCAGTGACTTTTTTTTTCGGGGGGGTGGGGGGGGATTGTTGGCCAGGAGACCGCGAGAGAGAAATTCTCTTCTCTTTTCAGGTAGCAGCGCAGGAGATCTTTAACATGCACCTGAACAGGCAGACGGGGCGCGAGGGTTAAAGTCTCATTCGAAAGGTGGAACCTCCAATAAAGCAACACCCTCATCCACCCACCGGTACCCCCACCCACCCCAGCGCTGCATTGGAGCGTCAGCTTAGACCATGTGACTCCAAATCCCGACCTGGGGGCTCGAACCCACAACCTTCCGACTCAGAGGTGAGACAGAAAGAGAGAGAGAGAGAGAGAGAGCGATACCCACTGAGCCACAGGTACAGTCACTGCGCTTTATAGTAAATCCTGTGAAGCGCTTTGAGATATTGAGACGAGGGGATGAAGTGTAAGGATTATTATTAATAAAAGAAGTCCTGGAGATAAGAACAGAGCCAACAGACGGGGGCAGAGAACTGGGACAAAGGCTTGGAGAGCATTCACTTTGTGTCTGACCCTCTTCGCAAGCTGATCAATACCTGTCTGTAATGTCCATGAAATGTTCAGTCAATTAAATGATATCGACCATTAAAATCCTGATCCGGGCTGGCATGGCAGCAAGTTGCGCTCGCCTTGGGTTAGAGAGTAAAATAAAATTAAAATAATAATAATTTGGTCACTCAATCCACGACTGTTTGTGGGGGACGTCGCTGTGCTCCATTGGCTGCCGTGTTTCGCCTAAAAAAGTAGTCACTACACTTTACAGCGTATCCCGTGAAGCGCTTGGAGATGCCTCGAAGACGTGATAAAGCCCGGTATCAAGTGCCGGGGTTATTGTTGTTATGATTTGATACGGTGCCATTTGAATCGAGAGGACGTCTCAAAACAAAGCGCTTCCCGGGAGTTACCGTCAAGCGTAGTGACTGTGTGCTTTGAAGCTGGTGTAAAATGGACATGGTAGAAGGTGCTTTGAAAGGCAAGTGAGGAGTTCAGTCACAAAATTCCCGACTCTGGTGAGAAATCTCTTTAGAGGAGAACAAATAAGCTACACTGATGTCCCGTACCTTGTAGGCATATCTCGCTCAAAGTCTGCCCTCGGCCACCGATAATAAATTGGTCTGTCAAACACCGGCTCCCCCGGGAGGACTTCATGTTGTTCTTCCCAAGCTTTGTCAGAAATGTGTTCAGATTAATTTTTTTAAAAGTTATTAGCATATTCTATGCATTGCTTTCTTCCCGACAGCTTGTCTCCCTCTGAACCGATCGAGATTGCGTGACTTTCCCCAGTCCTTCAACCTCCCACAGTCGCTCAGCTCTCCGATCCTGATAACTGGTCACCGATAACTGGTCACCGATAACTGGTCACCGATAACTGGTCACTGAGCCCCTTTGCCTCGGAGCAAGGTATCATAATAATAATAATAATAATAATAATAATAACAATAATCCTTGCATTTGATATCTCGCCTTATCTCATCTTTGAGACGTCTCGAAGCGCTTCACAGAGTACACTGTCAAGTGTAGTGACTGTATATTTTGTGGGCTAAATGCAGCAGCCAATTGCGCACAGCAGCGTCCCCCACAAACAGTGAATGCAGCAGCCAATTAGCGCATAGCGAATGTCCACCAAACAACCCTGGACGCAGTCGTGGGTTGAGTGACCAAATTATTTTTTTGTGTGAGGGGATCATTACCCCTGGAAAGTGATCCGCAAATCGACTAACAATTGGGTTCATACTTACTGCTGGTATAGAGATGCGTGTGTGTGTGTGTGTGGAGTGAGGAAACTCGCCTAAGGTTTCGCCCCGATCCGTCCGGGAATCAAACCTCGGGCCTCTCGCTTGCGAGGCGAGTGCGCTGACCAATACGCCACAGGACTCCACCACGTTTGCCTACAAAGTACACAGTCGCTACGCTTAAAACACTTGAGCCATCCTCCACCACATTGCCGGCCTGCGTCCAGGTGGACATTCGCTATGCGCTAATTGGCTGCTGCATTCACCCACAAATACGCAGTCACTACACCTCACAGTAAGATCCTGCGAGGGGCTTTGAGACGTCTCATCGTGCCAGGCTCCAGCTCCCGCTAGTGGCGGGTTTTCAAGATCATTTGAAATATCTTATTTGCGAGTGGCTTATTAAGCAGTCTTAACACACAGAGAAACAGCCCTCACTCAGATCAGTCAAGTGCCTCAATAATAATAATAACAGTAGTAACAGTAATCTTTGATAAAGTGCCTCATCGTATCACTGAGACGTCTCAAAGCGCTTCACAGAATATACTGTAAAGTGTGGTGACGGTATTTTGAGGGCAAAACGTGGCAAATGATTGCGCGCACCAATGCCCCGCAAACAGTCGTGGATTGAGTGACCCCAAAATTTTATGGGGTATGGATTATTACCCCCGGAAAAGCGATCTGACAATCGACTAACAACCGGGTTCCTAATTACTGCTGGTAATCAGAGGCGTGCCTGTGGAGTAAGGAAACTTACCTAAGGTTTCTCCCTGCCCGGGAATCGAACCCGGGTCCTCTCGCGTAATAATCCCTCAAAAACAAAACGTGGTCAATCAATCCACGGCGGTTTGTGGGGACGCTGCTGTGCGTAATTGGCCGCAGCGTTTCACCCACAAAATATAATCACTCCCACTCCACAGTGTTTCCTGTGAAGCGCTTTAAGATGTCTCAACGAGGTGATCGGGCGCTGTATCAAAGGCGACGATTATTAGAAGTAAGAGATAATGACGTACCTCAGAAACAGAGCACAGAGAGTCTCCCGATGGCAAATCTGCCCCCGTCGCTTGGAGCTCGTGGAGGCTGAGCAGTGAGACAGAGCTTCTGCTGTTAGCCACAGAGCGGAGAGAGAAAGAGAGACGCATAGAGCTGCCTCTGCCTCAGTCAGCGAGCAGAGAGAGAGAGAGAGCGAGCAAGCTCACAAACACAGAGAGAGAGAGAGAGAGAGAGAGAGAGAACGCCCTCCTTTCCTTTCCCTGGACCCCGTCAGCCGATCCACAGGGAATTCTACTCATTTTCCTTTCATCTCAGCCGCCCCCCCCCCCCCCACCTGGCAGAGCGAATTGGCTGCTGATTTTAGTGACGAGATGCCAGGTTGACTTCAATCACTCTCTCGCCAGCAATGTCATTCTCAACACATATCAAGCTGAACAAGTCGACTTGTTTTGAGGATATTTGGAGTCCTGTAGGTTAGTGGTTAGACACAGGACCCCAGGTTCGTGGATTACGCGACCAAATTATTTTATTTGAAGGGACTATTAATCCCTGGAAAAGCGATTCCCCCCAATCGACTTACAACCTACTTCCTGCTCGGTAAACGTTTCGTCCTGCCCGGGAATCGAACCCAGGTCCCCTCGCTTGCGAGGTGAGGGCTCTAACCACTGAGCTACAACACTCTGTGAAACCCTCTGATTACTCTATTCCTATATTGTAAATGTAAGTTGCTTTAAACGTACAAAGATCGTTGTAGAATAAGGTTTCGACCCGGTCAGGAATCGAACCCTTTGGAACTTCATTCATTCGCACCCCCACTCCCCCACCCACCTCTCTAACCTCCATTCACAAGACCCAAGACCCCCTTCTTTGACCTTGACTTCGGTCACCCTCCTACCCCCACCCTCCCTGCCCTCCACCCCTCCTGATCCCCAACCCCCAGCTCAGGTCCAACTCCCTGACTGTCCAGCGCCTTGGGACGTCCTCCCGATGTGATAGGCGCTGTGTAAATGTTGTGTGTTGTTGTTGCTTGGCTTGGCTGAATGATAACAGGAGTTGCTTACAGCAGGTGGTTGTTAATATCAGGTGATACATTATGAAGATTTACGCCCCGAACCCAAGCACAGACAGTTAGAAGCAGAGATCTCTCAGCTACTTAACCCGACAGTAGGTGCTTTGTGAAGCTTTGCCCCACACACGCCGTGTCTCTCCAGCTGCTCGGAGCAGGTGGCTTATCTTATCTGCCTTCATTCAATTAGTATTTTCGGTTAGTTGCCTCCTTACGTGTTCGAGATAACGTCAGCCAGAACAGTTAGGAAATGATGATAAACAAGTTTGCCAGGATAGTGGCAATAACATCTGTAAAGGCCTGGAGCCCAGTGGTTACAGCCCTTGCCTCACAAGCGAGAGGACCCGGGTTAGATTCCCGGGCGGGGCAAAAGCTTAGGCAAGTTCCCTTACTCCACACACACGTCTCTGTTTACCTCGCAGTAAGTCTGAAACCAATTGCTAGTCGATTAGCAGATCGCTTTCCAGGGTAATAAACCCTCCAAAAAAAATGGTCACTCAATCCACGACTGTTTGTGGGGACGCTGCTGTACACAATTGGCTGCCGGGTTTCGCCCACAAAATATGCAGTCAATCCACTTTAGAGTATATTCTGTGAAGCTCTTTGAGACGTCTCGAAGAGGTGATAAGTTGCTATATCAAATACAAGGATTATTATTATTTAAATGTTTAATGGCGGACTTTAATGCTTGTCGCATGCAACTTGTGAAATTCCCTGTTCTAGATCCATTACGATTTAATTTGTTTAAAAGCCATGTTCTCATTTCATTTCAACAAAAACCTTTGCGTTGGTTTGTTGTCTAATAACAAGAGCTATTTTCTGTGAATTGTGTTCTCTAGCGTTATTATCTCCAGTCTCAACAATGCTCGAAGCAATCTGCAGATTGTTCATTTACCGACTGGGGTCTAGACGGTAACATTACCTCATGGTGAGAAATCAAGGATGTATTTAACAGCAGTTGACGTATGTAACTTGGCACGTCCACCCAACCACCTTCGAAGGGTTATCAGTAGCTGGCTGTTCTCTTCAGATTGCCTGTTAATAATAATAATCCCTGTATTTGACACAGCACCTTATCACATCGTTGAGACGTCTCAAAGCGCCTCACAGAATACACTGTAAAGTGGATTGACTGAATATTTTGTGGGCAAAACGTGGCAGCCAATTGCGCACAGCAGCGTCCCCGCGCATTGAGTGACCGAATTATTATTATTGAAGGGATTATTACCCCCGGAAGTGCAATCCGCCAATCAACTCACAACCGAGTTCCTAACACTTTGGAGTAAATACTGTGAAGTGCTTTGAGATGTTTTGACGATGTGACACAGGGGTTTGATGGCAGGTTTATAATGGGTTGAAATGGAGAGTTAGAGTGCCTTCCTTTCTCTCCTGGCAGGACACAAGTAATGCCAATCAGCACATATTGGAATTATCTGCCCTCTGCCTCGCTCCGAGATCCCTTTGCCAATTTTATAGTGTGTCAGGTTCCCCAGCTTGGCAGGCAATTAGTCTATAGTCTCAGGCCATACCACACTGGGGTTTACTCCATCTCCCACTCTCATTTACTGCTGGAGCCTGCGACAATTGCCACTGAACGACAGGGGAAATGAATGAAGCCGTACGTTCCTAACAGTTAGACACGGTGAAATGTGAAACGCGTCGGTGGGAATAGGTCACAATATTATGACAATGGAATTGAAATGTAGAGTTTGCGCTGAATACTCTGACCCTTTCTCGCTGGAGGTCGAGCCTCTCAGCGATGCTCGCAGCGACGGGAAAGTAGCAGCAGGTTAGACGTTTCCAGCTAGTGGAAAGCAGTCACTATGTGGCTGTCCCGCGTCCCTTGGAGAGAGTCCTGTAGGATAGTGGTTAGCGAGCTCGCCTCGAAAGCGAGAGGACATGGTTGGATTCAATTCCCGGGCAGTGCAACACGTTAGGCAACTTTCCTTCCTCTACACACACGCGCGCCTCTGTTTACCAGCAGTAAGTAAGAACCCGGTTGTTAGTCAATTGGTGGATCACTTTTCCGGGGTTAATAATCCCTCCGCCCCCCCCCTCCCAAAATATTAATAATTAATAATAATGAACAATTTGTGGGACGTTGCTGTGCGCAATTGGCTGCTGCGTTTCACCCACAAGATAGTCAATACGGTGTATCCTGTGAAGCGCCTTGAGACGTCTCGAAGAGGTGATGAGGCGCTGTATCAGACGCAAGGATTATTATTACTATTTCTCCCCGTTTTATCTCCTCTGGATCTGATCCCAACCTGGGAAATCCCTCGTGTAATAAGCTCACTGCTTATCAGCCGCCTGTCAGAGAGGGAAGCAATATTAAACATATTCCCTTGAGCTGCCGTGCAGACACTGAGCAAGGATTGGAGTGCTTTTATTTCGCTCCGAAGGGTCCACTAGTGCTGCTAAACAGCTCCGGGCTGAAATGCCCCAAATTAAATTGAAACTGAACCCTCTCTCTAGGTTCCAACTGATAGAGCACAGTATTTGCACAGCGAGTGCTGGCAGCAGTGTATAGCACTTGCTCTCAGAGTTTCATACACCAACACAATGCTCTTCTCATTAACTCGCCCACACTTGGCTGGTTAGTGAGAAACAGCACCTTATATAGTCAGGGCTGCTGCATGTTCGCTCTTAATGCCAGGCCCCACAGCATCTTAACTCTGAGGAGTGTAGTGACTGTGCGTTTGTAGGTACATTTCACCCACAACACGTACAGCCACCTTCACTTTGCGGTGTATTCTGCGAAGCGGTTTGAGACGTCTCAAAGACATGATAAGGCGCTGTATCGAATGCAAAGATTATTATAAATGCGGCAGCCAATTTGCACACATCACAGTGTGAATGACTGCTTTTATCTGGATTGTTGGCCGGCCAGGAGAAAGACAGAGAGAGAGATAAAGAAACTCCTTTTCTGTTCGAATAGCTCTGCGGGGTCTTTAACGTCCATCTGAACAGCCGGACAGGAGCTGCGATCCAAAAGCCCTGACGTGAGACGTGAACCAACAAGTTTGTGACTCAGTGGTGTGAGTGTCTGACTCGGTGTTTGAAACCCAGTGGTTAGATGTTGGCCTGTATTTCTGGCAATCAACACTACTTAAGATGTGTGATGGGCGCAACAAAGATTTCTGTTGAATCTTTATCTTTACGTCCTTCTTGAGGTGATTGGTGGCTTCCTGATCTCAGGGAGTGTTACTGGCATTAACCCAACCACGATCTCAGCTCACATCCTCTCTGCTGCTCAACCACTGCTCTAACTCTATACCAGCACCGCCAGATACACTGTCCCCAAACTCCACCGTGCAATACTTTCGGCAGCTCATTGTGCACAGCAGTGTCACACAGTCATGGATTGAGTGATCAAATTATTATTGTGTTTTTCTAAGCAATTATTACCCCCATGGAAAGCAATCCACTAATAAGCAGGTTCCTACTTACTGCAAGGTGACCAGAGGTGTATGGGTGGAGTAAGGAAACTGGCCTAAGGTTGCGTCCTGCCCAGGAAGTGTTCTCATGAGAAGCCACAGCGCTGTTGGTGAGCAATGATTAATGCCCCTGGAGAGAATAAGTGATTCCCTGTGAGTGAACGTTGCATATCCATATTTTCATGCCACTTGTGTTTCTGACGAAGGCAGCATTGGGATCACGTAAGTTACCCAAAGCTCAGTAGAAAAGACAGGAGGAAGGAAGGTGTTATATGGTGACTGTGTGACAGGCTGGTTGTTATAGTGCAATGCAGTGCGAATGTGGCACGAGTGATGCCCGGTCTGTAACCTCTGCTTCACTCTCCCTTTGGTGCTGTGCAATTCACAGCACGAGAGCTTGAATTAATGATGAGCTCTTTAAACGTTGGTTGTGATCTGCTTCCGAAGCTGAGCTGCTCTCTCCCCGCCCGCCCCCTCTCAGCAGGCGTGTGGTAATATAATAGTGATAATAATAATCCTTGCATTTGAATACAGCGCCTTATCACGTCGGAAAGACATCTCAAAGCGCTTCACAGGATTCAGTGTGACGTGTAGTGACTGTGTATTTGTAGGCAACCGTGGCAGTCAAGTTGCGCACAGCAAAGTCCCACAAACAGCCATGAAATGAATGACCAATTTTATTTGGGGGATTGTTCGCCAGGACACTGTGTGAGAGAGAGAGGGGGAGAGAGAGAGAAATTCCCTTCTTTTTTCGAATAGCGCCACGGGAGATCTTTAATATCCACTTGAACAGTCAGACGGGGAATGAGGTTTAACGTCTCATCAGAAGGACGGTACAGTACAATGCCCCAGTAGGCAGTCAGCGGCTCCTAATGCTCTACGACTCATGGACCCATTAGACACCACACTGACAGCCTGTGTTACTGAGCGTCTCGAAGCTTGACGCTGGTGCTCGCACCACTAGCAATCAGGCTGCCTTTAATCTGCACACATGTGGGCTGTGTCCTCTTCCTGATCCCGGTATGTAGGTCAGTTGGCAGACAAGTGGAGCTTGAACCCATAACCTTCCGACCTCGAGGCGAGAGTGTTACCCACTGAGCAGAGTGCTGGGGATTGTACAAAGGCTGAAGGCGTGAATATCCCCAAGTTATATCCAAGTGCTCAGCAGATCCCTACAGTGCAGGATTCAGTGCAATGTGTCGCTTTTCTCCCTTCGCTCAATCTCAGGAGATTTGTACGTCTATTTTAAGCTTCTAATCTCCGCTCCCTCAGCCTCGGGAGTTCCAGCACCTTCTTCTGTTCAAGAATAGAAACCGTCGAGTCCCTCCATACTCCCTCTTCAAACATATATATAATCTTTAATAATAATAATCCTTGTATTTTATATAGCGCCTTATCATGTCTTTGAGATGTCTCAAAGGTCTTCATGTGATATACCGTCAAGTGAATTGTCTGTATATTTTGTGGGCGAAACGCAACAGCCAATTAATTGTGCACAGCAGTGTGCCACAAACAGTCGTGGGTTGAGTGACCAAATTATTATATTTTTTTAAGAGGGATTATTAAGCTCAGAAAAGCAATCCGCCAATCGACTAACATCCGGGTTCCTACTTGCTGCTGGTAAACAGAGGCGTGTGTGTGGAGTAAGGAAACTTACCCAATGTTTCACCCCGCCCAGGAATCAAACCCAGGTCCTCTCGCTTGCGAGGCGAGTGCTGTAACTCCATTGTACTCAGCTCAAAATAAACAAAGTAAAATAAAATTGATCATAAATATTCTAACGAGGAAGAGGTTGAAGAGAGGAGCACATCCAATATTAATATGCACAGAGCTACATTAAAACATGATTTGCTTTCACCTACTTTCTCTTGGCTGTGAAAGCTATTCTATGATTGTTTCACTGTTTCCTCTCCCCAGTAGCTCGAGCTGCCTTCCAGACGCAGTCCAGTGCCCCACAGAATAGCGGCTAAATCCTGCAGACCAAACAAGATAATAATAATCTTTGCGTTTGATATACCGCCTTATCACGTAGTTGAGACGTCTCAAAGAGCTTCACGGAATATACTGTAAAGTGAGTTGACTGTAAATATTTTGTGGGTGAAATGTGGCAGCCAATAGCGCACAGCAGTGAGTGTCCCACGAACGGTTGTGGATTGAGTAAACAAATTATATTATTATTTTTCTGGAGTCAGACTCTACCATAGTCAAGCGCTCCGGGACTCTATCCTGCGTGAAGGGCGCTATTCAAATGCAAGTTGTTTTTGTAGTTGGAGGGATTGTTACCCCCGGAAAAGTGATCCGCCAATCGACTAACACCTGGGTTCCTACTTACTGCCAGGTAAACAGAGGCGTGTGTGTGTGTGTGTGGAGTAAGGAAACTTGCCTAAGGTTTCGCCCTGACACGGGAATCAAACCTGGGTCCTCTCGCTTGCGAGGCGAGCGCTCTAACCACTGAGCCACAGGACTCCACAACAGCCACTAACATTGAACCGTGTTTGAACCCTTCTCGTTTGATCGTGCCCAGGAATTTATACTTACCATCAGCATTCTGGGCATTGCTATACTGTGTGAGCATTCGCTCTCTCTGCAGCTAAATGGCTGTCACCCTGATCTGGGCTGCCCACAGGCCGACTGCTGGCTGTACAGATGTTCAGGAAGGAGGACTCAGACTGAAAGGGTTTTCACTGGGAGATCGATTGGCGGGTGCTCTCTTCCCTGTGGAGCAGGATCAGTGAGATGGCGGACAGGCAGTCAGTGTCTCCGGCGGAGCAGTCAGCCTCCAGCTTTGATCCACACAAATCCTAGCAGCAGATCCCAAATATCTATGTCACATGGCAACCTTCAATGAAATGATTAAATCCAACTTCCCCGGAACTCAAAACACCTCACTTCACCCTTCAACAATCCCGACACAGAATATAATAATAATCCTGGCATTTGATACAGCGCCTTATCAGGTCGGAAGGACGTCTCAAAGCGCTTCACAGAATATACTGTAAAATGTAGTGACTGTGTATTTTGTGGGAGAAACACGGCAGCCAATTGCGCACAGCAGTGTCCCATAAACAGTCGTAGATTGAGTGACCAAATGATTATTTTATTTATTTATTCATTTATTTATTTTTGAAGCGATTATTATCCTCGGAAAGCGACCCACTAATTGACTAACAACCGAGTTCCTACTTACAGCTGGTAAACAGAGGCGTGTGCGTGGAATAAGGAAACTTGCCTAAGGTTTCACCCTCGAAGCCGGGTCCTCTCGTTTGCGTTGTCTCCCACAACCTCAGACGCTGAACAAATTTCGTCAACGTACAGCTCACTGGTCACAGTGCAAAGCCAGACACAGAGCCAGGCACAGTCAGTGTATGGACACTCTTACCACAGGGGCCACTGTGTCCAGCAATTGACAGTGCGTCTGTCTGTCTGTCTGTCTGGCCATAGTGTATCAAGCATTCCTTTCCCAAGGTGCAATATAGTCCAGTTCAAGGTGAGCAAAGATCTCTTCTTCTGCAGCAGCGGAGAAGTATTCATTCTGAGAATGTAAGTGAGGAAAATTACACAACATCTTCTGATTTTTTTAATTAAAGGCTTAATAGTAATAGTAATAATAATAATATTCTCTCTGGGACGCTGCTCTGCGTGAGGGGCGCTGTGAAAATGCAAGTTGTTACCTGCTGGGGGTGGTACAAGGCGTGGCTGGTCAGAATCATGTGCTTGCAGTTCTTTGCGTATCTGCGGAGTTCTCGTTCAAAGAGCTAAAGGGGGAGAAATCAGAGAGTGATTGGAACAAAATCAGAGTCGAGAGCAGTTTATTCTACGATGATCATTGTATGATTAAAACAACTTTCATTTACAGCTTAGTAACAGAGTAATCGGAGTGTTTCACAGGGATGGAGTTCTGCAGCTCAGTAGTTAGAGAGCTCGCCTCGCAGGCGAGTGGATCTGGATTTCGATTCCCGGGCAAAACGAAACGTGGAGCAAGTTTCCTTACTCCACACACACGCCTCTGCTTACCGAGCAGTAAGTGGGAACCCAGTTGTTAGTCGATTGGCGGATCATTTTCTGGGCGTAATAAAAAAGATGTGGTCACTCAATCCACGACCATTTGTGGGGACGCTGCTGTGCACAATTGGCTGCCGTGTTTCACCCACAAAATATACAGTCGCTACACTTTACAATGTATTCTGTGAAGCGCTTTGAGACGTCTCAATGACGCGATATCAAATGCAAGTACAGTACTGTTATCAATATAATTCCTGAGAGACTGGGTTACTCACAGCTCAAGCAGAATCTTACAGAGAGAGAGAGAGAGAGAGAGAAGCATCTCTGCCTCAGTGCTGTGCTGTCCCCATCCATCCCACACTGACCTGGGAGCCGGTCCATCCCAACAATGCGTAGGCGAACTGGCTGATAGGAACGATGACCAGATCCACTCGCACAGCTTTCCAGTGTTTGTCCTCAGGCCTGTGGCCAGCACCCTGGCCCCCAGCACCCTGGCCCCCAGCACCCTGCCCTCCCTCTCGGGAGTCATTGCCAGACACAGCAGCGTTCACCGGCTCCTGGTTCAGCTTCACGATGGTGAAACATCTCTCAAAGTGATCGAACTTGCTGGTTTCCTGCTTCCTGCACTTCTGGTAACTGTTCCCAATCTCGTCACTGTACAGCATCAGGCCCTGAGAGAAACAGAACGTAAAACTGTGACTTTAAGCTACTTCACAGGATACACTGTAAAGTTAATCGACTGTATATTTTGTGGGCGAAACGCGGCAGCCAATTGCTCACAGCAGCGTCCCCACAAACAGCCGTGGATTGAGTGACCAAATTATTATTTGGAGGGATTATTACCCCTGGAAAGCGATCCCCCAATCGCCTAACACCCGGGTTCCTACTGACTGCTGGTAAACAGGGGTGTGTGTGTGCAGTAAGGAAACTTGCCTGAGGTTGCACTCTGACGGGAATTGAACCCAGGTCTTCTCACTTGCGAAGCGAGTGCTCTAACCACTGAGCTACAGGACATGATAGCTTGATGATGGGTTGTGTCTGAATGTCTGAGGCCTACCTGGCTGGCCATGTGCTGAATCACTTTGGTAACCAGACCCTTTTCCTTGCCTTCCTCTGGGTGAGTTATTAGGAAATCCACATCATGGCCGGTTTCCTTCCCTCTGCAGAGCAGAATATCAAACAATTGACATTGATAAAAGCACCTTTCAGATCGAGCTTGGGGTGGGGTGGGGGGGAGGGAAAGGTGACCAAAAGCCTGGTCAAAGAGTAGGTCTTGAGATGGACCTTCAGTCGTGGACTTAGTAACCAAATAATTTGTTTATTTATTCATATTGTGAAGGGATTATTACCCGCTAGAAAGCGATCTGCCAATCAACTAACAACCAGGTTAGTACTTACTGCTGGGGAAACAGAGGCGTGTGTGTGGAGTAAGGAAACTTGCCTAATGTTTCGCCCTGCCCGGGAATCGAACCCAGGTCCTCTCAC
Organism: Callorhinchus milii; assembly: GCF_018977255.1. NCBI lineage: Eukaryota > Metazoa > Chordata > Chondrichthyes > Chimaeriformes > Callorhinchidae > Callorhinchus > Callorhinchus milii. The sequence goes on from NW_024704769.1 coordinate 3,830,407, forward strand.
TGGCGAGGCGAGGGCTCCAACCGTTAAACTACAGGATGGAGACAATCTGCGACTATATATCTGGGCGACTCGATTCAGAATGTGTGGTTGGCAAAAACAAACCGTGTGTTGATGAGACTGATTTACAGCCTCCACAACAACACGACTGAGTGCCCCAGTTATAGCTCGAAGGATGTCTGTTGCAGCATTGCTCAGGGCCACGCATGAATGTGGAAATAACTGGCCACATGCAGCACTGTGTGTGTGTGTGTGTGTGTGTGTGTCTGTGTGTATATACACCCTATTTCAGTCAGACCACGCTCCAGTGCTTCCTCTTTGCTAATATGATGAATGATTCTCTTCTACACATCCCTGCACCCTCTGGCACCTCTCTACCTCTCTGACCTGCTTTCTCCCCAGGCCACTGTCAAGCGCTCCGAGACGCTGCCCGGTGAAGGGCGCTGTGTAAATGCAAGTTGTTGTTGAAGTTACATTGTCTTACCTTCTAAAGCCACCTGCTAAGGTGATAACAGCACCGGGTAAATATCTATACACGGCTTCCTCTACAGTCTTTCTGATCATATCGGCCTCTGCTCTCGTTACTGGTGTTGTGAGGTCTTCATAATACTGTAACCCTAGGGAAATAGGTGAGGTTAGCAAACAGGGTAAAGGGACTAACAGTGCTGAGGTTAACTGTGGCCTTTCTGCTTGATGAAGTCCCTGATATCAACTAACCAGCCCAGACTGAGGATCAAATTTCCAACCGCACTTGTGATCCTGTGATCTTTCAGGCTTTTGCCTCTGAGCCCAAATAATAATATATAATATAACAATTCTTGCATTTGATAAAGCGCCTCATCACGTCTTCGAGACGTCTCAAAGCGCTTCACAGGATACACCGTAAAGTGAATTAACTGTATAATAATAATAATCCTTGCATTTTGCACAGCGCCTTTCACATCAGGACATCCCAAAGCGCTTCACAGGAATACACTGCAACGTGTAGTGACTGTGTATTTTTGTGGACAAACCACCAGTTTGCACACAGCACTGTCCCACAAACAGCCGTGGAGTGAGTGACCAATTTTATTGAGGGGATTGTTGGCCAGGACACCGGGTGAGAGAGAAACTCCTTTCGGGAGATCTTTAACGACCACCTGAACAGAGCACGGACGGGGAGTGAGGTTTAACATCTCATCCGAAGGATGACGTCTCCGACAATGCAACACCGCTCCTCCCCATCGCTGTCACAGAGTGCTAAGATATCCTAACCTGCCTCCTTGCACTCTTACCTACTTGCTGCTCTTTAGTAAATCTGATTTGTGATGCTCTGAGATCAGCCAGTGTTTGATGCTGTTCCTTGTACCACTTCTCGGCCGTTTTCACTCCAACCCCAAAGATGCTGGTGAAGAGCTACAAGAACAGAGGGAAAGACCGCGTATTGTTAAGAGTTCGCCTGACGCCAACGCACACCCCTGGCGCCAACGTGGTGTCACGTACCGTTAGAGTTTGGTATCGCTGGCTCTGTGTCACACTCTCAACTTCCTGGCAAACTCCGTCTTCGAGGATTTCCTGGGCAGAGAAAATGGGAGTGAATAACTTTGTACCAGATCCTTCACCTCCTTACCTCTCCCACCTCATTACTCCCCAACCCACCACCCACTGCCCCTGCTCGGCTGGCTCTGGCCTGCTACTTGTCCCTCATCCCCTCAGCTCCACCGCCGGTTCTTCTGCCGATTATCTTAAACCTGTGACCCACTCGCCAGAGGAAGCAGCTTCTTATTACTTAGCAACTTACTTGTTTACTTATGGCCTTGCTGCCCGCACGTGAGAGGACCTGGGTTCGATTCCCAGGCAGGGCGGAACAACATGTGCTTGCATTCATTACCTCAATGACCTTCCTGCAGTGTTCTCCCAGGCCAGGGAACCCACGCAGACTGTCCACGCTGGTCACAGCGTAAGGCAGAGACTTCAGGATGGAGCTGACCCTGGTGAAGGCCAGATACCGACCGACGCTCTCATAATACTCTGCATTTTCTGCCAATATCTTCAACGCGTCCTGTACAAAATCGTGAAGAGGGTCACTTTAAACAGGAGTTTTCCTTAATGTACCCCAATTGTTCAGTATTTCTCTGCTGTCAGCTGTGGAGTCCTATAGCTCAGCGGTTGGAGCACTCGCCTCGCATGTGGGAGGACCTGGGTTTGATTTCCAGGTCAAGGCGAAAAATTAGGCAAGTTTCCTTTACTCCACACACACGCCTCTGTTTCCCCAGCAGTCACGAGGAACCAGGTTATTAGTCGATTGGCGGATCGCTTTTCCATGGGTAATAATCCCTTCAAAATAAATAATTAAACAACTAAATGAATTAATAATTTGGTCACTCAATCCATGACTGTTTGTAGGGACACTGCTGTGCATAATTGGCTGCCGTGTTTCACCCACAAAATATACAATCAAATCACTTTACGGTGTACTCTGTGAAGCGCTTTTGTAATAAGGAGCTACATCAAATGCAAGAATTATTATTATTAGATTGATGAGATAAGTCCTATGGTTATGAAACCACCTGACAGCAGGGAAGAGAATGAGGGGTTAATCCCTCCTGAAGGAGAACGACAAACCTCCTTCACCCTGGGAGAGGAGACCAAAGACAGGACCATTACCGTGAGCACTTTGTTGTGATTGTTCAGTGTGGTTCTCCGTTGACAGGCGTAGGTGGGGATGGCAGCTGAACTGGCACCAGCGCTGAAGACACTCTTCACCTAAAGAGCAAACGCGACAGCAATGGTAACGCACAGTGCTTTAGACAACCTGCAATCGGCTTTCTCACTAAAAGATCCTGTCAATTAGCACTGAACCGCCAGCTTTTGAGAGCAGCGGCCCATCTGCACAGACACGGGAATGTAATTGAATGTGTGTCAGCCTGACTCAGGGGTTGTGGGTTCAGACCCCCCCCATGTCAGGCCTTGGAATCACATAGTCTAAGCTGACTCCGCTGTAGCGCTGGGGGGGGGTTGTTGCATTGTCGGGAGGTGAGACATAAAACCGAGTTCCCATCTCCAGGTTCAGGAGGATGTTAAAGACCCTGTAGCTCTGTTGGAAAGGGCAGAGGGAGGGAGGAGGTGACCGAGTACCTGAAGTCGATGGCGGGTTTCAATCTCCAAGAGCCTCCCGGCTCCCATACTGTCCGTGAACCATGTGATGTCCACCAGAGCGGCCGCTGACAATCTCTCTCCACTAACCGTGCTCTGTTTCTCCACGAACGCCAACACCTCATCCCCAGAATTATTCTCAGACACAATGTGGGTAACTGATTCGCTGTGGGGGGGGGGGGGGAGGGAGGGGCGGAGTGGGGGAAAGAAGAGATAAACGTCATCTTACTTCAAGGTTTTGTTAATGTAATAATAATAATCCTTCGCCTTTGATACTGTGCTTTTTACATGTGGTGTCCTGCAGCTCCGGGTTCGATTCCCAGGTGGGGGCCAACCACTGCGCTGGTTTCCTTATGCGCCTGTGTTTACCCGGCAGTGAGCAGGAGCCCGGTCACTAGTCGACGGGCGGATGGATCGCCTTTCCGGGGGTAACAACGCCTCGGGGGGGGGGAAGGGGGAAAGAAGCGAGTCCACGACTGTCCGTGGGACGCTGCTGTGCGCGTTTCGCCCACAGTGTATACAGTCGCTCTGCTTTTATGTCAGACGCCTCTGAGACGCCTCAAGGACATAAGGCGCTGTGCTCAGTGCAGGGATTATTATTAGATGATTATTAGAAGTGACCCAGGAGGGCAGGGCAGGGAGGGCGGGGGGGGGCGCGGGGCGGGCAAGGCGGGGGGGCAGGGAGGGCAGGGCAGGGAGGGCAGGGCAGGGAGGGCAGGGTAGGCACGGGGGGGGGGGCAGGGAGGGCAGGGCAGGGGGGCAGGGCAGGGCAGGGCAGGGGGGGCAGGGCAGGGAGGGCAGGGGGGCAGGGAGGGCAGGGCAGGGGGGCAGGGGGGGCAGGGCAGGCAGGGCAGGGCAGGGGGGCAGGGCAGGGAGGGCAGGGGGGCAGGGCAGGGGGGCAGGGAGGGCAGGGCAGGGGGGGCAGGGCAGGGAGGGCAGGGGGGCAGGGCAGGGGGGCAGGGAGGGCAGGGGGGCAGGGAGGGCAGGGCAGGGAGGGGGGGGGACCCCCTCTCTCTCACCTGAGCTCAGTGTCCACCCTGAAGCCCTTGTTTCTGGCCAACTGTGTGAGGAGCGCTCTCCTGCTCTTCCCCATTCTCCTCTCCACCAGGTACATGGCGGCCCGGGGGGGGGAGGGGGGGGGAGGGGGGGGCACAGCTCCAGCACAGGCGGCTTTGTGCCTCTTGTTGCGGGGCCGCTCGGCCATCCCGAGCCGGTGGGTGGGTCGGTGGGTCGGTGGGTGGGTACCGGGTCCCGCAGCCTCGACTGTCCGGAAAACAGGCACCGAGAGGCGGACCCGCGGGTCAACCTCTTCCGCTGTGGACAGCAGCGCCTCTCCGGCAGATACGAGGCTTAAAGCCCAGAGACGCCCTCAGACCCCCACACCCCGAGACCCCCCCCACCCCCTACCCCCCACCCCCGGGGGGCGGTCAATACCTCCTCAGCCATCAGCAACAACAACAACAACAACAACATCAGCTTCTCCCACAGAGCCCTCCCTGCGGAGTGGCCGCGACCCCCTCCTTTGAGACGTCACGAAGACGCGATCGGCCGTCGTTATCGTAATAATAATAATAATAATAATAATCCTTGCATTTGATATAGCGCTTTTCACGTCAGGAGGACGTCCCAAAGCGCTTCACAGAACACACTGTAAAGTGAAGTGACTGTATATTTGTGGGTGAACGCGGCGGCCAATTGCGCACAGCAATGTCCCACAAACAGTCGTAGATTGAAGATGACCAATTTATTATTGTTTTTGGTTTTGGAGGATTATTATTAGGCTCTGTGTGGAGTAAGGAAACTTGCCCGAGGTTTCGCCCTCTGCCTGGAATTGAACTCAGGTCTCTCACTCGCAAAGCGAGTGCTCTAACCACTGAGCTACAGGACTCCGAATGACAATAATAATGATAATGACGGTGGAGTCCCGACGACAGTTGCCGCGAGTCGCTTGGCACGACTTCCTGTGAAGGGCAGCGGGTCCGCAGTTACATAATAAAATACATCAATAATAACCCTGGGACGTCCTGCCGACGTGAAAAGCTCTATATCAAATGCAAAGATTATTATTATTATTATTATTATTATTATTATTATTAGCCTCAGCGCCTTATCGCGGCTTCTCAAAGCGCTTCGCAGAACACGCTCCAGGGTGTAGTGACTGTGTACTGTGTGGGTGACACGCAGCAGCCACCTGCGCGCAGCAGCGTCCCCGCAAAAGGAATGATTTAGTTCCGTGAAGGGATTGTTACCCCCGGAAAAACGATCAGCCAATCGACTCTCACCCCCGGAAAGGGCAGGTAACTGGGACTGTGACAGGATTGCTCCTTAAAAGACATCAGTAATAATAATAATAATCCTTGCATTTGATGTAGCGCCTTATCCCGCCTTTGAGACGTCTCAAAGCGCTTCACAGAATATGCTGTAAAGCGTAGTGACTGTGTATTTTGTGGGCGAAACACGGCAGCCAATTGCGCACAGCAGCGTCCCCACAAACAGCCGTGGACTGAGTGACCAAATTATTACTATTTTTTGTATACAAGGAGCTATATCAAATGCAAGGGTTATTATTATTATTACGGTCTTGTCTTTTGTAAGATGATAATATTTTTTAAAAATCCTTACGTATGAGAGAGTCCTGAAACCTGGCACTTCAGTGCGGGGTAATAAGATCACAGGGGGATGGATTTAAATCCCTTCCAAGTTAAACACTATTGGCCAATTCTGAACAAGGCTACAAGACAGAGAGCCAATGTAGAGAGTGTTCATTGGGCCAGTGATGTGTCTGTTGCACTACCTTCCAATTGCCTGGTTGAAAAATGTGAGCGCACACCGCTTCCTGGGGCAGAGAGTCCGAAAGTTAAGAGAGAGTTTAGGAGAGTTAGGTTCAAAGTGTGTGCGTGGTGGGGGGGGNAAGCGGATTGAAGAGCAGGCAGTGGGCACCAGCTGCTCACCACCTCCAGCAAACACCTGGCTCTTCCCTACCCATCCCTCACCTGCCTCACCCGGTCCTGTCCCACCTTACGAACGGTGGAGTTAGTTGACTGACTCTTAAGCTGAGGGACAAAATGAAATCGCCTCTGGTAACCTTGTTACTGCTGTGCTGTCAGGCGGGACAGCATCTGTGTGCCCTCAAGAACATCCTTCTGATCCTGACTGATGACCAGGACTTGCAGCTGGGAGGGATGGTGAGTATAATACTGACTTATACTGGGGGCAGGAGATAGGGGGCTGGGGAGGGGAGTGGGGAGGGAATGGGGAGAGAGGAACAATCAGGGAAATGCTAAAGGGAGAATTGCTGAAGAACCAGAGTGAGTGATAATAATTATAATAATCCTTGCATTTGTGTAGTCACGTTGTTGATCTGTCTCAAAAGTGTGGTGACTGTGTCATTTGAATGAAAGCCGATCTGTACGGCAAATCGAAGAACAACAGAAAATGAGTACTGTGCAGTAGTTCCTATTCAGACTTTGCCTCCTTATAAGTGAGTTTATTGTTAAAAAGTTTGAGAAACTTGTGCGATGAGTTACAATAAACCTTCCATTTGGTATAACGCCTTATCACGTCGTTGAGACGTTTCAAAGCGCTTCACAGAATAGACTGTAAAGTGAATTGACTGTGCATTTTGTGGGTGAAACATAGCAGCGTCCCCACAAACAGCCGTGGATTGAGTGACCAATTTTCTTTTTGGTGGGATTATTACTCCCAGAAAACGATCCGCCAATTGACTAACAACTGGGTTCCAACTTACCATAATAATGGTGACGGTGATATTAATGGTTACCATATTAATAGCCAGAGTTACCATATTAATGATCTAATGATTGATCATGTGTTGGCCTGTGGAATACTTTCACCGCGCTTTGCAGTAAAATCATGTGAGGCGTCCTCCCGATGTTATTATTACGCAAGATCATAAATCACATGAAAGAATTTGCATTTCAAAAGCAAATCAGATAGTGTTCTTTTGGGAAATAATATCGCAGGATACAGTATACAGTTTGGGACATGACATCTCAAGTGATTGCCAGAATGGTGGAATAATATTTATTATTATATATTATTATAAGTCATGTCCCAAACTATACACTGTATCCCCAGATATCATTTCCAAACAGAAATCTATTTCATTTGCTTTTGAAAGAATCAATGCTTTCGGCTTCCACTGTCACCCTAGGAACCCATTCAATACATTTACCAGCTCCCTCAATGAAATAGTGTTTCCGCAGATCTCTTCTGAATTCCCCCCCATTCAATCGCAGGCCCTGTCATCTGGTTCTACTGTTCAGTACAAGATAAAACAGCTTATCATGTTCTACATTATAATTGTAATAATAACAATCCTTGCATTTGATATAGCGCCTTATCACGTCTTCGAGACGTCTCAAACCGCATCACAGGATACGCTGTAAAGTGAATTGACTGTACATTTTGTGGGTGAAACATGGCAGTCAATTGGGCACTGCAGCGTGGTTTGGAGAAAAGTTTGTAAGCAGTTTGTAAGATTAATTTCCGTTCTCGTGGTGTGTGCGTGTGTCCTTATGGCAAGTGGCCTTCAGCATGACAGCATGTGTCACAACAAGCTCACTGTTCCTCTTTTTGTATGAAGCTTCTGACGTGCGGATTAGGCAAACTTGCCCAACGTCTCGCCCCGTCTGGGGATTGAACCCAGGTCCTCTTGCTTGCGAGGCGAGTGCTCTAGCCACTACGCTACAGGACTCCATAATAAATCTCCAACGGTCTACTCCCTCACCACATCGCTACTGTGAATCATATTGCTGATTTTCCTTGCTATCTTGCATTGTTAAAGCACCGAGACCCACCGTGTGGCTCAGGAGTGTTCCAGTCCATGTGAAGGATGGAGCCTTGGGGAAATGAGCCAAGTTGATTATAGTCTTGACATCTGGTTAGTGGAGGCCTGGGGTCTAGTCACGTTGACTTTCTCCAGAGTCCTGCCTCCTCTCTGGCTGAGTAAAGAACAGACAAGCCAGCAGTAGCTTTGCTAACTGCAATACGTTAAGGCAGGGTGGGCCAACTGGTGGCTTGTAGGTCGCATAGGGCATCCGGCCCTCAGCAGCCAAAAGGTACCCCCCCCCCCAGGGATGGTGGTGCAGTGGCTCAGGCAGTGGAGGAACCATTTTGTCTCTGCCAGAATTTAGTGTTTCCATTGGTGGCTGTGGTGATGCATCCAACAGGAACATGGATGGTCTTAGCACTGTTTCTGCAGTTGGGCCTGATATTGGTTCTAGGATCGAGCTGTAAAATGTTCAGGGGTGTGTGATCGGTCTTGGGGGAGGTGAGCCATTTGTTTACAAGAGGCATTTTGTCCACTGATAAAATGTCTCACTCCATTCCTCACTCGCTTTGTAATCGTTCCCTGCCTCTGAGTTCCTCAGTTACCTCGGAGTGAGTTTGTGCTGCTTAAACGTGTGACTCCGTCAATGCATTGATTGTTTGAGCTGCTGCTCAAAGGGTTTCAGGTTCCTTTGTAGTTGGAGGTTCTTATTATAGGGAACTGGTAATTAGTGATGACTTGAGCTCCAGGTCAACAACCTCAGCTCCAGTTACCACAAAGCCCTCCTCAACCTGTCTGTCACTCAAGGCATTGACCCTGGACTGCCGGTGACATAGTTTACAACCTCCATTTGTTGTTGTATTCAGGTTATCCTAAAGATAGCTGAACCTGACAGAGGCACAGTTTTGCAACACAATGTTACTATAGTAATTTCAAGTGGTCGTTAAAGATCTCCTGTGGCACCATTTGAAAAGAGGAGTCTCTCTCTTGGTGTCCTGGCCGACAATCCCCCAAATAAAATGGTCACTCGCTCCATGGCTGTTTATCGGACGCTGCTGTGTGTAAATTGGCTGCTGCGTTTTGCCCACAAAATACAGTCACTCCACTTTACAGTGTATCGTGCGACCTGTGTTGTTTGTGTGGAGGTTGAAGAGGCTGTTTATATTCTCGGGGGCACATGGTCAGGGCCTGTGGAGGGCTGCCAGACTTGCTGTGTCTCCCCGACCTGCAAGATAACTTCCAGTTTACCGTTACAATTAAAGTCTATTTCTAAACCTAAATAGTTCAAGGTTACTCTAAAGGTCTTGTGCTCAGATTTCTGTGTGTCTACTTATTCTGCCCTTGGATGTTAACTCCTTCAACGAACATCTGGTTAGAAATTGGAGTGAGGATTTTAGTGCTGGATTATAGACTGTTGGCAATGGAATGTCAAATTCAGTCAACCCTCTGTTGAGGTCTCCTTAGCCAGGAAAGTCCACATCACTCCAGGGCACTGTTGATAACGCATGTACATTATTAGATTGACTGATGACTGCAACTGGACACCCAGGTGACAAAAAAATCTTTAAAAAAATTCAAACATCTATCTCAACCCGTCATATAAGAGTGTGCGGGCTCTGGCTCAATATGGGTTTGTGTGTGCTTGTTACGGTTGCAAAGAATAAAGTGTCTGCCTGTCTGTGTCTGTGTTTTCAGACTCCCATGAAGAAGACTCAGGCATTAATTGGGAATGAAGGAGCTACGTTTACCAATGCAGTGAGTATCTTATCAGAATTGGGCACCTTATTCAGTTTCAGGCCTTGGCTGCTCACTCCACTGTTTGCCTCTCAAAGTTGTGGCTTGAGTCATGAGATTGTTCCTACTGAGAGACTCTTGAGATCCATAGATAATCAGGCAAAGGTTCTTCAATCAGCAAGCGCAACAGACTGGAAATTGAATGTACTTCTGATTGAAGGCCCAGATCACGACACACAGTTGCTCTCATGTCACTGGTGCTTCCATGGGAACATAAGAATTTGTTAGACAAAAGAAGACCAAGGTCCATCTAGTTCACCTTCCACCGTCTTGACAGTCGCTTGCACATGTCGTGTCCCAAACTATATCCTTTACTGCCCTGAGGTCTGCTAGCAATGTAGAGGCACTGTGCTTTGTGTGAGCTCTGGGTTGCAATGTCCGTGCCTGTTTCCCATTTAACACTGACTGTGTTCTCTCTCTTGCAGTTCACAGCCACCCCACTGTGCTGTCCCAGTCGCAGTAGCATCCTAACCGGACAATATCCTCACAACCATCTGGTGCGTAACAACTCGGTGACTGGGAACTGCAGCAGCTTGCAGTGGCAGAGGGCGATGGAACCTCAGGCTTTCTCCGTCTACCTTAAGAAGCGAGGATACCAAACCTTCTACGCAGGCAAATACCTCAACAAGGTAACTGGTGCCAACAGACTACTGAGCTTTCAGGCTGTGATCCAGTTTGGGGATAACATTAATCCTTGCATTTGACACAGCACCTGATCACTCCGTCGAGACATCTCACAGCGCTTCACACAACATACTGTAAAGTGATTTTTTTCCTTTTTTAACTGTGTTTTGTAAGTGAAACGCAGCAGCCAGTTGAGCACAGCAACATCCCACAAACAACCATGGAGTGAGCGACCAATTTTATTTGGGGGATTGTTGGCCAGACACCGGGGGGGGGGGGGGGAGGGGGGGGTGTGGTGGAGAGAGAGAAACTCCCTTCTCTATTCAAATAGCGCCATGGGATCTTTTAACCTCAGTTTAACCTCTCACCCAAAGGACGAAAGGGAACAAGTCACAACTTCTCCTTATAGTTGAGCCGTAAATGGTGCCATGACAGTGTGACTCTTTGACACTGCGTAGTTCTGGGATAATGCTTTGGCTCCTGATATGAAAGGAGGTTAGTCTGAGTTAGGCAATGTTGAGATACTGGGATATCCAGGACCAGGTGAACACGATACTCTACACGAGTGTGGCACGTCATTGCTGTATCTCGGTGCCTCTGCCCAAACATTGCTGTGGGTGTAGTGGCCGTTCACCCTCAGCACAGTTAAGTGTATTTGGTGCTGAGGTTGTTGATTGAATCCTGGAGTGGAAGTTGCTGATTCCAAGTCCTGCTGCACTCACTAACTATAACAGCATCAGTGAAGGACAGAGAAAGAAGGCCATTCGGATGTTTGTGGCAATGAACACTGCAAGCAGATTGCACAATCCCGGTTTACAGATACTGCTGTTGGCCTTGTCCATATTAGACTCCTGTGCTGTTGTATCTGTCTAACCCTCTGGGTAAGACATTAAACCAAGAGCCTGTCTGCTGTTTGGATGAATGTTAAAGATCCCACAGCACAATTCGAAAAGAGAAGGGAGTTTCTCCTGGTGTCCTGGCTAACAGATGAAACTGACTGGTGTTTGTTTCTAGGACATTTCAGGGAGTAGAACTAGTTGGGATAAGAGCGGGGGAGTGGGACTAGTTGGATAGCTCTTTCAAAAAACTAGCACAGCCACGATAGGCTGAATGGCCTCCTTCTGTGGTGTAAGACTCTATGATAAATTGGCTGATGCAGGCGCCAAGTCTTTGCTCTGTAACATTCAGAAAGGTTAAGTGGTTGTGTGGCTTATCTTAGTCTTTTTCTCTCTGACAGTACGGACATCCCTCTGTGGGTGGCACAGCCCATGTCCCACTGGGCTGGGATCATTGGCATGGACTGGTAAGTGACCTATTGATAGTTCTCAGTCTCGTCAAGCTGATATGTCGGTGCAGGTCAGACACATGGATGGTTTGGTCACTCTGAAGCACGGTGCTGGGTTTCCGTTTGGGTCAGACACCCTGTCGTGTGCAATGCAGGGTCTCTGTAACCTCTTCCAATACCTTTCTTTGGATTGAACTTCCTGTAGTTAACTGTCAATCCCGAGTGTTATGTTATGTCCATTGCTCACTAGCTGTGGTGATACACACGACAAGCAGACTGCACAAGCCTGGTTTACAGATGCTGCTGTTGGCCTTGCTCATGTGTGAGAGAGACTCCTTGCAGAGGGCTGCGATGTTTTATCTGTTGTACGTAACTAACGCTCAAAAGCAGTGTTAGGGGTGCACTGTGTTGTCAGAGGCCCTGCCCTTCGGGTAAGGCGTTAGAGGGAGGGATACACGTCTGCTTTCTGACGTATGGGTACCATTCAGCTCCAACACAATGAACAATGGTTTTCTGTACAAAACACCTGAAGTGACGTCTTCCATCCTCAGGTGGGAAACTCCAGGTATTATAACTACACTCTGTCTGTGAACGGGAAGCAGGAAAACCACGGAGATGCCTATGAAAAGGACTACTTGACCGATCTCATAGTAAGTCTTGAGTCATCTTATTGCTGGAGTTTCTGTTCAGTTGTGGAGGAGGCGGGGAGCGGATTCCAGACCGTAACAATGCTGTGGGTTTTAAAAAAAAACATCTCCTCATCTCTGCTCTTTTTTTGCCAATTATTTTGAATCTGTGTCCTCTGGTTACCGACTTCCAAAGGAAACTGTTTCTCCCCATTTTATCTATCAAAACCCCTGATAATTGTGAATACTGCTATTACATCCCCCCTCAACCTTCTCTGCTGTAAGGAGAACAATCCCAGCCTCTGGTCTCGTCTCTCCACATAATTGAAGTCCCTCATCGCTGGTATCATTCTGGTAAAGTTAATTCTTTTTACTCATGTACTGAGAGTACAAAGATGGACGAGGGTGATTTTAGGTCCCCTTTCCCTGATGTTAGGTCTGTTGAGTTTTGTTCTTCATGTAAAGGACCAGCTTGTCGCTGTGATGGATGAGATCAATCTTGTTCCAGGCGAACCGTTCGGTGGATTTCCTGGAAACACGGCGTCGCTCTGCTCCTTTCTTCATGATGTTGTCCACTCCAGCCTGCCACTCTCCCTGGACAGCGGCCCCACATTACAGCAAGTCCTACAGCACGACCAAAGCTCCTCGTCACGGCAGCTTCAATCTTCACGCTAAGGTGAGTGCGCTGGAAGCTAACAACCAGATTAAGAACTAGTTCGGTTCCTCTCGCTTGTGAGGAGAGTGCACTGACCACTACACCACAGGGCTCCAGCACTACCCCAATAATAATAACCCTTCCATTTGATATAGCGCCTTATCATGCCCTCAAGGTGTCAAAGCGCTTCACAGAATAGATTGTAAAGTGTAGTGACTGTATGTTTTGTAGGTGAATTGCGCACAGCGGTGTCCCACAAACAGCCGTGGATTGAGTGACCAAATTCTTGTTGTGGGCGAAACGCTTTTTAAGGTAGAAAATAAACCTCCTTCCATTTGATACAGTGCCTTTCACATTGGAAGGACGTGTCAATTGTGTACACGGCAAAGCCAGGCAGATCTGGTACAATAAGTCATGCGATTACAGTCATTTGTATGATGTAAATCACAGATATTTCTTGTGTAAAGGCTCCCTCTCGTGGTTGGGAAGGGCCAGTGCTCACTCACTTCTCGGCCGTTTGTGGGACGTTGGCTTTTTTCATGTGCTTTGAAATGTCTCAATAACAAAGCGCTATCTCAAACCAAGGATTATTATTGTATATAAAGGTTTAAGAATTTGTGTTCAACTTTTAAAATGCCTCCAGGGGTAAATAAACAGCTTTTTCCCTTTCCATATTTATTTTCTGGTCTGGGTTAAGATTTAAATATAAGGGTTTAATGTCTTTAACTACAGGATAAACACTGGCTGCTACGGCAAGCTAAAACCCCGATGAAGAACACTTCCATCCAATTCCTGGACAATGTCTTTAGAAACAGGTAACACAGCTTTTGTCTTTTGAAATCAGAATCCATCTGTAAATGAGTTGTTTTTCTTTTCTGTGTTGAATTAAAACCCGAAGTGGTTTGTTTGTAAATGGAACGCGCAAAGCTCCTTTGTTTAAATGTGCGGCCACATTAATTAGCCACGAGTGGCAATGCGTTTCAAACCTGATAATTAGCTCAAAGCGCTTCCCAGGATTTCCTGCAAAGTGTAGCGTCTGTACGTGAAGGCCAATCCATATATAGTTTTATAAAACATAACAATTAATAATCCTTGTATTCAGTACAGTGCCTTATTACGTCTTCAAAACATCGCAAAGGGCTTCACAGGATGTATTGTAAAGAGTAGTGACTGTGTTGTGAGTATTATATGCGGTTATCTCCTTTTTATGCTTCAAATAAAATCTTGTTGTTTCACCCAGTTAAGTAGTGGAGAGATGTGACCTGTGTGTATCAGTGAGGATCTCAAACAAGCGGGTACCATATAACAGACAACCATTACACCTCTGATCCTGTGTCTCTCACACTCCCACCTTCTCTAATCCCTGTAGGTGGCGAACACTGCTGTCTGTGGATGATTTGGTGGAGAAGGTCATCAATAAACTGCAGCAAGTGGGGGAGCTGAATAACACCTACATCTTCTATACCTCTGACCACGGCTATCACACAGGTCAGTGTTTGGGTCTGCTTCTGCTTCTCTGCTTTGAGCAGACTCCCAGCGTGGTGTGTGGTGAATGATTCGCAGTGATAGATATTGTGGAAGGGTCATTGAATCTTGGGAGTGTTTGTCCATTAAAGGTTACCATTGATAAGATAATTGATTGTATAGGATCAGGAAGCATTTCTTCACTCAGGGAGAGATGTGAGGATGTGGGACATCATGTGCAGAATGCTGTAGATTCGATGGGGATGTTTAAACGAGAGAGAGAAAGAGATATTTGGGTGGCAGAGATGTCAAGGGGAATGGTGAAAGGACGGGCATTGGGATAAAAAGATCTGCCAACATCTGATTAAACTGGTACTGGCTGAATGGCCTGTTCCTGTTCTCCTCTGTTCCTCATCCCTGCTGGCAATCCTCTGTCCACAGGCCAGTTCTCGCTCCCCATTGATAAGCGACAACTGTATGAATTTGATATCCGTGTCCCCCTGCTCGTACGAGGGCCGAACATCAAACCGAAGCAGACTATAACGGTACGTAATAAAAACACAAGTCGCTGGGAACACTCAGCAGGTCAGAATCTTGAATGAGACGTCAACTGTGTTTCGAGGTGTGAATTCACAGCGTTGCTAATTGTTGCGCTCTCTGATCTCCAGGCACCTATACTGAATATCGACCTGGCTCCCACCTTCCTGAATATCGCTGGCTATGATGTACTGGGAACCAATATGGATGGCACCTCATTCCTCCCTCTCTTGGTAGGTGTGTGATATGGTGTAATGGTACCCTTAGTGCAAGTGGGGTCTTCTTGGAACTGAACTGGCACCAAGGTGACGTCTAGAGTGGTCCTAGCTGGACGAGCAGTCTGAAGCTTGCCAGACAGTGCTCTTGATGACAAGCTATGTCGTTTAGCTGGTGTGGAAAATTGCTGAATGGTGTTTTCTGTTCTTCAGAATTCATCGCACGGTAAAATTCGCTGGCGTTCTGACTTCCTGATTGAATACACTGGGGAAGGCAGTGAAGACAAGGACCCTAAGTGCCCTAATGTGGGACCTGGCATGTCTGTAAGTAATGCCACTTTGGCTCACTAATACACAGTCCCTCCACTTCACAGTAAGTCCTGTGAAGAGCTTTGGGACGTCATCCTGACGTGAAAGGCACTACAGCAAACACAAGGATTATATATGGTTAGTATTATTATGAACAAAGTCCTTCAAAACTTTCTTTTCCTTTTGCTAGGAATGCTTTCCTGACTGTGTGTGTGAGGATTCCTTCAATAACACATACGCTTGTGTGCGAACACTCTCTAGCACTAACCTGCAGTACTGCGAGTTTGCAGACAATGAGGTAAATGCCATGTTTCAATGCCCCTCCGCCTCGCTCCCTCCCTCGCCTCCTTCAAGGCTCGTCTTCGACCGCGCCTTTGGTCACCCTCCTACCCCTACCCTCCTAGGCCTCCACCCCTCCTGATCCCCAGCCCGGGTCCACATCCCTGACTGTCCAGCACCTTGGGACGTCCTCCTGATGTGAGAGGCACTGTGTAAATGTCATGTGTTGTTGTTGATCAGTAACTAAAATCACTCTCCTCTAGCAGATCAGGTAGAAACGCTGCTGAGTCTTGAGAAGGAGGCTTTCTGCAGTTTTAAGTCTGAACCATTTCAAGTGTTGTTCTGCTCTGTGTTTCCAGACCTTCGTAGAAGTCTATAACTTGACGTCTGACCCCCATCAGCTGAAGAATATCGCTAAGACAGTGAACCCCTCACTGCTGGTGAAGATGAACCAGCGGCTAATAAAGCTGGAGTCCTGCTCTGGGTATGACTGTCGTATCATCCAGAGAGAGGCCGGTGAGTTGTCTTCCCACCAGCAGCTGCAGCACCCCAGGTTTCCACCAATATTGGTACCAGTGTGGAGTCCTGTATTAAAGCTTCCTGCTAACTTGGTCTTTGCATTTTCTTTTGCAGAACCCAAGGCTTAATGAAGGGGATGGAACGAAGAGTTGCTCAGTGTCTCGGCTGCTCTCTGGGAATTGATGTTTGAATGTGAAGCACCAGCCTTAATCCAGGGGAAAGATTAGCTGTAACCTGAAGCCTGGGACTGTAGCCGTGACATTCTCAATTGACCAAATGATGTGCAATACCTTAAAAGTTCAGGAATAATGTGAATAGAATACGGAGAAATATTCCTTCCATCTCAAACCGACAGCCAAGCAAGCGGTGAGAAGGATTGTGACTGAGCCGCCCAATTTTGAGTGTGGACAGTCCCTGCCACCTATCACTTTCTCTGGCTTCGCTGGTCGATGTTGAGAAAATGCTTCGCGTACTTTGCGTTAGTTTTTTGTAGCCTGGAAACGGTTTACTGGCTTCCATTGTTGAGTAACTGTGGGTGATTTCGAACAATGAGGGTTTCCCTCTCATTGATGCAATAACCTTCTACTCAGATTGGGCTAACTACAGGCCGGGAGGAAACTAATATGCAGTATTCCAGGTTACAATTACCTGAGCCCGCTAAAGGTTTTTTTTTGCTTTGATTTTTTTTGTTGTTGGGTAGTGTTGGAAACTGCTTTAATGCTCAGATCATTCATGTTGTGGTGCAGCCAACCATAAATGGCTCATTTGCTCATCGCCTTTTCTTGTGTATGTGAAAGAAAATGACTTAGACCAAAGGCCTTATTTACTGCAGTAAAGAAGGCTCCATTCATCTGGCCCGCCCGCTCCCTGCATAAATGTTATGTTTCTGGAAGGGAAGCACAAAAATATAGCTTGTGCGGCCCAAGAATATTTCTCAAATAGGGCATCTGGTCCTCAGCAGCCAAAAAGTTGGACTCCCTCCCCACCTGCTCTGGACCATTTTGGGAGAAAATTCTTGAATTTAATTTTAAATTTGGAAGCCTTCTCTTGATACAGAACCGCAGGAAAGAAACGGCTTCTAAAGGACTGAATTTAAGATATTTCCAAAATTGATGGTCTCAAAAGATAAGATGGGTGGAATTTCAGGTCTGCTATTCTTCTCCGTCCTCTTGTGTCCTCGGCCTCTCAGGTCCAGGTGTCAGGCGTCACCAAGTCCACATTAGGGTAACTGTATCACATTGGTTACTTTGGGAATTACTGGGTGTAGGCTGTCTGACTGACTGCCTTCATTCGATTTCCAAATGAGTTTCTTTCCTCCTGTTACTGAGCCAGTTAGGGACTGGATGTTTATAGCAAATGTTGGCTCTGCTGAAGAGAAGCCAAAAAGCCCTGAAGGAGCCACAGTGCCATGCTGCTGTGTGAGGAGAGATTAGCTCTTGTTCACATTTGTTCACATTTAAAACCTCCCAAGTCACCTGCCCAACCTCTAATAACCAAATTATTAGTGGCTCTAAGACCCCCCACCTGCCTGTCTCCCCAGCACTGCCATCTGTTCTGCCATAACATACCTGTAAACCTCCAAAGTCTGAAATTCCACATGTTCTTAAGTTTCTATCATGTTAGAAGTTAAGATTGTTCGATGAAAAATTTGAATTTGTTCTTAAAATGGAAGCCAGATATCTTTGTGAAGTGTAGAAATCTAACTTCCAAAATGCATTGAAATACAGACTTTTGCCTGTCCATTTAAGATATCTTCTCGATCTTAAAGTTAAAGCCTGAGGTCTTAGGGCAAAGACTGTGAGACGTTTAGATCTCGTTCTGTCACTGGGTCCGTCCTACTTCAAGGGCTCTGTATCTGGGTGAAAGTAATGCTCGTTAGATGTGATTGTGCAGAAGGCTTGTATTGTTATGTGGTTCCACTTTATTGAGCCTTTCTGTTCTCTGTTGAATCATGCCTGTTTTGCACGCACTTCATTTACTGAATGTCTTAGAGATAAGAGTTTTATTGGACAATAAAGTGATTTTGCAGTACCAGCCTTTAAGTGAAGATTCCTGCAAGACATTATATAATCTATTATAATAATAGCCCTCGCATTTGATATAGCGTCTTATCACGTCTTCTAGACGTCTCAAAGCGCTTCACAGAATTTACTGTAAAGTGAATTGATTTTATATTTTGTGGGTGAAACGAGGCAGCCAGTTGCACACAGCAGTATCCCACAAACAGATTGTATTTTTTTTGTGAAGGGATTATTGCCCCCTGGAGAAGCGAACAACTGGGTTCCTACTTACTGCGAGGTAAATTTATCTTGTGTTTGTGGGCCATCAAGCTTGCAAGTAATTGCTAGTGGATGGACTGGTTACTGAATCAAAGGATTCACTGTAAAGTGTAACGACTGTATTTTGTAAGTGAATGCGGCTGACAATTTGGCACACTGCAAATCGCCATAATGCAAATGTCCAATCTTCCCTGGGGGTTTGGTGGTCAGGACACTCTCTTTTCAAATAGTGCAATTGGCTCTTTCATGTCACCCGAACAGACAGACGGGACTTCAGTTTAATGTCCTGCAGCTCAGTGGTTAGAGCACTCGCCTCGCAAGCAAGAGGACCTGGGTTCCAAGTCCCGGGCAGGGCGAAACATTAGGCAAGTTTCCTTACTCCACACACACGTCTCTGTTTACCCAGCAGTAAGTAGGAATCTGGTTGTTAGTCGATTGGTGGATCGCTTTTCAGGGGGTAATAACCCCTTCAATTTGTCCACTCAATCCACGACTGAGTCCTATCACTCTCGAGGCGAGCGCACTAACCACTGCGCTATGATAACAACAACAACAACAACATTCCATTTATAAAGCGCCTTTCACGTCAGGAGGACGTCCCACGGCGCTGCACAGTTGGGTCATGACCCGAGCAGCGGGGAAATGGTCAGGGTGAGGGGAGGGAAGGGAGGGAGCGAGGAGGAGGAAGAGAGTCGAGAGGGGAGCTGAAGGCCTCTCCCCTCTTGATAAACAAGCTTATTGTGTGCTGGTACTTGTCCGACTGCTTTTGAGTTTAAATCAGATTAGTCGCGAATCCAAACTGAACCCTTTATTTCCTCAATGCCATTCTATAGCTCCTGCTCTGGTTATAGGGCGAAGTAAATATGTGGCTGCTTTTCAAATCGTTCAACCAAATAACTGCAATCAGTATGTACGCACTTGCCTTGGATTTGTGCTGAAAGATATAAAACAAAGCAGCCTCGCGGGTAACGCTGTTTGACTGTCCTTAGGTATGGCATGCCTGACCCAGTGTTCATCTGCTAACGTCATTTACATGAATTTGTTTAAGCAAAGCTTTAGCGTAATCTTGTGCATGAATTTGATGATGTGTTCAGCAACATAACAGTCACTATACTTTATGTCCACAAAATACAGTCCATTCACTTTACAGTATATTGTCTGACTGCTGAAATAAGGATACTATGAACAAGGTGCACCAGGTTACATAGTTGATCAATATAATCTATCTAAAGTTACAGAGAAGCTCTAGCAGAGATACATACTGGATTTGATTAGTACATGTTTACATTGCCACCAGGTGGGACAGATATCGACACACGGTAATCACCGAAATTGTCAATGCTCATCATTGTCAGTGAGTACAGTATTCACCTACAAAAACTTTTGATAGTATACCCTGTGAAGCACTTCAAGATGTCCTCCTGACTTGAAAGGCACTATACCAAATGCCCGGGAATTGAACCTGGGTCCTCTTGCTTACAAGGCGAGCGCTGTAACCACTACACTACAGGACTCCATAATAAGATAGTTTGATCTGCCGAAGGGGGTTCTGGTAAATGATCACTATTTCCTCAAACAGCTAAGTGGTGATCAATAACCAGGAGCAGTGGGTATCCAGGAGTAAATCACACTATCATCAAAGGTTTGTTCATACAGAAGAACAGTGAGCAAGAGCTGTAGTTTCCATTCCACGTCTGGTGATACCGAACAGATTGCTTCGATGCTCCTCGGATCTAAACAGAACATGATTGTTGCTTAAGGTCTTTGAAATGGGGAGTATGAGAAATTCTTTCCAGGATTTGTGACTTCCTCCTGCATTTACATTCATTTGCTTAAGCAGCTTGAAATTGGTGTTAGCCTCGCTCAGTGGGTAGCACGTTCCCACTGGGAGTCAAAGGTTGTGGGTTCTAGCCCCACATTGGGACGTTGAGGTCACAGACTAGGCTGACAGCGCTGGGGGAGAGCTTCTTTGTTGGAGGTGCCGTCCTCAGGAGGAGATGTTAAACTGGGGTCTTGTCCACCTGTTCAGGTGGATGTTAAAGATCACATAACACTATTTCAAGAAAGAAGAGAGTTTCTCCAAATGTCCAGGCCAACAATCCATAGATAATCGATAACCCTTCATGGCTGTGGACAAATTAGCTTCTGCTTTCACAAAACACACAGTCACTATTCTTTACAGCAAATCCTGTGAAGCTCTATGAAAACATCCTCCTGACGTGAAAGGTGCTGTATCAAATGCAGGAAATTACCATTATGAATTAGTTCGATATTCATTCTATTCTATTCTGAACGGGTCTGAGGCAGGCTGGGTTCGGAATGACTTTGATTACGTGTTGTGTTTTGTTCCTTAGACATTGAGCACTTTGATGTTAAGCAAATCCACGAATATTGTGTTGAAAGGGTTAAAGCCAGTTACAGTATAGGATCCGGTTTCTGGTAAATCCCTTTGTGAGCAGAATAATGCTTACATTTGCATTAATCATGATCTATGCAAAGCACACAGTTCAGGTCATAAGGTAGCGAGTGTTGTGGTGTGGAATGATGCTTCAATTGCTAACCTTTTGCATTGAAAGCCTCAGTTGGAGTAACAGCGATTGGGACTGTGTTGTGCTCACTAGGTGTCGAGAGCAGAGGAAGTTTCTCTGCCACGCAGGGATCCAGGCGGGACTCTCACTTCACATCTCATTCCCCAAATGGTAATGTTAGTCATTTAACTTTTGTTTTGCTTTTAGGAAAACAGTGACCATAACAAGCTGTTTTATCTTGTACTGAACAGTGGAACCAGAGGACATGGCTTGCGATTGAAGGGGGGGTAAATTCAGAACAAATCTGAAGAGATGCTGCTTCAGTCAGCGAGCGGTAAACGTATGGAACAGGTTCCCTAGCGAGACGGTGGAAGCAGAAAGTGTTGTTTGTTTCAAGAATAAATGAGATAGACTTCTGCAAGAAAATAATGTGTGGGGATACAGTAATACAGTACAGATACAGTACAGGCTAAAGAAGATTTTTTAAAACTAAAGGGATTAAGGGATAAGGGGATAGGGTGGGTAAATGGAATTAGGTTAGAAAATCAGCCATGATCTTATTACACAACAACAACAAGATTGCATTTATAGAGCGCCTTTCACGTCGGGAGGACGTCCCGAGGCGCTGGACAGTTGGGTCAGGACCTGAGCAAGGGGGGAAATGGTCAGGGTGAGGCAAGGGAAGGGAGGGAGCGAGGAGGGGGTAAAGAGTCGAGAGGGGAGCTGAAGGCACGGTCAAAGAGAAAGGTCTTTGGCGGGGCAGGCTCAGGGGGCTGAATGGCCGACGCCTGCTACTATTTCTTATGTTCTTATATAGTTTGGGACACAACATGTCAAGTGACTGCCAGGATGGTGGAAGGTGAACGGGTCTTCTTTAGCCTAGCAAGTTCTTATGTTCTTTTGTGACACGGAGATTTTGAGAGAAGGCAGTAAATTGACAGAACTGCTCAGCCAGTCGGTGTCTAAATATGTAAGGCTTGTCTTGGGAGCTGGTTAGTAAGGGAATGAGGTACAGAACAGTCTGAGAGCTTTGTGCCTGAGCACCTAGTTATTGTTGACAAGACTATTAAAGATGTTTGGAGTTCGCTCTGAACATCATTGGGACATGAAAGGCGCTGCATCAAATGTAAGGATTATCATCATTATTATTGAACAAAATTGAAGTATATGGGATTGTAAAGTGAGTATTTGTGTGTCTTTTAAGATGGTTTTAAGCTGGAGTATTTGTATGTATTTCTGCTGCCAGAAACATGTAGGTAAAGTATGGCTTTGTTAGTCATGAGGGAGAGGTAACGACAAGGTATGCCCTTTCATTTAGAGTAGAGCAGCAAGTTCCACAACAACGTGTTTTACAGCAATGTGGAGCGTCATTCTTGGTCGGGGAGAAACTTCGTCAAGTAAACCTTACTCCCTTACTGCTTAACCTAGCAATAAGCAGGAACCCGGTTGTTCTGTGAAGCGCTTTGAAACCTCTCGAAGACATGATAAGGTGTTGTATCAAATGCAAGGATTATTATTATTATAATCTCAAAGTGACAAGAGGGTAGGTAAGGGTTTTGGTTGTATAAGTTTTGGACGTGGGATAAGGACAGTGATGGATGATACGAGAGGTTGAAGCAGAGCTGAAGAACCAGTGAGATGGAAATCCTGGGCATCTGCTTTAGTTGGAGTGAGCAACCAGGGAGAGTGATGGAGATAGCGCCAGAGTCAATAAACTATTGGCAAGAACTAAACAGCAAGAACTAAACAGCTATTGCTGATGGCGTTGAAGATGCCATTCGGGGAGCTATCGCCAGTACAACAAGAACTTTTATATAGAGCCCCTCACGCAGGGCAGAGTCCCAGAGCCTTGATAGTGACGGAACCTGACTCCGAGTCGCGGGAGGTGACCGTAGGTACTGGTCGAAGGGGAAGGTCTTCAGGCGCGATCTGAAGATGGGGGAGGGGGGGGGGCAAGGCGGAGGTACAGGGACAGTACGCACACATTGGCATGTTTTGTGCTGTAAAACCTCTGCACTTCTCTGAAATACTGCATATAATAATTTTGCCTTCTCTTTCAGGATCTCCTCAAACAGATGGGTTTAGCAAATCAGTGAGTATCTGTGCCAAATCTGTGGACTACGAAAAGAGTACAAACCTGATGAACTGGCTGAATAACAACAATAACAAATTGCATTATGTGGCACAGAGAGCCAGCTAGAAGGCGGTCTGACATACAGGCAGTCTCAACAGCAGGCTTATGTTACCATCAGCTGCAGAAGTGAAGCCTGTATGCTTTAGCTGTTAACAATCCTTGAGAATGTAACAAACACATGACATTTACACAGAGCTTTTCACGTTGGGAGGATGTCCAGAGGCGCTGGACAGTCAGGGATTTGACCCGAGCTGGGGATTGGGATCAGGAGGGGTGGAGGGCAGGGCAGGGAGGGTGGGGGTAGGAGGGTGATCGAAGGCGCAGTCAAAGAGGAGGGTCTTGAGACGGACCTTGAAGGAGACGAGTGAGGGGGCGAGGTGAAGGGACTGAGGGATGGTGTTCCAGAGGGTGGGAGCAGAGACGCTGAAGGCACGACCGTCAATGTGTTCCAAGTCCACAACAGATTGAACGCTGAAGGCAGGTGATTGCCAACTGAGCCAGGCCCACAAAGATGTTCTGTCTATTTTGTTCACTATGTGCTTTGCTCTTGTTACCACGCGCTGTGTTGCCAGGGTGATGTCTCCCCTGCGTTCACTGAAATTATTCTCTTTTCCCCCCCCCGCAGGTTTCCATTGGCACCGCCGCCAACACTCAACCGACCGAGAGCACACAGTAAGCCGTCAGTCTCAAACACAGAGTCTCTCCCTTTTCGCTCTTTTGAGAGCTGAATGTGGCGCTTAAACTGTGCTTGGAAATGAATATGCTTCTGGCTGTTCCCTAGTGATAGTGTGACTCAATTGTGAATGGTCGGCATGAGATGGTGAGGGCATCATTGATCTACCCAAGGGCTGGCATTAAATGAACAGGAACAATTTCTATAACAAGTTATAATCGGCTGTTGCCTTATCATTGCTACTGATCCCCAGGAGCACTGTTCTGTGCGTGACAAGCCTAAGGTCCTGATGTCCTGTACAGCTCAATATTCTCCAATCTAAATGCCTCCCACAGTTGTAAAGCTACACTGCTTGTGCAGATGATCTTGCCAGGAAGGGTGGTTGAGGGCAGGGCACGGGGACTCATTTAAAAAGCAGCTCAATGCTGCGATGGGCGGATTAGATGGGATCGGCTAAAGAGTGTTCTTCATCCAAACCAGTCTCATAATCTTGTGATTTTGTGGCATTCACTGTAATCTGACCTTGCGAGGGTCTGAGGTGACTTATTTGCTTTACTCTCTGAGGTAGATAGATGGAACCTAGCATTCAGCATCTCTCTCTCTCTCTCTCTCCTCATTTTTCAACTGACATATTTAATTTTGATTTCAGATGATAGGAATGGGAGCACATTGCCTGATGTGAGTAGTGCAAGTAACATCTCTCTTTATATCATTGTTATCGGGACATTGCTGTTCATAAATTAGCTGCTGCTTTTGCCTACTTTTCCGGGGATAATAATCCCTTTTAAAAAAAATGTGGTCACTCAATCCACAACTGTTTGTGGGACACTGCTGTGCGCAATTGGCTTACGATTTCGCCTACAAAATATACAGTCAATTCACGTTACAGGTATATTCTGTGAAGCGTTTTGAGAGGTCTCAAAGACGTGATAAGGCGCTGTATCAAATGCAAGGATTATTAATATTATTAAAGAGTGCAACCCTTGGGAAGAGAGTGTGTGATCCATTCCCGATGAAGGGAAATTTCCATAAGTAGGTGGTAGATATACATGGAAATCTCAGTTTGGATGCTGTTTAGCACGGGTTTCTGTGTAGGGCAGATGGCTGGCTGATCGAAAGGAATTCGAGTCACAGAGGTACAAGGTCAGTGTTGAGATCACACAGCTCTCCTACTGTGGAGTTTTATACCTCATATAATCTTAGCTTTTGATTAACTTTGAATATTTCATCAGATGTTGTGGAGATAGTGCAGTGAATGCAAAGCAGGAAGGAGGGCCTGGGCAGGTTTGCTGGCCACAAACAAAGGGCTTCAGAATGAGGTGCTGTAAGCAAATACCTGGGCCTGTCGATATGACACAGAGTGATACCTTAGGCAAGTTGTGTTACTCCACACGCTTCTGCTTATCTAGCAGCAAGTTGGAACCTGTTTGTTAGTTGATTGGCGGATTGCTTTCTGGGGGTCTACTGCATTTCAAAAATGTTTTTTTTTGAAAAAATAATAATTTGGTCACTTAGTCCACGACTTTTTATGGGACACTGCTGTGTGCAATTGGCTGCCGCGTTTCACCCACAAAATACAGTCAATTCACTTTACAGTATCTTCTGTGGAGCATTTTGAGACATCTTGTAGATGTGATAAGGAGCTGTATCGAAGGGCGTTGTGTGAATGTAACTTGCTGATAGAATTCACAGGGACTCCACTTGCACGTTGGGGACTGTGTCTGTTGTCTGGTGATTGTTGCTGTGACAGAATTACAGGAAAGCACAGTGTGGTTGGTGTGGGTTGAAATGAGCTAAACATGTCTCTCGTTGCAGCCCGGTGGTCCTGAGGATGGAGCTACGTACGAGGCCCCCCCGATTCAGCGCGCAATGCGACATGTGGTCCCTCCCATATCGGTCTGTGAGAACGTGTACATAGGTAAGGCTGAGAGATCTTATGGAGTCCTGTAGCTCAGTGGTTAGAGCACTCGCCTCGCAGGCCAGAAACCTGGGTTTGATTCCCGGTTAGAGCGAATTGTTGGGCAAGTTTCCTTACTCCACTCATCTGTTTACGTAGCAGTTAGTAGGAACCCGGTTGTTAGTCGAGGATCTTTCTGAGCGCTCAGCTTCTTTTAACCACTGTGCTATTCTCCTCACTGCAGAACGACCGGTGCCATCCATTGGCTTACCTAAGGCTTTGCCTAAACCATCTGTAGACAGAATGAGGAAACCTTTGTGGAATAAAATGGTAAACTCATCGCTTTAGGTTCCTGTTAATGGAATCACTTATTTCTGGTATCAGTGAGCGGGGCTTCAAAGTGAAGTGAAATCCAATATGGATTCCCCATAGCAGCAGCAACAGCAACAACAACAACAACAAAATTACATGTGTATAGCGTCTTTCACGTCGGGAGGACGTCCC
This sequence comes from Callorhinchus milii, assembly GCF_018977255.1. Lineage (NCBI taxonomy): Eukaryota > Metazoa > Chordata > Chondrichthyes > Chimaeriformes > Callorhinchidae > Callorhinchus > Callorhinchus milii. The sequence goes on from NW_024704769.1 coordinate 3,856,653, forward strand.
AAGGTGCTGGACAGAGTTATGGACCCGAACTGGGGGTCGGAATGGGGGAGGGGGGAGGGCAGGGGGGGATCAAGCTTTGACGCTTGAATGGCTGGAAAATGCAAGGTGTTTGCATCTAGCTGTGAGATAATAATAATAATAATGATGATGATGATGATGTCCATAGACAGTTTTTCACCCAAAGGAAAGTGGGAATCTGGAACTCTCTCTCTCTCTCTCTCTCTCACCCAAAAGACTGAGGATTATGGCTGGATCCATTCACATTGTCAAGACTGAGGTGGGTAGATGTTTGTTAGGTCAGGGTGTCAAGGGATACGGGGCAAAGGTGGGTAATTGGAGTTGAGGAAGAGATCAGCCATGATTTTAAAGAATGGCAGAACAGGCTTGAGGGGCTGAATGGCCTCCTCCTGTTCCTATGTCTCTATGACAATATGCATTGAGTATCTTTTTCTCTCCTCGCAGGTCTCGAATGCTGGGTTACAAGACAATTCTGAAGTTAATGAAGTATATATTGATCCTACAGATGACAAGACTGTCAGAGGTTAATAAACTCGTTCCATCCCTGTTTGATTCAATACAATAAAGATTCTCCCAGATAGATGGCACTTACTTGAAATCTCCAATGTTAATCTAACCTCTCTATGGTTTGTGATGAACTAATGTGGGGATTTCAGTACTTTCAGTATCTAAGGTCCCAAAAAACATGTAAAATTTTAAAGGAGTTTCTCTCTCCCGGTGTCCTGGCCAACAATAACCTCAGATAAAATTGGTCATTCTAAATCCGCACAATTGGCTGCCGCGTTTCACCCACAAAAATATATCCTGTAAAGTGAATTGAGCTTCAAGAGTTCTCATCAAAGTGATAAGGCGCTGTACCAAATGCAAGTATTATTATTATTCACTTCATGTGGGCAAACTGGCTCCTATGTTTGTGTACAAATACAGTACTAGACCTTACAGAAAACTGTGAAGCACTTTGAGACACTTTGACATAACAGGCGCTGTAATCAAATGTAAGGAGTTTTATGGTGACTTTCTTTTCTGTCAGGTTCTCAGATGAACACGGCTTTGTTTCCCATCCCTCACCCACCTCGTGCCAGGCCCCCTCAGCCTCCAGCACAGGTACACACACTCAGCTTCGCATTGTTTGCTGCCGTTTAATCCAAGCAAAAAGGCCATCCAAGCAAATTACATTTGTATAATGCCTTCCACGTCGGGAGCACGTCCCAAGGCACAGGACCCAAGCTGGGGTTTGGGATCAGGGTGGGTGGGGGTAGGAGGGTGCCCGAAGGCGTAGTCGAAGAGGAGGGTCTTGAGACGTGCCTTGAAGGAGGTAAAGGAGAGAACGAGGAGAAGAGACTGTGGGATGACATACCAAAGGGAACGATTCATTAATAAATGAATCGCATGCTGCCTGGTGTTTCCATTCCTGTCTTACAATGAGCTCTGTATTCTGCAGAGCCTGAAGCCTGAAGACAATGAGGAGTATCTGAACCCAGAAGAATGTGAGTACATTTCATTCAATTACCCTTCAGCCTGTCCACTGGGAAACTAGCTGTGTCAAGTGCATTTAGCTAGCGAAAGCCACATTGATATCACTGTCTGGCAAGCTTCCTCCTGCTGGTCCAGCTGGGACCACCCTAGCCATTAAGGCTTTGGCTTGCAGGGTTACCAGGAGCTGAATGGGTAAGAATCCCTGCTCCCACTCTCTGTTTGGCGCTGTTCTACTCTTGACACTTTTTGATGATATTTCTTCACAGTGGGAGGAATGAACCCATTCCACAAGTCAATATCTTCAAATGGCAAGACTTTCCCAATGCCAGTGTAAGTGAAAGCTTTATGATGACAACAATCCTTGCCAGTCAAGGCACGTTCCAGTGTAATACTGAGCCATAGGCTCCCAGAGCTACAGAAGCAGATGTTGCTTCAACTGGCGGGATCTTAGCTGGGGGTTGGGATCAGGAAGGGTGGAGGCCAGGGCGGGTAGGGGTAAGAGGGTGACCAAAGATGCAGTCGAAGAGCAGTAAATCATTATCGCTATTATATTAGCACTACAGAACTCCTATTCGTAACTCCTACAGAAAAATCTGTTAATGTGGACATCAGGTGAAATAAGTGTCAACTTCCGCTGTGAAGGGCTCTGTGGGAAGAGGTGTCTTTGAGACATCTTAACACAATATCAAAAGCAAGGATTATTATTATTACTATAATTATTTACTGAGAAGGTTTGGGTGGCTGTGTGTATTATCTCTCTGACCTTCTGTGTACCCAGCTGAAGTCTGTAAAACCTTCCAGTGCAGATGGTGCCTGTATATACCACACCAAGACGATTTTCAGTAGGCATCGTCTTTCTTCACGACGACTGAATCTCTAAATAATAAACGCTCTTTCTTTTCAGGGTAAAACCTCCTATTCCCAATCGAAAGTCAGTAAGTATGATTACTGTGTCCTGAATTATTGAAATGTAATTAAGACATTACAATTGGGAGTGAAAGGTAGAGACTGCCTTGACCTGCAATGACGTGACACAGAAGAGGAAAAGATTGACTTAAGCACGGTGCTATTGAGCTGGGGTCTAGGCAGGAGAGGAATCTGAGTGTTGGGAAGACCATTGCCCCTTCACCCATGAGTCCATGCAGTTTGGCTTAGAGGGAGTCCTGTAGCGTATAGGTTAGCGCTGGACTCGCAAGTGAGAGCCCCCGGGTGTGATTCCCGGGCAGGGCGAAACCTTAGTACAAAAGATGAACTCAGTATTTGTGCCTCTTTGTGCAGGACAGCGTCTCTGACTTACTGACTAAACCCTGGTACTCCAGCAAGTCTGACCGCAGAGCAGCAGAAGTGGCATTACGTGAAAATGGCAAGGTATGCTCTGGATTCTGGGTTTCCCTCAACAGCCCTGCTCCACCGTACGTACCTCTCTGACCTCCTGCACCCTATTCCCCCAGTCACTCTCTCCCCTCAGCCAACTAATCTGCTGCTCCCTCCTCGCCCACTCCACTGCACCATCTGCCGGTGAGGTTTCAGCCACTTTGACCCACTTTCCGACACCCCTCTGCCTCCTCTCTCTCTCTCTCTCTCTCTGCTTTCTAACTCATGTATAGATCTAGCTATTTGACTGTGTTTTCGACCACCCTACTCTCTCCCACCCAGCTCGATTAGTTGGGCCCGTTTCCTTGCTGTATCACTCTGTCTAACTTTACAGTAGATCCCATGAAGCGACTTGAGACATGAAAGGTGGCGTATCAAATGGAAGGTTTAGGATGATTGAAGGCAATAATAATAATCCTTGCATTCTGATATAGCGACGTGTCATGACACTGAAAAGTCTCAAAGCTCTTCACAGCATTTCACTGCAGAGTGTAGTGACTGTGTGTTTCTTCTGTGATATTTAGGACGGGGCCTTCCTGGTGAGGCCGAGTTCAGGAAATAACAGGAAGCACCCCTACACCCTGGTGATCTTCTACAGAAGAAAAGTCTACAACATTCCCATCCGTTTTATTGATCGCGGCCACCAGTATGGGCTGGGCACAGAGAAGGCAGGAGAAAAGGTGAGACCGAGTTATTGCTTAATATAGTGAATAAAACACAATGACCTTAATGTTGCCTTTACGCAAGCTGAATTCCTTGTTAGTGCTCATTAAAATTAATGTTGGGACATCAAGTAACATGAAGGATTTCTCACCTTAAAAGAGTATAGCTGACCCCAGCACCATGTAGCACACACAGCCTGATGCAAATCACCCTTTAATACTACCTGCAGGTTTCTCCTCACCTGATGTGGTAGCAAATGCTGCTGCTCCCAGTTGGTGAGAGAGATGCTTCACTTCTCAGTGCATTGCTCATTAGCACAGACAACCCTGTGAAGTGCACAGCGCTAACCAAACACCATGAGTAGAGGGCAAACAGTCATCTTTGAGATCTCAAGAGTTTGTTCAGAAATTGGCAGGATAATAATAATAACCCTTATCACATCTTCGAGACGTATCAAAGCACCTCACAGAGTATACTTCGAAGTGAATTGATTGTGTATTTTGTGGGCAAAACACGGCAGCCAATTGGCACAGAATCAGATTAACCCTCACTGATGTGGGTCAGTTCTGTCCCTTCCTCTCCTCTAACACTCTCCTTTTTTTGTTTCCCATCCAGCTCTTTGACAGCATTCCCACTATCATTCGTTACTATCAACAGAATTCACTGATCCTCATTGATGCACAAAAAAACTCCAAAGAAATGACCTTCCTGAGTTACCCCGTGCGTTTGTAAACACATCCCAGAGAGAGTCCGAACTGCCATTCAATGAAACTCAATCTACTTTAATAATAATAATCCTTGCATTTGATATCGCGCTTTTCACGTCTTCTAGATGTCTCAAAGCGCTTCACAGGAGTGACTGTAAAGGTAATTGACTCTTTGGGAGCAAAGAAGCAACTGTGGACCTTCAGTGAGATATCTACCATAATAACCATAATAATCAGTGCAACATTGTCACAGCTCATGTCATATCACCGCACTCGGGACGTAGGATTGGTATAAAGTGGGATAAATTTATGCTAAGAATAAGTGTTCTCTGATCGTAAACTCCAGGAAGGCTGATGTACCCCTGGCAGCTTTTACCTCTCTGATTTTCTCCCCTCTCCCACTGAAAGCGCTGACCCCTCTGGTGACTCAACCATAAGAATGTGCTGGACGAAAGCAGGCCGAGGTCCACCGAGTTCGTCTTCCACCATTCTGGCAGTCGCTCGACATGTCGTGTCCCCAACTATGCACTGTATCCCCCACATATTATTTTCTAGCAGAAATCCATCTTTTTTAATAATTTAATTATTTTAATAAACAAATAGTCGTGGATTGAGTGATTAGTTTTTTTTTGTGGGATTAGTGACCCGCCAATCAACTAACAAGTGGGTTCCTACTGACTGCTAGGTGAGCGCAGGCGTGTGTGTGGAGTAAGGAAACTTGCCTAAGGTTTCGCCCTGGCCGGGGAATCGAACCCAGGTCCTCTCACTTGTGAGGCGAGTGCTGTAACCACTACACAGCAGGACTCTACCGCCCTTCCCCCAGCCTCACGATGAACAGAACCGAATTTGAGCTTTCATCAACAGAGAGCTGAATAGTGCTGAGATGCAATTACATGCAATAGCACAATCTGAATGAAATACAGATGTGTTTGGGGGCCTCATAGACTTTGGCAGATATCACTGAAGCAAACAAATAATAAGCTAAATGGAATCTGATTACAGTGCTCTGAATTAACATCTGGATTATTTGTGTATGGATATATTATTCCCCCCACTGCCCTCCCTCCCCTCCCTCCTATTTCCTTTTGTGATCAACACTCGCTGTTGCTTTAAGCTGGGACGAACCAGAAATGATTGACAAACGGCATCTTTCTGGCCTGCGGTTACAGTAGGGAGTTCACACACAGCCACATATTTGTACCCAGCTGGAATGTGCCGAGGGTGGGATTTGGAGGTGTACTGTGTACTGACATTCTGCACACATCAATCGCCAGCCCTCGAGAGGTTACAATGACAGCAGTTCGCATAAGTTGTACATTTTCCCCAAACTAAGTCTGATGTACTGTTTGAATTGTTGTCAGCTTTCCACAGGAATCAGCAGAGGTCCTTTTGACCTTATAATACCTTGAAGATGTAAATTATGTCACAATCTCCAATTCTGTTGCCATTACCTAAGGTTTGTATCTTGCGGATGTATTCTAAATAAAAATGTGTGAACTTGTGAGGGCAAGATTTTGTGTGGTAATGCTTGTCTGGATAGTTTTCTTGAGCTCCTTGCACTAATGCACTACACGCAGTAGCAACGAAACACATAGACAAGATCGGGGATAGATCAGGGAAGGAGGGGGCAAGACAGAGGGATTGAGGGGGAAAGCTTTGGGGCGTAGTGGCTGAAAGCATAGCCGCTGATGGTGTGGCAGAGGGGACGAAGGACGAGCAGAAGGCCAGAGCTTGCTGAGTGGAGGTGGCTGGCGGGTGGTGGAGTAGGGGAGTCTTAAGGGGAAGGCGGAGACGAAAGACTTGTGAAACAACTTGTGTTGCAATCCACGAGTGATTGCGACATCTCCACATGCAGAGAGGAAAAGGCAGCACTGATTTGCTAAGCCGCCACTATCGGATTGCAAAACCCCAACTGTGCCTGAGCCCCAGACGTGGGAAACACATGCAGCTAATAGTGCAAAGGGTTAAGGTGAATTCGCTGTGTATGCTGTCAGGCTTCTAAAAGCCTTTGGTCACGTGACGTGCTGTAAACACGACATGATCATTCAAGTGAGACAACCTCGCATCCACACCCCTTGCCTTTGATCCTCGCTTTGGAGGGCTATTTCTTCAGCGTTGGAAGCTTATCGTTCTTTAAACCAGTTTGTTTTAACAGACCGGATGGGGGGTCAAATGTGCTTACAGTTATAGTGGTCAAAGGCTTCCGTTAGTTGCTTCCTAAAAATACAGAGGCAAGAGAGGCTGTTGTTCATTCGGCTCAGCTCAGAGCAGCAAGAAAGAGACATCGTTCACTCTCGTCATGAGGTCACCAATCACTTTGGTAAGGTTACACTTGCTTACTAACAGCAATGTACTTTAGCCACGGCATAAGAAACCTTGGAATTTTCTCTGGCTTTAACCTGAGGAATGTTGAACCTGAGTGAGTGTTCTGCATTTTATCAGTTTCCTTACTCCACACACAAGCCTCTGTTTAGCTGTAAGTAGGAACCCGGCTATTAGTTGATTGGTGGGTCATTTTCCCGAGGGCAATAATTCCTTCAAAAAAGTTTTTTTCAAATACTAATAATTTGGTCTCTCAATTCCGATTTTTTTNAATGGGTTTTCGCTGCCTGTGTGCGACCTGTGAGGGTTTGTTGATAATGTAGTTTAGCTCTTTATAAATAATCAATGCATATTCCTACACTTAACATATTGCTCCTGTTTCAGCAGTCACTATAGTTTAAGGAGAGTGAGGTAAGACTGACTGATACCCAGCATCTCTTATATAGAACCTTATCAAGTCTTCGAGACACTTCATAGAATACAACGTGTAAAGATAGTGACTGTATATTTTTTGGGCGAAACGTGACAGCCAATTGCGCACAGCAGTGTCCCACAAACAGTCGTGAATGACCAAATTATAATACTTTTTTGAAACTTTTTTTGGAGTGACCACATTTTTTTTATTGTCCCCAGAAAGCGATCCGCCAATCGAATAACAAGCGGGTTTCTACTTACCGCTAGGTAACTAGAGGCATGTGGAGTAAGCAATCTTGCCCATCGTTTCTCCCTGCCCGGGAATCGAAACCGGGTCCCCTCGCTTACAAGGCGAGTGCTCTAACCACTGAGCTACAGGACTGAATGAATGAATGAATAACAAGCTTTTTCTGGGTTACAGGTTATCAGTGAGCCCAAACTGTTAGCTGTCTTCAATGTAACTGCATCCATCTACATCGCCACGTCTTCTCTGCACCAAATACCACTGTGGCTGACAGCTGTCACCAAAATTCTGCCCATCCTCTGCTTGGGTTTCTTTGTTCTGGCCCAAGGGAAAAAGTTCCTCCTCAGTCACCACAGCCTCCTCAAGTTACTGGCCGGCCTCGTCTTTTCTGGCCTGGGTGATGTGCTTCTGGTGCCATCTAATTATTTCATTGCTGGTAAGTAGAGAATTTAGACTGATGGATATTCAGATAGGATTTGAAGGGCGTGAAATCTTCAAGGGGGTTAGGCCGAGAGGAGAGGAGTGGTGTTCCAGAAGATAGTGGCTTTCCTTACTCCACACGCCTTCTGTTTTTTAGTCGATTGGCGGAGGCAACAATCCCTTAAAAAATATTGTGTACCTCAGTGCCCCACAATCGCGGTCACTCAATCCATGACTGTTTGTGGGACACTGCTGTGCACAACTGCCGCATTTCACCCACAAAATACACGGTCAGTCTAATTTACGATACTCTGTGAAGCACTTTGGGACGTCACAATAATATATCAAAATGCAAGGAATTATATTATTATATATTAAGAGCAAAGAGTTAGATCTGGACTAATCTGGAAAGATATTGTAGATAGAGGGGTAAGAGCTCTCTGGTACACTACCCTGCGTGAGGGGCGCTATATAAATGCAAGTTGTTGTTCTTATTGTTGTTGTAAAAAGTGTCTAAAGTTACTCTGTGGTTAATTTCATGTCCTGTTAATCTCAGGTGGAGTCATGTTTGCAATCGCCCACTGTTTCTACATCTGGATGTTTGGTTTCAAGTCTGTGAACCTGCGAGGTGGGAGTGTGGTGGCCAGTGCAACACTAATAGGCGCGACCTTGCTCGGTACGTGTATGTGGAGGAAGGACATGGCGACATGGCAAATACTAGCGCTCTTCTGTTACTGTGCCGTCATCGGGAGTATGGTATGGCGGGCCAACGCAGAGGTCCTGTTCCACACCCCAAAGCCACCCGCAAAGGTGATCGGTGGACTCGGAGCTGTGTGTTTCGCCATCTCCGACTTAACCTTGGCTCTGAATTTGTTGTGCTTTCCTAATATCCCGTACAGGACACTGATTGTCATGAGCACGTACTACACAGCGCAGTTATTTATCACTCTAAGTGTTGTGAACGATAAGAAGCGCCATGATTAGAGTGGCCTGAGCTGAGGGCATGGGAGGATATTTTCATGCTGTAATCTTCCTGGGAGGATAAACAGAAACTAATGGATCTCAATCTTTTCCTCATTCATCATTTCTGTGTATGATGGCCCCTAGCACATCTACCCATGTTTACATATTGATTTACTCGCATCTTTTTCCATGTTCTTATCTATTTATCCCTTCATTTATCCAGTCACTCATTCACCTTACAAACCCGCCTGCTCCCTTCGCTCGGTGGGCACCGGCCTGCTTCACGTCCCCCACCCTACCCACCAACAGTGATCGGGCTTTCAGCTGTCTGCCCCCATCCTTTGGAACTCCATCCAAACAGCATCAGTCATTCCAATGAGGGCATTTGAATAGTTGATCAAATACCTTTCTTATCAGTAAAGCCTTCTGGGTCCCACTCCTAACCAGTGAAATTAAAAGTATCTCTATGTCCAAGGAGACTATCTCTACCCTCGACTCACAAGCTGTTGTTGCTGATCTGAATTATCTTTTCTCCCCCACATCCAAGCCATGACCCACTCTGCCTTCCCTCACCCCCGTAACATCGCCCGACTCCGCCACTACCTCACCCCTCAGGCGTTGAAACTCTTGTTCATTTCATCACCTCCAGGCTCGACTATACAAACGCCAACTCCTCCCTCCACAGCTGCAGATAGTCCAGAACTAACTCTGCAGCCCGTGCCCTCTCCCGCACCAAACTCCGTGACCCCATCTCCCCAACTCTCGCCCGACTCCATTGGCTCCCTATCCTTCAGAGGATCCAGTTCAAGATCCTGGTCCTCACTTACAAAGCCCTCCATGGCCTCGCCCCATCCTACCCCTGCGACCTCCTAACCCCCTACCAACCCGTCCATTCCCTCCGCTCAGCCGTCTCTGGTCTGAAATGCTGTCACTGTCCAGCGCCTTGGGACGTCCTCCTGACGTGAAAGGTGCTATACAAATGTAATCTTGTTGTTGTTGTTGTTGAACATGGGGCAGCTTGCTCACACTCGCATCCCTGACATTCACACAGAACCAGTGCGTGAAGATAGAGACATGACATTGCCGGTATACGTTACATACAGTAAGAATGAAATGTTGCAAGGATGTAATAAAATTGCAGGGTTAAGAAAGTGATCAAGGTCTGTGCTTATTTGTAACATCTAAACAGCATCGCAGTCATTCCTAGATTCCCTCCCCCACCCCCCAGTTATACTGTTTTTATAAATACAGTAAATTCCACCCTGGCTTAACTTGTCACTACCACTTAAGTCATCGCTGTCAATATCCCAGTCTCATTTGTTTATGTATTTATAATAATAATCCTTGCATTTGATACAGTGTCGTATCACATCGGTGAGACGTCTCAAAGCGCTTCACAGAATATACTGTAAAGTGTCGTGACTGTGTATTTTATGGGTGAAACACGGCCACCAATTGTGCACAGCAGCAAACAGTCGTGGATTGAGTGACAATTGTTTTTGAGGGGTTATTACCCCTGGAAAGCGATCCGTCAAACGACGAACAACCGTATTCCTACTTCCTACTTGTGTGGAGTATGGAAACTTACCTAAGGTTTCGCACTGCACCATACGTGTGCCTAACTGGTCACTCCTGATAACTCATCACTGAGTCCTTTTCCCTCAGAGCCAGGAGCTATAATAATAATAATAATCCTTGCATTTGATATAGCGCTTTTCACGTCGGGAGGACGTCCCAAAGCGCTTCACTGAACACACTGTAAAGTGAATTGACTGTATATTTGTGGGCGAACGCGGCAGCCAATTGCGCACAGCAATGTCCCACAAACAGTCGTAGATTGAAAATGACCAATTTATTATTGTTTTTTTTTGGAGGGATTATTATTAGGCTCTGTGTGGAGTAAGGAAACTTGCCCGAGGTTTCGCCCTCTGCCTGGAATTGAACTCAGGTCTCTCACTTGCAAAGCGAGTGCTCTAACCACTGAGCTACAGGACTCCACTATCAGGAGCTATCAGTTTACTATATTAGCAGGTGATAGATGGTCTGCTACAAGGCACTAATATTAATGGAAAGCTAAGTCACGAGAGTGCAACAAGGGGTCACTATTCTTTTATATAGTATAATCCGTCGCAGTGCTGACTGCAGGTGGATTCCCTGGCATTGTTAAGCCACGACAGCCCAGCCCACTGCTGTGACAGCAGTTACACCAGAGACTCATATTATCACATTCCTCAGCCATCTCTGTCAACTACTGGTCTTCAACAGCCTCTCAGGTATTTATGACATTAATAGTAATAATAATCCTCGCATTTGATACAGCGCCTTATCACGTCATCGAGACGTCTCAAAGCGCTTCACTGAATGTACTGTAAAGTGAATTGACTGTATATTTTGTGGGCAAAACGCGGCAGCCAATTGCGCACAGCAGCGTCCCCACAAACAGCCGTGGAGTAAGTGACCAAATTATTATTTTATTCAGTTTGAAGGGATTATTAAACCCCCAGAAAAGCGATCTGCCAATCAATGGTTTACTGCGCGGTAAACAGAGGCGTGTGGAGTAAGGAAACTTGCCCAACATTTCTCCCTGCCATTGTTCCAATTCACTCAGGCGTGTCCTGACTGATACAGTCCAGGGTCCGTAACCATTTGTGATGAAGGTACCAGCATGATTCAGTTGGTAGCACTCTCACTTCTTGGGTCAGAAGGTTGTGGGTTCAACCACATTGGTACTTTGAATTCACCAAGTGTCCAGGCTGACGCTCCATTGCACTCCAGTTTTGGGGGTGTGCGACAAGGTTGGAGGTGCCGTTCTTCAGATGAGACCTTAAACCAAAGTCTCCATACCAACCTGTTCGCTTCACCCCCACTACCCAGTGGGCTCCTGCCTGCCCCACATTCCCCGCCCAGCCCCTCCACCATCATCGGTCTGGACTTCAGCCTCTCTGCCCCCACCCTTTGGAACTCCATCCCACAGTCCCTTTGCCTCACTCCCTTGTCTTCGGCTACTCTCCTACCCCTACACTCCCTGCCCTCCACCCCTCCTGATCCCAACCCCCAGCTCAGGTCCAAATCCCTGACTGTCCAGCGGCTTGGGACGTCCTCCTGTCGAGAGCCTTGTAAATGTCATTTTATATTTTATTATTATTAAGTCAAGATGAGACGGTCACTGGGATGGAAGTCAAACTGGAGGCAGCTCATTTGACAGGTACTTGGCTACATTTTGTCATATGATGTGTGTGTTTTATAAAACAGGGTGAATACCTGGCACGGCATTATAAAGCTGTTAAGACTTTGGGGCAGGGCTGAATCAAATCTATTGTGTGTGTGTCTGTATGTCGTATGTGTGTATGTATGTATGTATGTTGCATGCCTATATCCACAACATTTTTCCTTGTTATCAATACAGCCCCATCTGTCACTAATTTACTCTGAGCGGGTCCGGATGTTTATAATTTCATTCCTTTCCCAGTTTCCTCTTTCACTGTGGCTTCGAGCTCTTCTGTCCAGTACTCATCATCACGTGAGCAAACTTGACGGTTATTGTTGCAAACGTGTCAGCTGACAAAAAAGGGAATGTTTTGCTGAAAACAGTACAATCTGCTTCACTGGCTTCTGTGTTATCTTGTTCCAAACACTTTGTCCTGAAGCCTGTGAACAAGGACGAGCCTTTGGTGTAACTCTGATGCAGTTTGAATGGGTTTAGTTTAGTTTGAGTGGTTCGCTCTGTATTCCCTACTCCACTGCTTATGTGTTTGTGACACTTCTGGAGTCTGGGAGCTTCGAGTCACGAGGCCTGATGATCTGTCACACCTGTTCTAAGGTGTGTGTTGACTTGTTAAAAATGCTGCATTCCAGTGTGTGAAGGAGTCAGCACCCAGAAAAACCTGTTCAAACCCAGCCAACAGTGTTCAGTGCAAAAATATCAGCGGCTGTTAAACAGACAGAAAGAGGAAGGGAAAGCAGGCTACAAACCAAGCTGGGCCTGACATGAGTTCAGTTGTTCTCCGGGTAAGTAAGTCCTGAACGCTGTTAAACTCGTCTTTACAGCATCAGGGAAATGCACGTTAGTCACATTTAGTGGCTGAATTCAGACTTTTCAGGCACTTGGCTCAGTAAGTTATATTTCTGAACAAGAATGAATGACTGTCACACTCAAAGAGACAGGTCTGAATGCTTCCCCTTATACTTCTGCACTTTAAAAATCGAACATTATTTGCCCACAAAATACACAGTCAATTCACTTTAGAGTATATTCTGTGAAGCATTTTGGGACGTCTCGAAGACGTGATAAGGCGCTGTATCAAATGCAAGGATTACTTTAATTATTATTATTAACAAGACAGAGAAACAGCCTGTGGCGGAAAACAGAGTCCCACACATGGACATGTTTCTGAAGAAAAACATTGCTGCTGATATGTGGAAGTCCTGAAAGTTTGGCATATTCACACACTGACATGTGCTTCCTCTGCTTGCTTCCTTCTTATAGCTGTTACTCTATATTCTCCCTTTAATTAGCTGATTAAGCTTTCATAATGCTTTTAACCTAAAAGATGTTAAACTATGTTAAACCGTGTTAATCGAACCACGTCCTGGACTCCTCTAACAGAGGCTGTGAAACTGCAGGTCTGGGAGGCAGTGCAGTGTGTTACAGCTTCAGGTGTCTCCTTGAATCTGACTCCCTGCTCTGCCCTACAGAGGTAAATGGGTGGGACACCTACAGTGTCAGTTTCCTGCAAATGTCTGACTCGGAACTGGTGATATCTCGCTTTCCGTTCTCTCTTCTTTCTGGTTAACAACGAACTACGACAACAACAACAACAAATGACATTTACATGGTGCCTATCACATCGGGAGGACGTCCCAAGGCGCTGGACAGTCAGGGATCTGGACCTGAGCTTGGGGTTGGGATCAGGAAGGGAGGAGGGCAGGGTGGGTGGGTGGGGGATAACCGAAGGTGCGGTCAAAGAGGTGAGCCTTGAGATATGCCTTGAAGGAGGCAATGGAGGGGTCGAGGCGGAGGGACTGCAGGATGGAGTTCCATCCTGATGGTGCAGCAGGCAGGGCGGGGGATGTGGAGCAGGCTGGAGCCCTCTGAACTATCACACCAAAGTAACTGTGCCGCAATAGAGGGAAGGAAATTGGAAGTCACAAAAAAACTCTTTCACACCCAAAGACAGTGCAATAAAAACTTGCTAAGAATGAGTTGATCTACATGTCACCTTCTACTCCTGATCCATTTCACTTGTGGATTTCACACACCCCTTTGTCCTGGCAAACTATCACTAGTCATCAGAGAAGTCACTTCTCCCTCTCTCTCTCTCTCTCCTTGCCTGTCCAAATATCTTTCTACCATGTCCTTGTCTGTCTTTCCATAGAGACTTTCCATAGAGCCTCACAAATAACCACCATTTTTCTTTTCCTCACTAGGTGTTGAAGGAGTTGTGCAGGCTCGTGCCCTTCCTACTGAGCACCTGTGTTTACTTCATCTTCGGGCTTCAACCCTCTTGTCCCTTGTGGCTCCAGGCCTTTGTCAAATGCGTGCCCCTGTTGTTCCTGTGTGTGTACACCCTGAGCCACGGAGTAAAGGCACAGGCACACGGCAGTGCTCTGAAGCTGCTCGCAGGCCTGTTGTCTTCAGCAGTAGGTGATGTCCTCCGCACCACATCTGGGCAGCTGTACTGCATCGATGGTAAGTGTGGGATAAAGCGGCGTTCTCAAAAGGGTCTGTCACAAAATAGCCTTTAAAACTATAATAATAATAATCCTTGCATTTGATATAGAGCCTTATATTATTATCACGTCTTCGAGATATCTCCAAGTGCTTCAGAGAATATAATGTGATGTTAGGTAGGTTTGCTTACTCCACACACATGTATCTGTTTACCTCTTAAGTAAAAAGCCCGTTGTTATTCAATTGACGGATTACTTTTTTAAAAAAAAGTAATAATAATAATTTGGTTGCTCAATCCACGACTGTTTGTGAGAGGGACATTGCTGTGCGCAATTGGCTGCCGCGTTCGCCCACAAATATACAGTCAATTCACTTTACAGTGTGTTCTGTGAAGCGCTTTGGGACGTCCTCCCGACGTGAAAAGCTCTACATCAAATGCAAGGATTATTATTATTATTATTTACAGTGTATCCTGTGAAGCCCTTTGAGACGTCTCGAAATGTGATAAAGCGCTGTATCAAATGCAAGCCTTATTATTATTATAAAATCCTGTTGTTTCTTCTCTCCCCAGGAGAGGCTATGTTCGGGCTTGCCTACCTCTTCTACATCTGGATGTTTGGTCTGAAGCCTCTGAACCTGTTGGCTGCCTCTTTCTTGGTGGCTGTAGGCACTTTGTACTTGCTGTTCCTCAGCAGATGCCTCTGGGATGAAAAACCCTTCCAATGGCTGGTTTATGTCTACAGCATTCTAATAGGAACCATGTGTTGGCGAGCGAGTGCCGGCATGTTCTTCACTGAGTACTGGTCTTGGGTCAAGCTGTTTGCATCTGTTGGAGGGCTGCTGTTTCTAGTGTCGGATTTCACCTACGCCGTCGATTCATTTTGCTTTCCTGTGCACAGCTCAGGAATGATTGCTGCTGCCTACTTCGCAGCACAGATGTTTATTACCGTCTCTGTCGTCAACAGTGCAGATAAGGCTTTAAAGAATAGTAAACAGAAGTAGTACGGTGTTACCCCCTCACTTTGCACCAAATAAGTAATAAGTTGTTATAGGCTAAATCAAAAGGCACTACAACACGTTACAGATCAGGTGCCAGATCAGTGGCAGAAATGAACCGTTTGCCTCGCTGTACAATAGGTGCAGTTATTTCAATGGAATGTGTTTTTAAAAGCTGTCAATTTCTAACAGAGAGTTTCTCTCTCTCTTGCCCAGTGTCCTGGCCAACAATAAAATTGGTCGCTCACTCCATGGCTGTTCGTGGAACATTGTGATGTGCATATTGGCTACCGCATTCACTCACAGGGTACACACAGTCACACCACTTTACATTACATCCAGTGAAACACTTTGAGACATTGATGACATGATAAGGTGCTATAACAAATGCAAGGATTATGATTATTAATAAATTACATCAGTATTTCATACTGTAGCTATAGTTTTTCTCAAATCAGATCAATCCCAGATAAAATGGGTCATTCAATTTCATTGCTGTTTGTGAGACTTTGCTGTGTGCAAATTGACCATTACACTTTACAGTAAACCCTGTAAAGTGCTTTGATATTTCGTCCCATCAGGTAAGGCGCTATTGCAACGATTATTATCATTATCTTACTTGGCAGCATTTAGAGTAGAAGCGCTTTCAGTCGAGCAAAAGGCTTTCTGTTTGCCTGAGTCTCCGAGGGAAGCGATGTCTTTGAGTTTGATTCACTCCTGATATAAACACTTTGGGTTGGAGAGCATTATATTTCTACGCTGCTGTGTGAAATTGGCTGCTGGGTTTCGCCCACAACATACACAGTCGATCCACTTTTTAATATATTCTGTGAAGCATTTGAGATACCTCAACGATGTGATAAGGCGCTATATCAAATACCAAGATTATTATTATTATTGCACTTCTTTAACAAAGACATAGGAAAGCCAGATGAAAGCCTACAAACTTGCAACACATAGCGTACTGTGAGTTGCAGATATTTTCTTGATTCTTGGCAGATTTGAGAGAAAACTTTTGTGGAACTAACTTTCTCTATGAGAGAGCATTGCTCAGTCTTGCCTTGGGTGTCAAAACAGTGTGAAAGTCGGAAGATGAGATTTTGCCTACAAAAAACAGTCACTACACTTTACAGAAAATTTTGCGAAGCGCTTTGAGATGTTTCGATGATGTTATAGAGCGCTATATCAAATCCAAGGATTATTATTATTTTGACAATTCTCAATGGCTTCAAAATAAATAGTTGAATCATTGCAAACATGAAACCGTTCCTATCCACTATACCCTTGGGCTCAAGTGAAGCAAAATTCTGTTATATACAAAATTATATCTCGCAGGAAAATAAACTGTGAGCAGCGCTAATCCAATTATTGGTGTCTATCTCTGCCGTTTGATCAGAATTCCGAAGAGGAACTCAAGACTTCTTGAGGGATAGGCACAGAGAGAGAGAAAGTACTTGTGACCATTTGTAACTTGTTTCAAAATCTGAGATGTTTGTTTAACTTGGTAAAATTGATCAGAAACTGCCATGAAATTCCTCGAACCGCCCCCTGCTGTGTTAGATTCCCTTACTGATATCTCGGTGTATTCACCGCTTTATGACACTGGAATTTTAGGACAGGAAAAAGCTATTTAGGCCACGAGCCAGACCCTGAAACACACACTTATTCTCCCAGCAAGGCTTTGTACTGAAAATACAAGCGCTGTCAAAATTCAAGTCAACATCCATACACTTGCGATGATTTTTCTGTCAAACTGTAAAATCTCTACATTCCAGTTTACACTTTTGACCACAAAACACGCAGTCACTCCAACTTCACAGTATATTCTGTGAAGGGCTTTGCGACAAAGTGATAAGGCGCTATATCAGGATTGTGATCATTATAATAATAATACTGGACTGGAATCTTGCTGTCTAAATCAGCAGCTCTGGAAGCTAACAGTAGGGGGCGCTTTAATCCCAGGTTTGCCAGTCTCTGTCCAAGGTGCTGAGAGCTCACACAACCAACAACTCGGAGAAGTTAAGATTGTTCCTACTATTATTATTACTATTATTACTTCAACGCTCCCTAAAACTCATTAAATACCTGAATAGTTATCGCTGAACAACAGTGCTGAAATGGACTGTACTATCAACTTCAATTTTCGATTGCAACTAAATGCCTCCTTTATATATAAATATTTACAGATAAATATACATACACAGATTTATTGTATATTATATATATCTTTATAACAATAAATCTGTGCTGCACATTAGAAAGACAATGAAATAAGAGCAGCTTAAGAAGAGATCATAACTGAAAGCAGAATATTATTACCCTTGGCCCCAATTTCCCTCAGTATCTCCCACCATAGGTAGGACAGATCTCTAGAAAAGGTGACTGAATGTTCAGACGATTCTGGGTTGAATGCTCAGACTGAGTT